>NC_065449.1:74549871-74862065 GCF_917563875.1 Diabrotica virgifera virgifera | reverse complement strand
TTGAGTAATACCGTCTTAAAGTGGTGGTAATTCTATAAAACTACGAAAGATTTCAAAAATTACATTTTTTATGAGGCCATATCATTTGCATTAAATTTTTGAGATTTTTTTTGAAAGAAACATCATTTAGTAAGATGCTTGAAAGGTAAGTTGTACAAAATTTAGAGTTTTACAAGAAAAATTGTATTAGTTACACATTTTTAAATCATTTTTAAACGAAATTCATGTAAGGCTCACTTTCCGCCCACACCGTACTTATTCCCATACACTTTATTTCTATTTATTATAACCGTAAGATAGCTTAATTATTCTTCTTTCATGTTCAATTGGTAAAATTTCACTTGATCCATTAGTTTTAAGAATTACATTAAAATCACTCAACCGTGCACTTCGCCGTACGCTAGTTTACAGTGCGCCAATGTTTGTGAGAAGGGTGATTTTAGCGTTATAAATAAAAAATTATGGAGGATACAGATTTAACTTTAGTAAATTCTTTATAATAGGCTTTTTTGTAAAATTTTCTGAATTTTTCAATGGTTAAGTCAGTTTTTTTCTAGAATTTATATTTTCGGAGTTATTTAAAAAAACATCTAATTTCGTAGTTAATTTGTTAAATAAAAAATGAAGCACCCACTTCTCGAGTGGAACTTTTTGATATGTTGTTTATTAAACATTTCTTAATGAAATTACAAAAAGTTCTATCTTGTTTTATTTTTTCCGAAGTGAAAATCTATATGCACTCCCCTATTTATTGTTTTTAAAAACTACAGTTTTATAACAACGAGTTTAGTAAGTAAAGAATGTAACTAACAACTAGTCTAGAACATAATAAGTACCTATTAACAAATTTAAACAAAAGTTAAGCGCTATCACTAACTGACATTGAGAACTTGGTTCTTTAATAAACATCAATTAAATGAAGGAGAAACTGAAGCTTATTCATTTAAAACAAAATATCTTTAGGATATTCCAAATATATATTGAAATTGCTTTCACAGATAATATAGCAACATTATTAAGACAACCAATAAGGTCGGTGCAATTGTTAAGGGGGGCCATATTAACTGGTTTCATCGAACTATAAATGGGACATTCAAACCGTAAATGTTCAACAGTTTCCAACTTGTTTGTGTTACAAATAGTACAGATTTCAGATGGTCTTATATGATGTTATACCATTTAAGGTAAATTTTAACACATGGCGATTAGATGTTCGAAGTTGCGCCATGGTACGAATGTATTTTATGGGAATTTGAAATTCCAGATATTTCTGTACTGAGGTATCTACGGATAAAAATGTTTGGAAAGAGTTGAGAATGTTAACATGGAAACTGATTGAATATCTTCTTGATGAAGCATATCCATGTATTTCTTTAAAATGATATTCTTGTTTTTTAATAGCCAATTAGAGATGTTTTCATCCCAAGAAAATTCATAATCTAATATTTGAAAATATTGTTTAAGCCATGAGACTCAGTTGTATCTGTTCGTATTGAATTATTTGCTGAAGAAATTTGAAACTGACGCAGAAATCAAATAAGAGGAAAATAGTAAAAGACATTTTGACTCTTCCTGTCTCCAACCTAACAGCATAGTCAGGTGTATTGATACTGAGATGTAAAAGTTTTTTAAAGAAAGTTATTTGTACTCTTTCTAACGGAT
The DNA here is from genome assembly GCF_917563875.1 of Diabrotica virgifera virgifera. Lineage (NCBI taxonomy): Eukaryota > Metazoa > Arthropoda > Insecta > Coleoptera > Chrysomelidae > Diabrotica > Diabrotica virgifera. Next base: position 74,860,403 of record NC_065449.1, on the reverse strand, counting down.
CAGCATAATATCTCATTCCCCAAACGGGCACACAGTTCATAACAAGGCTTTGGACTAGCGAATCGAAAAGTTGCATACGAGATGTCCAAGAATTCATTTTGGTTAGCCATTAAACCTCTTACGTTACCAATTGCGTGTTTTGCTCTTTTCACTGTTGTATCGGCCATCGCTTTAAAAAGTGATTTTGTGTTTAGGGTGACTCCAAGGTGTACAAATCTGTTGACAACTTATATTTTTTCGTTCTTATATAGGAACTTAACGCCTCTATTGCCAATTTGACAGCTTCGGGAAAATGGAAGAATTTTGGTTTTGCCAACATTTACAGTTAGCTGGTTTTGGTCACTGTATTTTTCTAGATAACTTAAATTTTTATCGAGTTCAACTTCCGAGTCACAGTGAATGACCAAATAAAATCATCAGCATACAATAGCACTAATATTTGATTTTGGCTATCAATTGAGATACCTTTTGATCCTTGACTAATAAAAAACTGTCCTATATACGCAATAAATAAACTAAATAATAGTGAATTCAAAGGTTCACCCTGTAAGATTCTTGTTGATATATCAAATGGTCTTGTGTAGCCGTTTGGAGTTTTGCTGTACATCCTAGCATTATCATAAATGTTTTTCAAAATGTCTACTATTTTAAAACTCACCCCAAGGTCAAATAGCTTTTGTCATAGCAAATGATGGATAATGGAGTCAAAAGCCCGCTTATAATCTACAAATGCAGCGTACACTTTGCGTTTTTTCAGGCGTAGTTGCAGTTTTACAGCAGAAGTGAGGGTGAATACATTATCAATGCAACCCCTTGATCCCCTGAAACCCGACTGACATTCGGGAAGAACATTATTTTCTTCAACCCAATCTCTGAGTCTATTAACCAAAATATTACTAAATATTTTTTCAACACAATTAAATAACGCAATACCTCTATAGTTTGCTGAATCATCTCTGTTTTTGTAAAGGTATTGTATCTATTAAGTTTTGATGTAAGAGCGAAGCCTGGTCATTAAGGTTGTGACGTTCTAAGATTTTAAGTTTTATTTTTAATTTCATTTATAATGTGCTTGTTCTTTTCTAATAGTAACTGTTAACTGGATATACAACTAATATTATGCAATGCCTTACATTTAGTTGTCTTAGTTAAATACTACATAGATAACTTTGTCTACATGAGTGACCTTAACAACAGAAAATTGTATAAGTCTACAATGCTCTTAAATATAACTAATTTTTCCAATACCAGCACTATTATTTCAAACGCTTATAGCGCCACTATGAAGTCTACAACAAAAAAGAAATGGATGTTTTGAAGAACCAAATAATTATTTTACACTGGCAAAACTTTAGACACTTAAAATTCAGTTAGATATATGTAATTGCTTCCAAAAATATCTTTTTGCTTCAAAAAATGAAAAAAAAAATTTTTTTATCTTATTTAGTCTCTAGCACTACCCGAGTGAGTCTTCGTTGACTCCACTATCTACCTCCACTTGTTGCGATCCATCATCAGTTTCTCTGCTAGTTAGATATGTAAGAATACGTAACCCTATTACAATAAGTTGATTATAAGCATTTCATTCAATATTACCTCTCTACCGCATGCTTGGTCTTCCTATGGGCTTTTTTGGGGTCTAGTCTTACACCAACGTGATGATACTCTCTTAATCCCTCTTTAGTATTTTTATCTGGCTAGTTATGGGAATGACTAAGGTCGAAGAATAGAGGCGATATAGAAGAGGCACCTGTGATGATCCGCATTTGATGAGATCAAGAATATACTTAACCTTCGGAGTACGAAGACTGGGTCAAGCGTGACCCGAAATTCACTTATTTCTTAATATTTTATGAAATATTTTTTTTACAAATCCGATTGATCGTAAGTTCTCCTTATTTGTTTCAATCTATTTTTTCGTATATAATTCGTGAACATCCAAATTACAGTTTTTCCTCTACGTAACATCTATGATGTCGGGTCAGTGCTGACCCGGTCTTCGGATTTCGAAGAATATTCTCAATATGTTTGTAGGTACACGTAAATCGCAGCCGTCTCCGTTTACGGGTAAACGTATTCAAATATATGGCCGGAGCGAATTTACCTATGCCCGTTTTCTGTAAGGTATTAAAATATGGCCGCCGGAGCGAACTAGTGTATGCCCATGGGGAACCATCTTAAAAAATTTAAATACAATAATTTAGGATTATAATTGTTATGTTTGTTCGTTTTTTTTTTTAATTAAAGATACTGTTTAATAATACTGACTATTTAAAACATCCTTATAAATAAAATGAGAATGGGTCACGCTTGACCCATCATCGTAATCTAAGTAAGTCAAATAATCTTCGTACTCCGAAGGTTAAGAAATAACGATCACAACAATCGTAAAAAGAAGATGTAATGAAGGTGGCAACATAAAATCAAAAAGGTATCCTACAGATAAACTAAATAACAATTCGAAATCTTGTCTTTATAATTTGACACTAATATCAAAAATGAATATACCTACGAAACAAAAAACGATATTGGTGGACAACGAATATAGAAAAATACACAAAAGAAAAGAAAAAAGTTTACCAAAATGGCTGCCTATAAGATATCAAGAAAACGCAAGAGAATACAGAAGGGAAACTTACGAAACAAACAAAAATTAAGAACAGAAAAAACCATTTTTGGAAAAAAATGTAAAGGAATATGGAGGAAGAAGCTTAATAAGTAGCTCAAAACCAGAGGAGGCATAAACAACGCAAAGGAACTTCAGACATAATATCCATAAAGGAATAAAGGGCAAAAGATCATTTCTTATAATATATGGAGTTAATTAGAAAATACTTTCTGAATGCAGAGCTTGTAGGGTTAAAGCACGTCTGTGAGACGGAAAGATTCTGTCTGACGGTGATATTAAATTTAATATTTTCGGAGTACTTTAAAGACGCATTAGGTAGATAGAAAACGAAAGCATTATATTATTAAATGGAACTTAGCAAAGTCAGTCAGCAGTTTTCAAATTAGTTTTGAGCTTTCTCCTGCATTTTCTTTAATATTTTCTGGATTTAATTTAATCATTCTTAAACATGAAATATACAATATTTTTTAAAGGTCCCTTTCTTTTATAAAAACACAGCTAGAGTTTATTCTTTAACTATTTTATAAAGTTATTGTATCCATTAAGTTTTGATGTAAGAGCTAAGTCTGGTCATTAAGGTTGTGACATTCCAAGATTTTAAGTTTTATTTTTAATTTCATTCATAATGTGTTTGTTCTTTTCTAATAGTAATTGTTAACTGGATAGGCAACTAATATTATGCAACGCCTTACATTTAGTTGTCTTAGTTAAATACTAGATTTTGTCTACGTGAGTGACCTTAACAACAGAAAATTGTTTAAGTCAGTGCCGGTTTATCCACTGGGCGCTTGGGGTGGGCAACCAGGGGCCAGGGCCCCGGAGGTGCCCGAAGGGGCTCGTTCCATTTAATTATAAAAAAATTAAGTCGCTAAATAATTTACATATTCTCCTAAAATAATCTCATACGCAGATACGCCAATACACTGCAAACGCCTTTGTTCTATTGTTACATCTCTTCACGCCTATACACAGTGCCGTAGCCTAGCCCCACAGGGGCCCCGTGTCAGTGTTTGTGGCGAGGCCCTTTTCCAAAAACTACTAAAAGTTGTCAGATTTCGTCATGTCATTGATTAAAAGCTACCCAGGGAGTAGGTAAAAACTGTGTAGGTTATTAATCAATGGCCATGTCTCGAATTGTATCTAAAATAATCGCACAAACGGAGTTTTTTTATCAAAAATGAATAATCATTTTCAATTTCGTTACAACACGAAAATACAGCCGCATCATTATTCCAGTTCAATCAGAGAGTGCAGCAAGCACCTCTACCGGTTTCGAAACTTATTAATATCTCATCAGGAGGCACATATGCTGCTCTCTCTGACCCAACTAGGACAAACCCCGGCGTGCAGTCATGGATTGCAACGAACGAAATGGCAGAGATGCCCTAGCGGCAACTGGTAGCAAAAAACTAAGTTTTCAATCTAATAGCACATAAACAACATCCAAAAATGTTATTCTACATCCTTCCAGACTGAAAACAATGGGAACCTTCTTTGGTAACACCTCCGAGGCTTATACAATTTGCAAGCCATAACGGATGCTGAGACTAAGGAAGATGAGGGAATTTTACAATTTATAATTCACGTCCCATCTGCTCAGCGGGGTAAAGTTTCAACGAGAATGGTTCCCTTCGTATTCCAATCAGAGTAAACATGTAAATCAAAAATAAATAACCATTTTTTCAATTTCGTTACAACACGAAACTACAGCCGCTTCATTATTCCAGTTCAATCAGAGAGTGCAGCAAGCACCTCTATCGGTTTCGAAACTTATTAGTCTCTCATCAGGAGGCACATATGCTGCTCTCTCTGACCCAACTAGGACAAACCCCGGCGGCCAGTCACGAATTGCAACGAACGAAATGGAAGGGATGTCCTAGCGGCAACTGCTATCAAAAAACTAAGTTTTCAATCTAATAGCACATAAACAACATCCAAAAATGTTATTCTACATCCTACCAGACTGAAAACAATGGGAACCTTTTCTGGTAAAACCTCCGAAGCCTCTACAATTTGCAAGACATAACGGATGGTGAGACTAAGGAAGATGACGGAATTTTACAATTTATAATTCACATCCCATCTACTCAGCGCGGTAAAGTTCCAATGAGTTTTTTGGAATTTTTTAAGCTTCTAATAATTTCATTTTGAATTGTGGGGCTTAAATAATAATTTATCTCACTTTTCTGCTTTAAAATAAGTTCTTTTAAAATAGGAACAAAATAAGTCTTTTAAAATAGTTAAACGAAAGACAAAAATAGATATACATAAATCTAATTTATAGATAAAGAATAGATTATTTTCGAAAATGCCAATTAGTCCAGAAAGCCACTGCGCATCCGCTAGGAAAAATATTCTAATTCGGATTTTTTGCACAATCTTACTCAAAAAAGACCCCTTTTAACAAATTTGCATGTTGCCAGGACCAAAAGTTGGTCAAAAATTTTTTAAACGTTTTTTTTTTTTTTTTCCTAAAATTATTTTTTTTTCATGGAACAAATTTTTTTATGTTTTTTGGATCATTCCAAACAGAAAAGGTCTTTAGTGACTTTTCTCTAAAGTTGATAGTTTTTGACATATAAGCGATTAAAAATTGAAAAATTGCGAAATCGGCCATTTTTAACCGTCAAAAACTATGTGAAAACTGAAAATTTGAATGTTGCCGAGGTAGGTAGATGTTCTTTAAACATCGATTAATGAAATCCCGAAGAGTTTTTTGCAATACAACATCAAAAACCCCTTTGCTTTTTAATTGCCAATCAAGCGTGCGCGACACTATTTTCCACCGTTGCATCTCGTATACATCCAAAAAAACGAAAAAAATTTTGTTCCATGCAAAAAAAATAATTTTAGGAAAAAAACAAAAAAAAAACGTTTAAAAAATTTTTGACCAACTTTTGGTCCTGGCAACATGCAAATTTGTTAAAAGGGGTCCTTTTTGAGTAAGATTGTGCAAAAAATCCGAATTAGAATATTTTTCCTCGCGGATGCGCAGTAGCTTTCTGGACTAAATATCCAAACAATAGGTACACACTTTTTCAAACATTTAAAAGTAAAGCGATTACAAAAATTGCAATTTGGCATTGTACAGCGGCCTCTAAGGCTAGCACTCCACTTGCGATTTATAGTCGCAGCGACAAAAAAATCGCTGTCACAGAAAATCTAGAGTCTAGAAAATGAGTCGTTGTTTTTAGAATTGCGAATTGAATGCTACAAGGGTGTGACATCAGCTTTTAGATGTTTTTTTAATCTAGGATAAAGAAGAAGTCAAGACGTCAATTATTAATACTTTATGCGAGAAATATAAAAATGATGTTGATGAAACCAAAGAGAACTTGCATAATGAAATTACCCATTTTGTAACGGTATGCCAAAATTTGAATATACATCATACAATTTATGAAAAATTTGATTCTTCCAGGATGTAAAAGAAACTTTTCCCAATATTTTAACTTTACTGCAAATTTATTTGACGACACCAATTTCTAATGCGTCAGGCGAGCGGCCTTTTTCGGCTTCAAAAAGAATAAAAATATATTTAAAGTCAAATTTGAGTCAAGAAAACCTAGACGCATTATCACTATTGTATATAGAAAATGAAGAACTGGAGAAACTGAATTGTGATAATATTATATGGCAGTTTGCGAATGCCAAGTCAAGAGAAAAAGTGATCTAATTTTTGTCTTTATGTTTTTTTAGTATGTTTTTTTGCTTGTCATAATGTGTTGTTTTGTGGAACTTTCTGTTTTTTATTTATGTTTTTTAAATGTATTTTTTGATTATTTTTTACGTTTGCTATTCTTCTTGCTTGTTTAAAAAAATATTTTATGGATTTTACAATAAACCTTTATAGTTAATGCATGTGTTTTCTTGTTAAAAAACTGACAACGAATAGCAATGAAGGGAGCCCCTAAACCTCCAGCGCCCAGGGCCCGAAGTTAGGTTAAACCGGTACTGTGTTTAAGTCTACAATGCTCTCAAATTAATAGAACTAATTTTTCCAATACATTATTTTCTGGATTTAATTTAACCATTCTTAAACATTAAATCAAAAATATTTTCAGTATTAATTGCACAAGAGCTCTGAAATTATTGAATTTTCCCCGAGTGACACTTTTAATTTATTATGTCAAAGTGTCACGAGAGCAAAAATTCTATATTAATTTCAGAGGTCGAGTGCAATTTGTTGCGATTATTTCATGAATAAAACTGTTCAAAACCAAAATTTTATTGTAATTGACTTATGTAAGTACTATTAAACACACAGTTTTTATAAATATTTGACGATTGAAAGTCATCATTTTTATAATTTTTAAAACAATAATTGTCATTAATGTCACTGAATGTATTTTTTCGTAGCAACGAAGGGCATCTGACGTAATATACTTAACGACGGGAGATTATCAAAAATTATCGATTTAATTCAGATTTCTGTAGCTTTCTATTGGTCAGAATCTCCTATGAATGAAATAATCGGCAAAATACTTTTTGATCAAAAACAGAGCTAGATCTTATTCTTTGATTATTTTATAAAATTATTTTATCCATTAAGTCTTTATATTATGTATAAGAGCGAAGTCTGGTCATTTAGGTGGTGACATTCCAAGATGTTAAGTTTTATTTTTAATTTAATAATGTGTTTGTTCTTTTCTAATAATAACTATTGACTTAATAGGCAATGCAATATAACTGTGTAATGCAATGCTTTATGATAGGGGAGTCCAAGCCGGAATTTTTGCAGTTACTCGAGCGCGTCAGGTTATTACATGGGGAGAAACCTTGTACCCTGAAAATGTACCTCTACCATATATTGGCTCTTAATGCAGGGGAGTTCGTTAGGGGAGGGCCGAAAAAAATCTCTCCTTAGAAAAACTCGAAATAGTCAGATTAAGATAAGGTAAGTTAAGTACATGTAAAACAGAGTATATTCAGTTCCAAAGTTTCACAAGAAAAAATAGAATATTTCGCGAAATGAATAGCAAATCGAAAAACTAAAAAATACGTACTCAATATTTTTCAAAAATCTATCGAATGATATCAAACACGACTTCCCACGGAGAGGGGTGGGCGGTAAATTTAATATTTTAAATACGAATTCCGCGATATTTCGCGATATGAATATCATATCGAAAAACTGAAAAATACACTTATTCAATATTTTTGAAAAATCTATCGAATGGCACTAAACACGACCCCCCACGGAGGTGCGGTGGGGGGTTTCTTTAAAATCTTAAATAGGAGCCTCCATTTTTATTGCAGATTTGGATTTCTTATGTAAAAATAATTGAATTTTATTTCAGATATTTTTTCAAATTATTGATATATGGCGCTATAATCTAAAAAAAACGATTGTTGGAAATGGAAAATTAAATTAAAAATGGACAAGTCCCCACTAAAACGGAAAACTTTACTTAACTTTTTTTGGTTTTATGACCTACTCTTCACAACCCAGTAGGTCCCCAAAGCTCTCGAGTGACTGCACATTTAGCATACTTTGCTCCCCTACCATTACATTTCGTTGTTTTATAATACTAGATACATTTATTTACATGAGTGACCGCAACAACAAAAAACTAATCTAGTCTACAATGCTCTTAAACAGTTATATATTTTCCAATACCATCACTGTTGTTTTAAATTTTAATGGCAAAGTTTTAGAACACGTAAAACAGTTGGGGTATAAATGCTTCCAAAAATATTTTTTTGCTTTACAATTAAAAGAAATCCTATTTCCTCTTTCTATGTATTGAGCACTACCATCCTTCAATGACTTTACGATCTGCTCCACTTTTTGCAATCCATCATCAGTTTTTCTACTCGTTCGATATATAAGGGTATGTAAACATATTAAAATATTATATCTCTACGGCATCCTTGGTCTTCCTACAGGCCTTCTTCTTTTTGTGGTCTCTTCTCACATTAACCTGATGGTACGCTCTCAATGTCTCTTCAGAACTTTTAAATGTGTGGCTTATTATCCGACATGACCAACGCCAAAGAAACGAGAGTAATAACCTGTGAATCAGTAGATCCACATCGGTCACATCGGTGGATCACATCGGATCATATAGAAAAAGAGGACTCAGCAAGGATAGAGGATAGCTGCAGTTAATAGAGCATTATACTCCCTATCATCATTATTAAGATCTAAGCTGCTGAAAGGAAAATCTAAATTAAGACTGCACATGTCAATTATGCGCCCAGTTGTTAAAAATATGCAAGCAAAACATGGACTTTATATTAACGGGAAATAAATAAGCTGCTGGTATTTGAACGGAAGGTTCTCAGAATGATATTTGTACCTCAAAGACACGAAGTGACAGGAGAGTGATGGAGACGACATAATGCTGAATTAGTGACTGTGTGTGGTACTGAAAACATAGTCAGACCTATCAAAGCTGACTGAATAAGATGGGAGGTCATGTGTTAAGGTCAGATGAAGACAGAGTGTTAAATATAATATTTTTTGAGAGACCAGATGGTAGAAAATCAGTAGGCCTCACCAGAAAACGAGGTAAGGATGATGTTGAAGCCGATTTATCTAGGATTGGCGTACAAAAATGGAAAATGGAAGCGTAAGATGGTAGAAGATGGAGGGCTATAGAGGATGCGGTGAAGACTCACCCAGAGATGTAAATACATTCAACAAAAAAAAGACCTATGGATCGGACCAAATCCCTGCGGTCAGCTGAAATATTGCAACGAAACATACATTTAATTGAAATATGGACTAAGAAATAAAAGATAAAGATCAAAGAAGCAAAATCAGTTTTTTTAGCAAACTGAATAAATAAAATGAATATCAATATATTCCACAATATATAATACAAAATTCAGTTAATCTCTTTATCTCATATGAGGGATTTATTATGGGTTAGTAGAAGCTGATCTGGTTATTTCTGAGCATTAAAATAACTCACAGCTACGAAGATTTATTCAACATAAACTATAAAATAAAACATAAAATGGGGGAATTTAATCAAAAATATAAGAACATGTTTAATGACTATTGAACCTATTAACTATAAAATAAATATATATAAGGTACTGTTAAGGCTTAAAAACCCTAACTTATCACATATGTATACAACTTAAACCTAGGAATATGGAAAATATGAATACAGGATACACCCGGATCGGTAAAATGTACCTACATTAAGCAAGAATCAGATATGTGTACCGTAACCCTACTATATCAATATTGTCAAATATGAGTTAAATAATTTATACCCTGAAGTGTGAGATACCTACTTCTTGTAAGTCTACCTGTGGGATTAACTAAGTACAATTAATATATAATACCTTGTAATTACTCTGTTAAATTTAATACCTTCGTATAGCGCTATGTTCCGGTGTACAACGAGGGTAACAGGAAGGACTTAGGCCTGAAAAAATTAGTAGGTATAGTCACAGTATAGCATAGATGGTATATATATGAAAAGAAAGATATTTAAGGGTACTGACTTTCTCTGTCCTTGCTTACGGTCTCGTGGATGGTGTTCCTGTGGTGGTGATTCTGGTTACTCTAAATGCTGGTTACAAGCTACTAGGTAATATGAGTGTTGGACAGCCACTAGTCCCCAAGGTGTGTCCTCGAGAAGTTGGCCTTAAGGACAGAAAATATACTGTCAGTACGGACAAGACAGGAGAAACACAAGAGGCCATAAGCCTAATATAGCTTCAAAGATATTTACCTGTGATGGTATGTGGCCACAAGAGAAGTTTGGTACGATGTCTTTCATCAAATGCCGACAATGGTTGGAAAGCGTGTCCCAAGCTGAGGTTATGTCACCAAAACTTTTCATCCGCTCACAAATATAACATTGCCTCACAAATCCGTCATTAGCACATGCCTTTCGACGATGGCTTATCGTAAAACCTTGCGATTTTATGGCGGATGAAAATGGGATATTGTAAAATTCCTAACACTTACAATAGCCCAGCACCGTCAAGACAAGAACCAAATTGACCAAGATGGACAGACTGGATCTCATCCGTCTTACCTCAATGTCATTCAATCCTCAAACGCACATCGAAGTACACCATGGTTGATTCAGTTACGTGACAAGAACCCATACAAAGATTGTGAGTCCGAAAAAGACAGCGATACACACATTTCTATGTTCTCAGATATTCCTTAAACAAATCAACAGAACAGAACCTTTTTGCCAACGAGGCAACTGTTTTTAAAAGAACTACCATAGGCGTAACCAGGGGGGTTTAAAGTTTTTAAATATCTTTCAGTTTAACATACCTGAATGAATTGTGAAGGTTTAAAAAAACCGTAACAATATCAGAAAGAAACATCGAATATCCTGATGCATAACAAGAACATTTCTACAAATGATACTGTAAAATGTCGTGGATTCCACCTTGACAAGAGGATAACATGGAGAGCACACATCTGGATGAAGAGGAAGCAATTATAAATGAAATTCAAAGAACACTACTGGTTACTCGGCCGTTAATCCACCGTATTTTTATCTAACAAAATGTTGGTGTATAAAGCAGTCATCCGGCCTATCTGGACATACGGGATTGAACTGTGGGGAACTGCAGCAGATACTTAAAAATACTACAGCGATTTTCATTTAACTTTGTTAAATGTGATGTGCCATCACAAATCCGCCGTGGATCATTCCAAATGCAGACATTTACCGGGCTTGAAGATCCAACCAGTAAAGAAAATTATCGTTAAATGCATTGATATGTAACATATTTTATTTTAAAACAAATAAAAAAAATATGCGAGAGGAAATCCTCAGACAAATCTTTGGAATTTATCACGACCCGAATACTAACCAATACCGACTGAGAACAAATGCCGAGGTCAAACAGATGTATAGAACTAGCGATGTTTTCCAATAGATTAAATCTCATCTAAGACGTTTTGGGCGGGCCATGTAGCCAGAATGAAGGACGGGAGGTGGACCCAAAAAATTACAGTGTGGAGACCAAGAGAAGACAGAAGAAGTAGAGGTAGACCACCTACACGATGGACAGACGACGTCAAAAGGATTGCTGGGAATTGGTTGCAGAACACCCCACAACACCGACAAAATTGGAAGAAATTAGGGGAGGCCTATGTTCAACTTTGGATGCAGAAGGCTGGATGATGAAGACGTTTTGGTCATGTTCATAGACTCCCTAATAGCCGCCTTACCAAGTTAATCTGGAAGGATGCCTCGCAGGAAGAAGCCCGAAGTTTCACAAATGTGATGGAAAGATAACATAGGGCCAGATTTAAAAACAATGACTCAACTCTCATGGACGACCGTTCCAAATAGAAGAGTGCAATCAGCCATGGCCCACCCGGGTTGTAGTGTTACGAGAAGAAAAAGAAGAAGAAGTCTTAGAAAAAACAGCAGCATTCAACGGTGAATTGCAGATGGTATTCGTTGACCTTCTAAAAGCCTTTGCTAGTGTTCCAGTCAACAACCTATGGAAAGCAATGAAAAATCACGGAGTATAAATACAGCTAAATCACTTTAGGAAGAAAATTTATTTAAACTAGAGTCAGACAAAACTACTTAGAACCATTTAAAGTCTATACAGGAATTCAAAACGAACGCTGCCTATCCCTAACCTTATTTAACTTTATCTATGAACCACTAAAAAAGTGGAATAAGAAATGTGGAGAGATAAGAGTAAAAATTGACGAATTTATAAATTTTATATAAGAATTTTATAAACAGATATTGTGAAAATTTACACATCCTGTTTGCTAGATTTGTTTTCTCTCGTATAGCTAACTTATTTAATAGTAGGGGAGGAAAGTATGATAAATTTGCAGTCACTCGAGCGTTATGGGGAAACGTTGAGTTGTGAAGAGTAGGTCCTGAAACCAAAAACAGTTAAGTTTTCCATTTTAGTGGGGACTTTCCATTTTTAATGAAATTTTCCATTTCCAACAATCGTTTTTACCGATTATAGCGCCATCTACCCATAATTCGAAAAAATGTCTCTAACAAAAGATGCTTATTTTTAGGTAAAGACTCCAAATCTCCAATAAAATTTGGGGGCTACTATTTAAGATTTTAAAATAACCCCCCATCACACCTCCGTGTGGGGTCGTGTTTGGTGCCATTCGATAGATTTTTCAAAAATACTGAATACGTGTATTTGACAGTTTTTCGATCTGATTTTCATTTCCGCGAAATATCGCGGGGTTCGTATTTAAAATTTTAAATTTACCCACCACCCCTCTCCGTGGGGGTCGTGATTGGTACCATCCGATAGATTTTTGAAATATATTGAACACGTATTTTTTAGTTTTTCGATCTGACTTCCATTACGCAAAATATTCGCTTTTGTTTTGCGAAATTTTGTGACTCACCCATTTCCATACGCCCCGCTCAAATCGTAGATTTTTGAAATATACACTCTTTTGCATATACTTAACTCACCTTATCTTAATTTGACGATTTCGAGTTTTTCTAAGGATATATATTTTTTTCGGGCTCCCTTAACGAACTCCCCTGTATTAAGAACCAATATATGGTAGAGGTACATTTACAGGGTACAAGGTTTCTCCCAATATGATAATCTGACGCGCTCGAGTAACTGCAAAAATCCCCGCTTGGGCTCCCCTACCATAAGCCTTTACTCTCTTTTCTCCAATTCTATACCTATTTCTGAGCTAGTAAGAAAGATCCAAATAACCATCCCCACATCGCTTCCGATTCTGAGTAACGGAGCCTTCGTAACACAATGTGTGCCACATGGTCAACCTTTTTTTTTTTTTTTTTTGAAAAATGGCTTTGGCAGAGCCAATTAGCCAGCATGGTCAACCTGACAGAACCTTTAACAAACATATCGCAGAACACAAAAAAGGGCTTTTTATAATAGAAAAACAAATTCCACGTAAGCACTTCACCTTCTAGATAATAATCATTGTTCTAATGAACAGTTTCAATGAACCTTTGAACAAATTCAAAATAAAAGCCTTAAGTGATCTGTATTAGAATACAGATATAATTCTGAATGACCAACTTGAGGAAAACGGCTCCCCATTCCTCAACATATTCAGCTGGAGACTTTACTTTAAAGTGAAGACGTATAGTAGAAACACGTCGCTTAAGAAAGGCACTATACGAAAACAGCTGTCGTGACAGTTAGTTATTATACAGTTTGTGGAAGCATTGAAAACATAAGTTTTCAAAGTTTAATTGTTAGATAAATAATTAGATATGGCAGTAATCAAACTAAAATTGCTAAATATATATAACAACTAATAGACAAGGCGAAAACGGCGGGTTCGTTGGAAAAAAAATCCCATGACATTTTTTTGCATAATCACATTCGTGAGACATCCCAGAATAAGGTTCAAGAAGTCGCCCACGTGAAAAGTGGTCCAATTAAAAAAAAAATTTAAATCAAATTGCAAAAATCGATATTTTCGGCCCGGGCAACTATTTTTAAGATTTATTGGACTATTCTGGACAAATAAGATCTCTTCCAATTTTTCTCTAAAGTTGATCGTTTTCGAGTTATAAGCAATAATTTAAAATTGAAAAAAAAACGAAAAACGGCGATTTTCAAGGCTTAATAACTTGGTAAAAATTTATTATGAAAGTCAGAAAGTGACTAAATCAAAGATTAAAGCCACCTTTACAAGATCCTGAAGAAATTTTTGTCAATATTTTATTACTAAGCTTTTATTTATAGTAAGCCTGTTATTTATTTAAAGTAAGTAATAAAAATGAGCGCCATGCACGTAGTAGGCTGCGTCAATCGTGAGTGCGAGAGAGATGCCATTCTGGCAGTCAATGGTGCATCCTTACTCACACTTACTGCTCATTGTTAATAATTAAAAATAGCTTAGTAATAAATTAATGACACAAATTTGTTTATTTTTGCAATTTGATTAAAAAAAAATTGTTAAAAAAAATTTGGACCACTTTTCGTGTGGCCGACTTCTTGAACCTCATACTGGGGTGTCTCACGAATGTGATGATGCAAAAAAATCTCATGGGGATATATTTTCCAACGAACCCGCCGTTTTCGTCTTGTCTATAATTATATGTACGTTATTTACTATTCATACTGCTATTTAATATTATTTTTGCCAAAACCGCACATAAAACTTGTTCATCACAATTTCAAGTTACGGGATTAACTGCCAGTTCCCTAACGGGATTATCAGGAATTTCCTGATATCCATGTGCTCAAAGTACCAAAGTCCGAAGTGGAAAATAGCTACATCCCTATTCAATTTCAAAATTACGTTGTATTAATATCTTAAGATGTCGCCACGGATACGCGATAATCTCCCGTTAAGTTTAAGTATCCTTTTAAGTATGCCGAGCATTTCGGGAGATTCCCTCTCTTTAATTATCTAATAAGTATGCCGGGATTTAACGTAATTAATTTGAAATATCATGTTTTCGAGTACACTTCACTGAGCATCTAAGATTTAATGCTTAAATAATTAGCGATAAATTTGCAACAGTAGGAATTAATTGAAATATACTTCAGTTTTTATTTATTTTCTTCCAGCAGATGGCTTAACAACGCGGTTATATAGCCTTATTATTAAAAAAAATGTAATTCAATTTTACATCAATCATTGTAAACAGGACAATATATACACCGATGCATTAACAATCCTGTAATACTAGTAGCTATGTATAATAGTATAATATATACGTCAAGAAAATCTAAGAAACACCAATATTGTTCCATTTTTTTTGTTATTACTCCATTCACTCACGGTAAAATATAGTCACACCTCCAAATTTTAAAGAACCGCTTGGATTGACATGAAATTTAACCTTCACATAGCTAACAGGTCAAAGAAAAAAAGTGATATCGTGTCGATGTGTAATTTTAGCCTGGGGGTGAGTTTCACCCCTTTTCGGGTTCGAGACACGTAATTTAACCCGCGTTCAGCCTTCTTGGGAAAAATATACGTTCAAAATAAGTCCGGAAATAGATAAACTAACTAATTCTAAGCAACTTTTGTTCTACAGCGTTTTTCACTAAGTTAATATTTTCGAGGTAGTTGCGAGAGAATATTATGTTCATTTTTCAACAAAAAAAAAACACAGTTTTAGACAATAACTCAAAAACTAAATAATTTATCAAAAAAACCTACTTAGCAAAAATCTAGTTTATCCAAAAGGAAAAAAATATAAAACAGATTCATGTTCCTTAAATTCAGTTTATTCACTTCCGGACTTATTTTGAACGTATAGTTTTTCACCCCCGAGAAGGGGTAAAACAACAAGGGGGCCCCAAGGGCAAAAGCACACATCGGCAAATATTCGTACGATTAATTGCTTCAAATTGTAAAGAAACAGGGCTTCAATTTTTTACAAGTTAGTTTTTATTTTACAATTTTAAAAATCCACAAGGAAAAAGTTTTCCTGTAGTTGGCTGTATACCATGTAATACAAAAAAATAGTAAAATCCTTTATAAAAGGTATATATTTAAAATCCCTAAAAAGGGCTACATCACAATCACCTGACTAGTTTTCGATTGGTTTACCAATCATCATCAGTGCTTACCTAAAATGAATATAACCTGGTAAAATAATGCAAAGATTTTGAAATTTTGACTACGGTTAAGAAATGTTGTAGGATATACTCACGTGAAATTTACATGCTAACTACCAAGATATAATTTTACAAAAATATGAGGGCCAAAGCCCTGTAAAAGTAATCCGTCAAGGAAACATTGGTTGAAAATGCTATCTTAAGCATGGATGTTTAAAGTATTTTACTAATATGCCCCAGGTAACATCTGAGCACTAGTTTGACTTGTTCACATGGTGAAAGTAGGGCAGCAAGTGACAATGAAATGGATAAAGACTTCCGATCGATGACATGACAGAAATGACAGTTCCACAGGAAGTTGAAAAATTAACCTCTCATGTTTAAAGACTATGATGTACAGCTAATTAAAATAAGAAATGATATAACAACACTCCATTGTGAAAAATAATCATTTAAAATTCAGTAAAGTAGATGTTGTAGTTAAAAATGTATTCACGTATAATGTCAGTGGAGGTGGTTAGGCAAATCACATTACATAAATGTTATACCTAAAATGTTAGAACTATAGTCAGTAATGAAATCTTGTCAAGAGACCTAAGATTTAAAAAAGTAATTTTGTGTCGATTTAAAGTTATCGAATATATTTAACTTATTGGTAGCTGTTGAAATTTGTGTAAGTTTAAAAAAGAGGTCACAATGGGGGTGAGAAAGTGTAAAAATGTCTTAAATAACCTAGGGGATGTATCATTAAGAAAGCCCAAGCTCAAACTTAGGCGACTAATTCCCAAAGACCTCGCAGGCTGCCCGGATCCCTAACGCCGTCCGCACATGGGGCGACGCTCGAACTACTCGACTCGATTCCAGTCACGTAGGTCTCTCTCCGCCAGTAAAGTTGCTTCGTTGTGGCATTGAGCTCCGTACACGGAGCGTTTAGGATTGCAAATCTCCTCGTCTTGTACGACTCTCGTCGCTTGCGATCCGTAGTGCACGAGAAAGTTCGAGTGAGACGCACGTTTCCAGTTATATAGGTAGTTTATTTTATTTGTTTTCTTCGATTTTTGTTGTTTTTTTGCGCTGAATGAAATTTTACTTTTATTTAAAGATCGGTGCATGTTATGTTCGTTGATTGTAGTACTACCTACTAACTTTGTGGAAATATATTGTTTGTAATATAAAATTCTGAAAACATTGAACTTATAATTCAGGTGTTTAATATAAAATTCGTTGGGGAAGTAGAAAAATGTCCTCAGTATAATGCTCATTATATTAAAATTATAATAAAAATGTAACAATACCGTACTTTTACTGATGAGCGAGACTGGTCTTGGTCTTGGTCTTGCAGCAAGACCAAGACCAAGACCAAGACCTCCTTTTAGCTGCAAGACCAAGACCAAGACCAAGCTTGCAAGAACAAGACCAAGACCAAGACCTAACCTTGCAAGACTATGCAAGACCAAGACCAACCTGCAAGACTCTTGCACTTTTTTGAGAAATTGGTTTTTTATTAGTTAACTTTATTTTTTTAGTTCAATAATATATACTGACATTGTAATAAACCTTAAAGAATATCGAATTTTTAAAATACATAATATTTTAAGCTAAAAATCAACAATTTTGATATACATATACTTTGATCGGTAGTAAAACAGATTAAGGGTAATTGGTTTTAACATTCCTCTTCTAACTTTTCTAGCGTTATCTTATAATTTTACAACAGTAATTACAGGGTATTTAGCGTAAGCAGGCCACTCAAATAACAAAAAAAGCAATCGAACGTCAAAAAAAGGGGAGCACAATCGAATTAAAAAAAAATGCTCTGTATTAGACTGTCGTATAAGAACATATTTTATGAAAAGAATACTGATGACGTCGTTTCTGTAGTACTCAAAAATGACATTTAAAAAACCGTATATGTAGAAACAGAAATAAAATTATTCCTATGACAGTTCAACAGTTTCCAGTATAATAGATTTTCCGCCATATTTGTTTCTAATTGGAACTTAAAAGCTAAAAATAATGAAATTTTTTTGAGTGATACTGGATTATTCGGAAAATGATTTTCTTTAATTTTTCTATTTTCAGTTATTCTCTATTATGAACAGTTTCCGAGATATCGAGTTTTGTCACACTATACAGCCGCCCTGTATATGCAGAATGTTTACTAAGTATGTGTACAAACTTTATAGGTTAAACGTTCATATGAACTGAAAATAATTTTTCCACCTACCTCTACCGAAAGTATACTTTTCCGGACCTGATTGTAGGGAGCAAAGTTGTACTTTTCCTCCCTAGGGAGGAAAAGTAAAAGTGACGTCATGGTATTTTATTCATGAAATATAACTTATTGACGCCCTGTACAATATCTATTTTCTATTACGTAAGTATCTATACATTTTAACGTTTATTTACAAACACCCTGTATTTTGCAGAATGGTAAAAATCAGTAAATTGTTATTTTGATTAACAATATTTACATTAATAATTTGACTTATATCTGACAGTTGACAGTTAAATTGTGCCTACTTGTTAGTTTTAGTTTTAATAAATTTTGTTGGTTAGTTACATAAATAAATTAAGTAAAAATGTAAAAAAAAACTTGTTATTAATTTGAGGAAGGTGGAAAAACCATATGTAGGTATAACATGGGAGTAAAGTGCCTTTTCCTCCCTTGAATGATTACTGACCTCCGCTACGCGTCGGGCAGTAAACTTCATTCTCGGGAAGAAAAGTAGCACTTTCCTCCCTTATTATACAAATAGCTATTTATTTAGTCTATGTCATATTATGTATAAGTTTTTAGTTTGTGAAAACTGTCATTATAGATAGCAGTGTGTGAAGGATATAAAGTGTGCGTGAAATAACAATGTATTTTAAATGGGACTTACTATTTCGCACTGTTTTTAACTTTCGCGTTGTCATGGCGACAATCCTTAACTTTCGCGTTGTCATGGTGATGACAATATGAGCAATGAATTACAACAAAAGTTTTAACAGTTTTGTGGTTTGAAAGTAGTTAGAATTTTTAAATGTCAAAGTTCTAAAAATTGTAGAATAGAAATGAATTCCAGTGACGAAGAGTTACAGCTTTTTTTATTTGTTTATCGTAGATAAAATATTGTATGGAACTGTGCGTGAAGTACTTTTTGCGAACTTACGCGATTTATAGCACTCGCTCCGTTGTCGCTCGTGCTCTAAAAATCTCGTGCTTTCACAAAAAGCATACTTCACGAATTGTTTCATAAATAACTATTTTTTAATGAGAAATCAGTGTTCACGTTCGATACATCATTTCAATAGGAATTTTACATCTGATTAAAATTGAATGTTTTTTAATTTTTTCTTCACATAAAAAACACAGTTTTGCTTTTGCTTTGTATATAAGTATGTATAATTAAATAAAGCGCGTATTTCCTCCAAATAAAATAAAATGTAACTAATACCTTTTTCTTTTTTCTTCTTTTTTTTTCTTTGATATCATATGCTATTGAATTTCTAAAAAGCAGGTTGTGTCTCAATTCAACTTAAAATTAAAATTTGAAAATAAACCATTATATTTGAAATATCTTTTTAATGAAATAATAATAATTAGGTGAATATAAAATGTTAAAATTGGTATCCGTTTGAAACTATATTCTACATTCTTTTAAAATTTTAAAGCAAAAAATATAGTTTCATTCTTCACATCTTTATTTATTTCAATGTACATTTTATTCGAAATTGTTTGGTTCAAATTATTACTACCAAAAAAGCAAGACCGGCAAGACTCTTGCAGCAAGACCAAGACCAAGAACAAGACCGGCTAGTGCAAGACCAAGACCAAGACCAAGACTGCCTTTTGGCTGCAAGACCAAGACCAAGACCAAGCTTGCAAGAACAAGACCAAGACCAAGACTAGCCTGGTCTTGGTCTTGTTCTTGTTTTGCTCATCACTACGTACTTTTGATAGATCGAAATAGTCATTTTGGTTGATATATAAAAAATGCGTTCTTCCTAGTTGGAAGATGTGAGCAAACTGAATCGACAAGTGTGCGGAGAGCAATCGCGCTTGTGCCGCAGGGTTCGTACAAGACGAGCAAGACGCGTGAACTTCGAGACGTGTCTTCGATCGACCCATGTGCGGACGGCCTTAACCTTTAACTACCCGCACATCAAGTTATGACATAACTACACGCGTGGCGTACTTTATACGCCACAAGGAAATACACAATAACAGCGGATTTGTTTATTTTTTTTTTTGAAAAAATACATTTAGTTGTTTGTTATAAACTTTATTTGGCATCAGTGAATACTTGGAGTTCCTTCTCAGTAAGCCAATTGGGATTTATAACTGGAATTACAGAATAACTGGATTCCATGATAAATAAAATTGCTAATAGAAAATTTTCTGAAATGTGATTTTTTACGGGAGAAAAATTATTGTTTATACAAAAAAATATATTTTGTGCCATAATGACTAAAAAACAATTGAAATATGTACTTATATTATTACTTATATTAATATAATCGTGGCGCATATTGTGCACCACCGGAAACAACAAATAATAAACTGTAAATTACGATCTTCCCAGAACGCGCATTATAACGAAACTAAAACCAAATTGTAAAGCACATTCCACTGATAGGTTAGAGATATCAACAAGGTCAAAAATTAAATTTTTAAATATATTTGCAGTAGAATTCTTATATCTGGCGTAAAAAATATGCCAGCGCGTGTAGTTAAAGGTTAAGGGTTCAAAAACCAAAACCGTCATAGGATGATGACAGTAGGGGCTGGGAGGTGTGAAATGTCTGTGAGGAAATTATTGAGAAAGGAACATGAACGGGACCCAGAAAGAAAATTAGACTTTTGATTTGGTTTTACTATAGATGAGTGTTATGATACGTCGCAATTTTACTGAAACAACATTATTAAATGCAAGTAATATCCGTTGCAAGATAATTCGGATGGAATTCCCCACATTCAGAGACTGGGCCGATATCAAGCACAAAATGACTGTATTCCCTTAATGCTGTAACGAATAGTCACCCTTAGTCTTTCGTTACATTAGGTTCAATTTTAAATTCTATCCAAAGTTTAAAGGTACTTTACTAAATGATAAATCTGATTAAATCCGAATTATTTTGCAACGAATACTACTCATACAGCGTCGGCATTTTACGCAAATAGTAAGTACTGTGAATATGATTGAGGGTGGACGTTCACAAGCTGATGCTGCACGTCATTTTGATGTGTCTCTGAGAGAGAGTTCGCAACTATGGCGGAGAGTTGAAGAATTGGATAGTGTCGCTGAAATACCTCTTTCCAGATACCTCTGGTATCTGGAAGGATTGGTATTTGGTACGAGTAGCATGTCGAAATGTGGTTATAACTTTACGTGATCACGTGAACTCTATGGAAAATACCCCTTATAAAATACACACAACATTACTGTACATACGTGACCAAACTTTGAGGAGTAGATTACATGAAGCTGACCTGCCTGCCATACGTCCATAAAGGGTTCCAATGATCGTGGACTCAGATTAAGGTGGGCTCAGATATGTGCGGTGGGGCTTACAAGAATAAGTTTTGTGTTATTCACAGATAAAATTATGTTTTGTCTCTAGTTTGATTCACTAAGAGTGAGAGTTTGGAGAAGACATGCATGAGCTGCGACTCACCTGCCTCTTGGCAGTTTGAACAGTGAATTTAAGCGAAAAGCAATGTTTATTTAATGTAACATTTTTTTCCGTTTTCTGACAGTAGTAAAATATATTTTAAAATAAATAAATTGCATACATTATTCTTTTTGTGTCTATTAATTTTAAATTTTGAACTAAATTAATGCACTCTGTATAAATAATGATAAAACAAAATGATGATATCTAAGAGATGATCAATGATATTAAACAGAGAAGTCAAAATACAAATCAGAAAGAAGAACGAAAGGATGAAGGACGAAATTATGGAACTAATGCAAGAGCGAATGAAACATATATTATAACAACGTAATCAAGACAAATACAAACAGATACATAAAGAGATTCGTCAGAAAATTAGGAAAGTAAAAGAACGTTGGATGGATTCGATGGTTTCGTTGGTTTCGATAATTATTTTAGTAGCCATGGTTTATTTAAAATACTGAGACATCAATGTTATTGTGCTGCTGGTACGATAATCGAAAATCGAGCTCAAAAATGTCCAATAATAAATGTCGGAAAATTACAAATATTCAAAGAGAAAGAGACAGGATCTTTTGAACACTATTATGATTCAGTACTTCTTTTTATTTGGTGACAAGGCAATAACACTGTCTCAATTGTTACCAACTATGACAAACTGCAAACTATTAGTACGGTTAAGCGCTGGTCATCAGTAGTCAAAGAGAAAGTAGATGTGCAGCAGCCAAACATTACACGACCAGGCAGTAAGAAACTACAGGATTTCTGTTAGTAGTATGATATAACTAAACCCAAACCCAGACATCCAAAGTGACAGTTATCCTCCAACACCAAATTGTTCTATATGGTCCGCATAATGTTCAGAAAAAAGTCACATTATTTTGAGAGTCGGGTTTGGGGGGAGAAATCGGTAAATTCGTAGTTTTTTAAGTATTTCGTCAATAATTCTAAAACTAGGCAGTTTAGCATGAACAACTTTCTATACAAAAATATTCTACATAAAATTTGAAATAAAAAAGGCCCTATGCATAATTTTTCTAAAATGAACGGTTCCAAAGTTACGGAGATAGTATATTATAGTTGGTCCAAAAAAAAAGGCCTAACCCAGACATCCAAAGTAAAAGTTTTCCTCTAACAAAAAATTGTTCTATATGGTCCACATATTGTTCAGTAAAAAGTTAAACCAATTTGAGCGTCTGGTTTGGGCGGGAGATGGGGGAGAAATCGGTAAATTAGTAGTTGTTTTAGGTTTTTCGTCAATATTGCTAAAACTAGGCTTTAGCCTAAATTAGGTTCTACACTCAAATTTTCTACATAAAATTTAAAACAAAAAAGGTCCAATACATAATTGTTATAAAATCAACGGTTCCAGAGTTACGGAGGGTGAAAACTGGAGATTTTCGATACTTTTTATATTTTTTGGGCAATTTATAATATTATTACTGATGAAAGAAACTTTTTTGTAAACAAAATTTGCTATTTCCGTGGCCGACGGTATGTTAGTGATAAGCCCTTGAAGAAACGTTAACCTCACCACCCAAAATCATCATCAATTGTCCAAATAATATAAAAAGTATCGAAAAGCTCCACTTTCACCCTCCGTAACTCTGGAACCGTTGATTTTATAACAATTATGTATAGGACCTTTTTTGTTTTAAATTTTAGGTAGAACATTTTTGTATAGAACATTGCCTACGCTAAAGCATAATTTTAGAACTATTGACGAAAAATGTAAAAAAACTACTAATTTACTGACTTCTCTCCCATCTCCTCCTTAAACCGAACGCTCAAAATGATGTAACTTTTTACTGAACAATATGTGGACCATATAGAACAATTTGGTGTTGGAGAAAAACTTTTACTTTGGATGTCTGAGTTAGGCGTTTTTTTTTTGGACCAATTACACTATACTACCTCCGTAACTTTGGAACCGTTCATTTTAGAAGGATTATGCATAGGACCTTTTTTATTTGAAATTTATTGTAAAATATTTTTATAGAAGGTGGTTCATAATAAACGGCATAGTTTTAGAAATATTGACGAAAAGCGTAAAAAATTACGAATTTACCGATTTCTCCCCCTCCCCCCCAAACCCGACGCTCAAAATGGTGTGACTTTTTTCTGAACATTATGTGGACCATATAGAACAATTTGGTATTGGAGAATAACTTTCACTTTGGATGTCTGGGTTATGCCATTATTTGGATCAATTTTATCATACTATAGAGGTAAAAAATGGTGGTGGGTGCTATTTACAAACATGATCAACATGACTGTTTTCAATGTCTGAAAACTGTTTCCATTAACAAATGATAATCCAATCTCATTGTCAGAGTTGTGTAACAAAAAAAGGAACTTCTGTTGGAGTGAATGTGAAGAGAGGGATAAACTCCAACAGAAGTAGAAAAAGAAACAACTTAATGTCAGCTAATGTAACAAAAATGAAGAAAGGGTGAGGTAAGGGAAACACTAAAGAAAACTGAAGTACTTGTAGGGGGAGGATAATTATTGTTAAAGTTGAGGAAAGGAAGTAAAAGGGGTATAAATAGAAGTATGAAGAGACAGAGGCAAACTAAATGGAGTGGCTAGCAAGAGATGCAAGAGAACAACTTGACACTCAAGGATGGATACGGCTCGTTCGCGTGCCTGTCGAAAAACAGTAGCTCATAGTAGATAATGATGACTAAAAAGGGTAAATATTAAGATAAGAATAATGTACTGAAAATGTATAAAGATGAATAAGTGCTAAAAGAGAACCAATTAAATAAACTAACAAATCATGGGCGCCAGGAAAATGGTCTTCGATCACTTTCCCAGGTATCTTACACTGTGATGTCAAATATTTAATAAATAAGTATATGAAAATAATATAAAGGAAATAAGAATAAATGATATACAAAAAGAATCAACATTTATTAAAAATAACTACTAGATTTTTAACAATCTCTGAGTTAAACCAATGCATATAATGTGACTCTAACATGCCAAAAATTATCATTAAACATGATATATCATATAACAACAGTCCTGTTATATGTATCGCTCCCTTAGTATTAAAAGGGCACATCTCGAAAATCGTTACTTTTGGGAAAACGAGATTAAAGATTAAGCAACTTCATCGTTTTCATTTACTCACCTATAACATTTTTATTTGAAAAGATAGATAAATAAAAATCTAGGTATACAATTTACAGTATTTGTACTCTATAATGGATAATCGAAATATTACAACAAAAAATAATCTAATTAAAAAAAAACCTTTCAAAAAAATGTCTCCCAAGATAGGCCCCTCTCCCACTAAATTTCTTTAAATTTTGAAGGCATCTTACGAATTAAGCCTTTTAATGATTAAATATACATTATTTTTTAAGTTACAAATCTAAATATGGCTGTGTAATAATAATGTTTAACTACTTTCAATGATAAAAGTGCCTCTTGTAAAGGAATTAATAAAACATTAAATCGTAAAAGATTAACAAAAAATAACTTTATTCTCAAAAACCAAAAAGTAATAGGCATGTAGCATACAAATCCAATAACAAAAACTATAACACTCTTTTTGGGACAGTCATATAAAAAAAAACAAGAATTGTCTTAACGTTTATAATGTAACACAAAACTAAAATAGTTCTCACAAAAAATTACTGAATTTACTAGACAAATAAATTAACAAATTTTCTCAACATAAAATCATTCTTCTTTAAAATCGTCTCTCACCATAGCCTTTAAAATCGTCTTCATTCTCTGGTAATTTATTTAACACAGTCAAAGTAAAGTTGTAGCTATTCAATTTGGATTTATAATAAAACGATGATGTTTCTCCATTGGGACTTTGCATTATCGCTTGAACATCGTAGCAAACGCATAAATTATATTTGTCAAGAGTCATTCTATCATTCTTTTTTTCTGATCGGCTTAATTCCTTTTCTTCTAGGTGAGTATCATATTTGACTTTGAGAGCAAGCCTCTGATCAGCAGAAGAGTTGTTATACTGTAAACAAAGATCGCATTGATCTTTCTTGGGTTGAAAAAAACCCAAATTAAAATGGGTAGTAAAAATCTCATAAAACAAATGAAACTTTCCAGAATCTCGGGAATTATTCTTCTGTTTTTCTTGAAAGTCTCTAAACAAGTCAGTAATACTTTTCGATCCACTTATGAACTCTCTTGAGGTCGACGCTCTTAAATAATGCGATTCAATTCGTGGTATTAGATTGATAAATCTAATGATATCTTCTTTCAGATTGTTATCCACGCGTCTATGACTATTATGTTTGCCTCTTCTATCTTCTTCAACAGAATTGCAATTGTTAGTCTTATATCTTACTGTGCGAATCATTTTACTTGTTATTCCCAACGTATTAATAAAAAATGTTTTGCAGACTCTGATTTTGGCGTTATCATCGTACAAGTAGAAAGCAGCATTTGGTGCTCTGGGATGTTGAGCGTTTGAATACTTATATTTAGGTTCAACTAAAGCCATTCTTGCTTTTATAAACATACGCTGTAATTGCAAATCTCCTAGTGCCCAAAAACATTTGAAATGTTAAAGTCTTTTAGCCTCATCAAAATTTTCGCTGCATTTCAATCTGCATTTCTGATTGCATGGACTCTTCATTTGACGCGCAGGAACAACGTTTCTAGTCTTAGTAGAAATGTATTGTTCTCCTGCATTTCGTTTTATCTTTTGGTTATTTTGCTTCCATTTAGTAGGATCAGCTTTACGTTTCTTCGATCTCCTGGGCGATGTTGCAACTACTTCAGAAGTACCATCATCAGAGGAACTTGAAGATGAGCTTGGCGAACGTTTTCTACCTTGATGTTCATTATAAGTGGGATCATTGTCACTAATATCAGCATCACTCTCTTCTGAATTCATTGGCGATATACGGTAATGTACAGCTGGAGTTCGTGGTGTTAAAATTACGGATTCTAGTATTGAAGGTGAAGTAGTTCTAGATAATAAAGACTGAGGCTGGGCTTCAATTTCTTTACCTTTTAAGATATGGGAAACAAATCGTCCTTGTTCCAGTGAACAACATCGAGAGGAAGAGCTGCTGCTAGAAGATGACGAACTGCTACTGTTGACGCTAGAAGACGAACTGGAACTACTAGATGACGATCTCGACGAACGTTTTGATGTTGAACTTAAAGGGATGTTCTCTTTTTCTTCATTGCTGACCTAAAAATGCAAAATAATATGTAAGTAGTTTATACATGTTAGTAAATTATAAACTTACGTTTGGGTCCTTATCGCAGCTGTTTTCCCATTCATCAGGTAGATGTGAAACATTAAGAAGGTTCATAATTCTTCGCGATCGTGATGACATATTTCTTCAATTTTTTTGCAATGTATCTGTAAGATGTTAAGATATCGTTACCCTCTTATTTAATACTTGTTAGTACATAAAATAATAACAATAATTAAGGCCTTAGTACCAAAAAACTTTGTAGTTTATGGACACAACTAAGAAACTCGTTGAATTATTTTAGTATTACAAGGATTTAACTTTCAATGATATTGTAAATCAAACAGATATTTTTGTAATAACAAGAATCCTTTAGATATAGTTCCAAAAATCATACAATAGTTTTAGTAATATAAAGAACTCTTTTTAAATAAACCCATAAATTTTCGGAAGTTTTAGAAATATACAGCATTTAATCTTAATGTGCCTTTATAAAACAAAAAAATATAAAACAACACGTACCTCAAGTTTTGTAATAGAAGGGCTCAACTCGTAATGAGAGCGCTCACTAACACACCTGCTTCGACAGACATCGGCACCTTACTGAATGGGTCTATCTCGCGGGAAGATGTGTTGGCGGAGAGGGGAGTACGAAAGGGTCACATTATATCGGGACTTGCTTTATATTCTCCGTTTTCAATTTCTGTCAAGGCCAAGTTGTAGTACTAGTAGTTTTGTGCCCATTTATGCCAAAAACTCAGAAACGCTAAGGGTGCGGTATGTACTCAAAGATATACCTCTTACTTACATATAGGGTACAACTCACATGAGACTTCTACCAAATGGTTATAGTACGCTTGCTACGCACACTTCGCGTCAAAAAAAACTGGTACAACTCTTATAACCGAAAATCGTGTTTTTCAAGTTTTGTAAGTTGGTCTTGTCAAATGTGTCATTCTAATTTCTAGGGCATCGTTGCCAGTTCCACGAAAATATTATTGAACTCTTGAGCCAGTTGTCGGACAGACCAACCATCTTCTATTTTAGAAATTATTCTCGTTTTATCACACTTACTTAATTGACGTGGCATCGTTAAAAAACTTTGACCAACTTGTCAAATCTGACTGATGTAATGTAATTAAATAAGTCATCGAGGACTGGACCTATTGCTTTTTATTATGTTTAATCGTTTAATTTTTCAGTTGTAAGTGGATTTTTTAAGATTAACAACGCTGTCTCTGGTTACTAAATTTATTAGATACGGTTTTGTCATTTTTGAACGTTATTTTTTTTTTATTTAGATCTAGTGAAATTCCGTTATCTGTAATGGCAACAACGAAGTGATCCACGAACCACTGTGTCAAGTCTGAAGACAGGTTTACATTGGGAAAAAAAGTGTACCAGTTTTTTATGACGGGAAGTGTACCGCTAAATTGAAACCGGCAAAGATGAAAATAATACAAATAAATAGGCACAAGCCTGACGAAGAAAAAATACAATAATGAATTAAGCAAAATTAATGAATAAAAGTTATAGAAATGAAGTTAAGATAAATACCGAAACGACGAATTAACCGAACAAATAAAGTAAAGCGAATAAATAATAAAATATTTGGGTAACAGGCAAGTAAGATTACACAATAAATATAAAACCAATAATAAAGTACTAAACCTAATTTTTTTTAGGCTAATTCATGTGCACAAGAAGTTACCGTAGATACAAAAGTTTGGGAACCAAATACACCAATATTCAAATATTATATTATAAAAACAAAGGTAAACTGAATCTGAAAAAAAAATTAATAAACATAGTGCATTACCCAAAGTCCGAAATATAAAATATAAAAGTTACTCAAATCACCAAACTGAGTGTTCCCAAACCAACCCAAACGACTCCTTAAAGGTTGCTGCTGCATCCTCGGAAATGAGCACAAGGATGGTGCCAAATTATGCCTCCTGTAGACCCAGGTGCTAAGACGAAAAGGAGCTGGAATGCCCCTAAAAGGCTTGTTCCCCAAGTGACTACTCCCAGTGACTTATGGTTGGAGATTGGCCTCACGGTGTTTCGAGGTGTTTTTAAGTTTTCACATGGGTGGCTAAAAACACAAAATTCCCATTAACTTCAATTTCTTACGTGTACAACAAATCAAAGAAAGAAAGAAGAAAAACTAGGAAAGTGTTTTTTTTTTGATAGATAGTAAAGTAAAAGACCCATTAGTTACACACAAAAAGAGACCTCTACTTACTGAACTACTTGACCTTGACAAAAATTTATGTGAGAGTTCTCATTACAGACATGTGGGTTTAGGATTTTAACTACAGAATAGATATTGATTTTTTTTTTTTAATAATTATAGGCTACTTATTAGATGTTGGAATAAAATATACAGATATGAAAGATACAGATAAAGAGCTAAAAATTAGGGTTAGGATTTTCTCTGAATGAATATTAATTATAAGATATTGGAATAATTAAAATATACCTACTAAATTCACTGACTAACTTTACACATAAGATTTAATTGGTAAATTATATATCATAATGAAATGGCTGCTGACAGTATTAAAAAAAATTAATATAAAACAGATATCGCTAGTTACCGTTTAACATGATGATTTTATGCGGAAATCCCATTGTATTAATTCCTTATTTCTTCCCTCAATAAGTTTAGTGATCCATACTTCAAAATTCGCATATTTTAACTATAAAATGAAGTCTAACCTCTAAATTTGACCTAATTTTGTCACACGCCACCCATCCATGCTCGTTGAATCTCCAACCACAAGTGACACTGAATTTCTATGTTCCCTAAAAGTCCGACTCGAAACACGAAATTAATATCTCCGCTAGGTGCGTATATTACAAGTCAACCAGTGATACCAACATAATTAGATGTGGCATCGTTGCACGAAATTTTAAATATAAAAGATAATAATTAGAAATGGTTAATTACGCGAAAATTATAGAAATTAGTTAAGAGATCAAGAGAAAATAATTATAAAAATAATTAAAGAGCTAATTTCGTAACGTGAACCGTTACAGTTGGAACGAATTATAGTGCGCTATTAGTTAGCTTGCAATGAAAAATCGACAAAACCGAAAAACCGACCTGCTGCGCAATTACCTACCACCAACTCTACGACGTCAAGAGAGTGGTCATTTTCCAAAAAAATTAAATCAACAGCGACGGTGTACCCAATGCACGATGGCCCTTTGCATTAAACGGGAATGTTTTAGAGTTTATTATTCCTAAGATGTTTATTGAAAAATATCCCTGTTATTTATTTTGCTGATTGATTCTTGTTTAGATTTAAGAAATAATTTGTATTTTACTTTGTACTTAGAACTAATAAAAATATTCTTCTTCTTTTTATTTCTAGCATGATCGATCATGCTAGTAGGCTACTGCCTGTTCATTTCCATCAAGTCTTCCACGGACGATGAGGTCCAGCATTATCGCCATGGTTTTGGTGGTCTACCCTGTAGTCTTTTACCTACTGGGTTATTCGTTATTGCGCTTTTAGCGAGTATGCTGTCTTCCATTCTCTTTATATGTTTATTCTAATATCTTCGTCTCTGTCGGATCTACCTTCTTATGTCCTGTATTCCACAGATTTGTCTGATGTCTTCACTTCTTATTCTGTCACGTAGAGTTTTGCCTTGTATACTTCTTAATGTTCTGATTTCAACTGTTCTCATCATTTGCAACGTTCTATTTGTGTCTGGTCTTATTTTTGCCGCATATGTTATAATAGGTTTTATTGTTGTCTTATATATTTTGACTTTGCTTTCAGTATTTAGATATTTTGTTCTTCCATACGATTTCTTTCAGGCATTCCGAGATTCTAGCTGCTTTCATTGTTTGTTCTCTGACCTCTTTTGAGAGATTTCCATAGCTTGTTACTTCCGCTCCAAGATATTTGAAGTGATTCACCCGTTCCACAGTTTTGGAGTCAATTTTTAATTTGCATCTTATCAGTTCTTTGGAAATTACGAGGCACTTAATCTTCTCGGTGATGATGAGCATATATAGTTCTTTAGCTTTAGTATTAAATGCATGCAGTCCCCTTTGAAGATTTTCTCCAGAATCGATTCTGAAGATTCTGATTCTAATAAATATCATGTAATATAAATATTTTATTGTTTTAACACTGTATCCCATTGTCCCCAGGTGGAGACATTATAATGTTGTACATATATCTTAAGTCATTAAATATGACTTAAATTTTTGTTCTCGGCTTATAATAGTACCCCCAATAAGATTCAGTTAAAAAAATTTTTTTTCAAAAAAAATGTCTTTGATGTTATTGGGTTTAATTAGGTTGAAATTATAAGAAATATCAGATGGTCTCATAAAAGTTTGGTTGTGTGTATGCATGTATATTGTACAAGAATAAAAAACCGCTAAACGCCGTAAAAATGAGTGGCGCGTACAATATTCCAGCTACAAAAGATCTGATATGAATATTACGTGGCGCGAAAATGTATTTTCATTTGATGCAAAACAAAATTCTAGTTTTATTTTAAAAGATTTTTCCATAATATTTGCTAAATTTGAAGTAAACGCGCCACAAAAGAGTAACTTTGATACAGTTTGCATTTTAAAACTCTTTTGTGGCGCGTTTACTTCAAATTTAGCAAATATTATGGAAAAATCTTTTAAAATAAAACTAGAATTTTGTTTTGCATCAAATGAAAATACATTTTCGCGCCACGTAATATTCATATCAGATCTTTTGTAGCTGGAATATTTTATGCGCCACTCATTTTTTACGGCGTTTAGCAGTTTTTTATTCTTGTATCAGGAGTTTTTCAAAGTTATTTATAAATTAAATGTATGAAGTTGAATGCAATTTTCCCTTATTACTAATGTGACCAACTAGCCCGAAAAATCCGGGACATGGCCCGAATTACGAAGTCGTGTCCAGGTGTCCCGAACAAGGCTTCCGGGCCATCCGAATTTTCAAAGTTTTGGTAACATTTTATTTTGAAATTTTGAATACGTTATTCTTTTAAGAATTCACATTAAATTGAATTGGTGGGACGCAAAAAAGTCGACAATGTCTGGAATGTAATATGTACTAATTTTTTTTCTTCTACGACGCTACAGCCCAAATTGAGCCTTGGCCTCCTTTATTTTTTGCCTCCACCCTTGTTTGTATGTGGCTGCTCTTCTCCCTACACGGACTCCTAAAAGTGCTTGTGCGTCGCTGTTTACTGTGTCTTCCCAGCCCTTTCTTGGCTTTCCAACCGGTCTTTTTTCCAGCATTCTAGCGTTCAGTGCTCTTTGTATTACTAGTACCACATAAAAAATTTCCTTTTTTAAGAACGATTTCCGGATTGGGAGTCGAAACGTCAAAAACTAAGAAAAATGTAGTTATAATTACAATCAATTATTGCTTAATCCCAACAAAAATATCATTGTCAACATAAAAATGTTATATTATCAATAAAATGATGATATTAAAGTTCTATATTTGAAAAACATGGCCCGATTTTCATTGAAAAGTCCCGGATTTTAAGTATTTTTTTCAGCTTTGTCCCGAGTTCGACTGAATTGGAGTTGGTCACACTACCTATTACACGTCAAGCTTTATAAATGGTCACCTTTGTTGCATTATATCCCAGATAATCTAGTATCCATCGAATGTACACTAGATTTTTTTCTATTCGAAATAGATTGAAACAAAAATATTGAGATGGCCGGTAAATGAAATCGGATTGCCCGTTGCCAGATCAAATTTAGCGTCGTAACCACTACAACTACATAAACCATTTCGGGAATAATCGTTAATTGGATTATACTTTTATAGCTTAATAACTTCTAAACGGCTTAACCGATTTTGATCAGTAAACATGAGTTTGAAACGTATCGATCAGTAGTATCTGATGGATCTAAGGTCAAGTATGATAACTGAAGCTATTACAGGAATTATTGATCTTAAGAAACCGTTTTTCCCACAGGAAATAGATTTTATCATACTTATGAAGCCTATAACCTAAAAATTCGAACTTTCCCGGATATAAGGCATACACCGTTAGATTCGTCTTAGTCCTTCTACAAACGCTAAGTTATTGGCGCAATTAGTAGGTTGAAATGTTGAGTAATTGTCGAAAAACCAAAATTTTCCAAGTTTAGTTTTTCAGTTTTTCGGCGATACTGAGCCGTGTGTATGTCTGATCCTGACAGCTTAGACAATATTTGAAAGCTTAACTCAACGCTATGGATTTGGTGTATTTGCGGTTTTCCTGTCTCTTCTTGAACCGAAGATATATACCCCAAAAAAATATGCTGTTTTGTACCTATCAAGTCCTATAGCTGGCTTATGGGTGGTCAAAAGTCACAAACTACACCGGTTCTAAATCGGCCCTGACCTCCTCTTCAAACACAGAGAAAAAATATCAAATCGGTTTAACTTTTAAACACACATACATACATATCCACAAACATTTTCTCTTTTTTAAATAAAAATTGAGTCACATTTCTAAGCTCTATAACTTTTGAATGGTATAACCGATTTTCAAAATTAGACATGCGTTGGAAAGGTAATGATAAGTTGTATTAGAAGCCGCAAAGGTTGGACTTAATTTTTAAAATTTTTGGGAATTTTGGGGACGAGAACGAAAAACAGACCCTAAATAGGAAGGGCCGTAAAATCTACACCCTTGGACCAAAATCGATGGTTGACATATAAATCGGTGAGTATTTTTCTGAACTTTAAGATGGGAGTTGGCCCAATTTTCAATTCAGTCAGATTTAGAAAATCGAAAATTTCGTGTATAATATAGTGTCGCGTGTAGGGGGGTGTGGGTGTGCGCCACTGGCGAGAACTGCCGTTCTCTGGTAATGTTCAAAATTAGACATGAGTTGGAAAGGTAATGATCAGTATTGTTAGAAGCCGCAAAGGTCGGACTTAAATTTTCGAAGTTTTTGGGAGTTTTGGGGACCAGAACGAAAAACAGACCCTAAATGGAAGGGCCGTAAAATCGACACCCTTGGAATAAAATGGATGGTTGACATATGAATGGGTGAGTCTTTTTCTTAACTTGAAGATGGGAGTTGGCACAATTTTCAATTCAGTCAGATTTAGAAAATTGAAAATTTCGTGCATATAATAGTGTCGCGTGTAGGGGGGTGTATTTCTGAGCCACTGGCGAAAACTGCCGGTCTCTGGTAATTTGTTCGATATAAAACTAATAGCTTCGATAACCACTAAATCGAAAACTATTAATTTTATGAAAAAAATGTATAATGAACATTTTTTTGCTTATAATTAATGTTTTTACCAGCATTTGCGGTCAAAATATAATAAAAAATTTCCACCCTCGAGATGAGGTGGCAACCACCCCATGGTAAAAGCGTATTTCTGCATCATATAGATTTTGATCCTTGGACTATCCACTACTTATTGTCAAATTTTCAAACAAATCTATCCATTCTGTAAAAATTGCGAAGTGAAAAATTACAGTTCCTGGACTAATTATACATTTGGAGCTCTATAACTTCTGAACGGCTTACCTGATGTTGATCACCAAACATGAGTTTGAAACGTATTGACAAGTAGTATCTGATGCATCCAAGATCGAGTGTGATAACTGAACGTATTACAGGAATTATTGAGCTTGAAAACCCGTTTTTCCCATAAGAACTAGATTTGATCATACTTATGAAGCCTATAACTTAAAAATTCGAATTTTCCCAGATATGAAGTATACACCGTTAGACGCGTCCTAAGTCCTTCTACAAACGCTCAGTTATTGGCACAATTCGTAGTTTGAAATTTTGAGTAATTGTCGAAAAACCAAAATTTTCAAAGTTTAATTTTTCAGTTTTTTGGCTAT
Source organism: Diabrotica virgifera virgifera (assembly GCF_917563875.1). NCBI lineage: Eukaryota > Metazoa > Arthropoda > Insecta > Coleoptera > Chrysomelidae > Diabrotica > Diabrotica virgifera. The sequence goes on along the minus strand of NC_065449.1, from coordinate 74,825,585 downwards.
GGTGAGCAGTGTATATGCCTCAGCTTGATCGCTTATGCGCCATTTAAAAGCTTAACTCAACCCTATTAATTTGGTGTATTTGCAGTTTTCCTGTCTTTCCTTGAACCTAAGATATATACGCCCAAAAAATATGCTATTTTGTATCTACCTAGCTCTCTAGCTGGCTTAAGGGTAGTCAGAAGTCAAAAATTAGAACGGTTCTGAATCGGCCCTCACACCTTCTTGAAACACAGAAAAAATCATTCAGATCGGTGTAACTTTTCCACACACATACATACATACATACATATCCACAAACATTTTCAATTTTTTAAATAAAAATTGAGTCATATTTCTGAGCTCGATAACTTTTGAATGGTAAAACCGATTTTCAAAATTTAACATGCGTTGGAAAGGTAATTATCTGTGCTATCAGAAGCCGCAAAGGTCGGGCTTAAATTTTTGAAATTTTTGGGAGTTTTGGGGACGAGAACGAAAAACAGGCTTTAAATGGGAAGGGCCGTAAAATCCACACCCTTGGACCAAAATTGATGGTTGACATATGAATGGACGACTCTTTTCCTAAACTTTAAGATGGGTTTTGGCCCAATTTTCAATTCAGTCAGGTTTAGAAAATCGAAAATTTCGTGTATATATAGTGTCGCATGTAGGGGTGTTGTGCGCCACTGGTGAGAACTGCCGTTCTCTGTGGATACATATTTATAAAAAACCGGGCATGTTGTAGAAACACATTTTCACTCGTTGCTTTTTATTTTTACAGCATTATTAAAAATTCATTAACTTACATTTCAATTGTTCGCAGGAGTTTCTTTGTTTCTCGACATCAGCAAGCCTTACATCTTGAAAAGTTTTCAGGTAAAAGACGATAAAATATTCGTTGAATATCAAACGAACGTCATAAGTGGATTAAAAACAGGAATAATTCGAAAAAGAATAAAGAATAACACAAAGTGAATGTGTGAAATGAAGCATACGGAAGTTCTCATAAATTTTTCATGGTATCGGAAATGTGCTCTAGTTAAACATGCAAATCGCATGCCGTAGATAAATTCAAAGAAGTGGAAAGTTATATATTCATTTTTTCTTTGCGGTTAATATTATTTGTATTTCGTTGATGTTTAATATAAGAAATTATAGTCACACGCAGGATGTTATTCATTTTAAAATAAAAATTACAACTTTTTATTATTTCCCTTTTTTTATTATTAACCCTGTAGAAGACGCGTGACAAGAATGGACGCATTGGGTCTGAGATACCCAGACAAATTATGTATCATTTTTCGGTATAATTGTTTATTTCCAACATTTAGATAAGAACATTAGCTTAAAACTACCAAAATAAAATAAACTTTACCCAAAAAGAACATCCTGAAAGTTAATTTACTATAAAAAAACTGTTTTCTGAACACATTTTTAGTTGAGACACGGTGTGAAGTTTATTACATATTTTAGATTATTTCATTCATAGGAGATTCTGACCAATAGAAAGCTACAGAAATAAAAATTAAACTGATTATTTCATTCATAGGAGATTCTGACCAATAGAAAGCTACAGAAATCTAAATTAAACTGATTACTTTTTTGATAATTACTAGAGACTGGAAAATATGCACTAAAAAATGTCTAAAATATGCATGCAATATGCATTTTAAAACAAGCTGAATATGCACAATTAACATGCAAATATGCATTTATATATGCACTTATTTTTATATGAATAATTTTATGGTTTACGTTAAATACATAAATAAATAAAAAATAATAAAAATAAATAAATAGGTTTGAATTTAAACCAAATTGTATTATTATTTCTTAATATATTTTTTTAACTTCAGGTTTTGTGACAAATAAAACGGCAAAATATTTTATTTTGACCACAAGATAAATAAGAGTACAATAAAATAAATGTACATATTTTTATTGTTACAATATTGATTCATATTTTCTAAACTAATATTATAAAAAGAGTACAATAAAACAAATTTACATATTTTTATTGTTACAATAAATAATCATATATTGATTCATATTTTCTAAACTAATATTATGTCTTCTATCTGTTAATATTTGTTTATAGGCAGAAAAAGATCTCTCAACGTCACAAGATGTAATTGGGGCATATTTAAACTTTGCTATTAGAGACGGATCCATATTAATATTTTCATCGAAGTTTCCAAAATTGATTATATTATTTATTGAACGCAATAAAGTGAAACCCTCATTTTTGTTTAAAACGTCATCAAGTTTATCTTTAATTTTTACTCCAATTTCCCCATTCAGATTTGTTATTTTCTGTTTAACCGAATCAACAATAGACATACTATTGTGAAGACATAAATTTTGAGCCTCTAATTTTGTAATTGAACTTTCAATGATATCGAAATTCGATTTTATATACAACAATTGATTTTTAATAGACTTTTCTTTAAAAATATTTTGACAGTTATCAATAGCGGTACAAGTCGGATCAAAACTTGAAATAACGCTTTTGATGTCGTCGTAGTGTTCAGATAAAAATATAGCACTTTTAAGCCAAGTTCCCCATCTGGTTAATACTGGTTCTGGTGGTAAAGGAATATCGGGAAGCATCTCCCTATATACCTGTACACGTAGTGGTGCTTTCAGAAATACTTTTTTTACATTATTTATTAAGGTGTTTACATTGGGAAATTCAATTCTAACTTTCTCTGCAACTCTGTTTAGGCCGTGCGCCAAACATGTACAGTGAATTAAATTAGGGAAAAAGATTTTAAGATTGGATGCAGCTTTCATCATATATGAGGCGGCATCACTAAGCATTAATAATATTTTTTCAAATGGTACTTGATCAGGTAAAAAAAAATTTGTTAGGGATTCGTTAACAAATCTAGCTATTGTAGCATAGTTTGTTTTTTCCAAACATTTTACACTAATTAAGTATGAGTTTTTAAAATCGCCAGAGTCGTTAAGAACTCCAACAATTAGATTCGCAATTTGTCGACCCTTTGTATCCGTTGTTTCGTCGACGGAAATCCAAAGATATTCGGCTTTTAACTGATTTTTAATACTCGTCATCACATCTTTGTAACATGCACTGACATATTTTTTCCGAAGAGTTGAAGAACTTGGTATTTGAGCTGGTTTATCTTTAATCTTGCAATAAGTTTTTAAAAAGTTTTGACACGATTTATGTTCTAACTTGTGCAGAGGGATATTGCAGTTCAAAAAAAAATGGCATAAATCCTTTGCAAAGGTTTCTTGCCCAACTGACGTATTCTGAATCTGCAAACTGTTCTGTAGAATCTGCTGGCGAGGTTTATTATCATTTTTTGATAGCTTAGTTTGGTGAAGTGAAGTTTTTATGTGTTGAACTACTTGGAATTTCTTTTGACATGGAATCTGGAATATAATGATAATGATGTTTTAGATGTTTTCGTAAATAGATACCTACATTAAAATGATCAAACTTTTTAAACCTCCCCCAATTTTTTTTTATTTCTCAAAGTGAAATTGAAATCGTCAAACAATAAAGTACAGTCAGTGTACCGTAGTATACAGGGTGGGCCACTCTCAACACCTCGCTCTGTATAAGCCAAACCGTTGCGAACTTTAAAAAACAGTTTTTGAAGAAATGGGACGGTTTGTCATTTTAGAATAGACAGACACATAGATGTGCAAAGAAGTTTGATAAGTTTAAAAATCTATTGAAGTGGAGAACTTACCTTTTTATCACAAATGGTGCAAAACATACTTTCACTGTCGATAACTTTTAGATGATTGTTACTTCCAATCCAACTTCTGAGAAGACTTGATTTTTCCCTTGCTACTTTAGGCATTTTCACAATAATAATAAAATGATTTTTTTACACAGTATAGTCAATAACTTGCAATCACAAAAGTTGAATAATCGGCGATTGATTTAAGACTAACCATTCATAAAATAAAATAATCTATCCTACCCTTAAAATGCTTAAAATTTCGTTTTGGTTGGTTTTCCCAGAATAATTCATAGTTGGCCGACACCAGCAGAAAGTACAGGTAATATTTGTAATGTTATTCAAAATATAATCGGTATTTACTTAGGTAATTTGTAAATTCTGAGAAGTCTATAAATCTTAAATATCCGGATAATGATACCTGCAGCTATAAATAACGCCCATTATGTTTATGGGTACAACAACAAAGGAGCTTAACAGCAAAATATTTACTTTCACATTTTATTTTAATGGATGTTGATGTTACTAATATATACCTTATTTTTAAATGGGGTAGAGTAAATTCCCATCAAAATATGCATTTATATGCTCTTAAATCTCCAAATATGCAAGGCATATGCATTTATGAAAAACATGAGAAATATGCAGCATATATATGCATATGCATTTTGCATATAATCCAGTCTTTAAAATTACCCATCGTCAAGCATATCGCACCTTTTTCGAGATTTAATCATAAAGTGAAATAACTAGACGAGAAGAACCTATTCCGTTTAACAGCCAGGTTAAAATGATGAAAATGAGAAAGATAAATGATTTTCCTGCTCTTTTTTACTAACGCCTTTGCACAAACCGGTACCCGTAAAGTGGTGGATTTCAGTTATACTCCGGCTGTGTTTGGAGGTAAGATATCCGGTATTTTCAAAGAAAGTGATACAATACGAAACAATTCTGTGTTTTACTACCGAGTAAGTATATTATTTGCTATCGCTTTTTAGAAAAGTGTATTCTTTCAGATTTATTTCACTTTATTAGAAAACTAGTTGAAGATTTGTTAGTTCATTTATGAGTTAGTTCATTTTAGTAGAAATTATTTCTTATTATGTGCCGTATTATTTCAACTTTATGCAGTTTCTAATTAAAAATTTAAAAAATTACTAAAGTACAATAAGTATTATTTCAATATTCTACTATTATTTTATTAGATAGTTAGTTAGAAACCTTCACGTTTTTGACTTGTTTCACTTTATTTTAAAATCAACAATAATTATTTTAATAGTAATACTTTTAATATGCAATGGTTTGATGTTCGCATTGATACTTATGTACTTGTTTTTTGATAATCCAATTTAATTAGATTCTTGTTGACTATCAGCTTCTTGTCTAACTAGCCGGTATAATATTTATACTCTTGTTTTAGAGTGGCGTCTTCTAGAGCACAAAAATACTTGGATTAGTAGCGAAAAATCCCTCATTGGATAATAATTCCATCAATGAAAAACCCGTTAATAATAAATGTGAAACTACAGAAGAACTAAGTTTCAATTTGTATTACTTTAATACATGTATAAATACACATTTTTTTATTATAAACTAAGGCGTTTACTTGTTTCTATCGAACAGTAATAGTATTTTACGTAATAATAGTAAACTTACGTATCTATGTCAAAAAAATAAAAAAAACTATCCCCGCTCGTTGTCTGAAAGAGCCATGTACCAAAAAGTGCAGACTTAAGTGCTCCGAGAATATCAATACAGCAAACAGATATTATGGTATTTTTTAAAAGTTCTGGGAATTGGGTAGTTTGCTAAAGCAAAGAGCATACATAAATTCTTGTATGGATGATATTCAACCTAAGTACAGGTACATAAACGTTGAGAATCAATCATAGGCGCTGCAACCAGGCTTTCCATTTTGTTAACAATGATGTCAAAATTAGAGTGTGCAAAACATTTTTTAAATCAACTTTCTGACCGCATGATTTTTACAATACAGACTAAGATTGATGCAGATGGTTTTGCACTGGATGATTTAATAGGAAAACATGGCAAGCACAGAAAAAATGATCCCGAACTGATAACCGACATCAAGGGGCATATTAATTCTATACCAAGGGTTGAATCTCACTGCCTACGCGCTTCTACTTTAAGAGAATACATAGAAGGCAGCAAAACCATTGAAGATTTATATAATGATTTTAAATTAGAACAAGAGAATAAAGAAATTGGTACATATATTACCTATTATAAAATATTTACTACTGAATTTAATATCGGTTTCTTCCAACCAAAAAAAGATCAATGCGATCTGTGTAATACCTACAACAATTCAAATGTTAATGAAAATAAGGACCTGGAGCAAAAATATAAATCAAATTTAGAAAAAAAAAAAACTGGAGTAGGGCTGGGAAATTAAATGACCGAAACAAAGTCAGCCAAAATGTAAAGAGTAGCTAGCTGTGCTGCAATGTCATACAGGCCAATCTTCTTCATTTTATTATAAATCAAAACTGAACTGTTATAATTTGATGGTGTCGGAACTGACAGAAAAAATCTAAGCAGGCATATAAAAATGTACACTGTTATTTTTGATCTAAATGTGATGCAAAACAAGGCTCCATAGAAATCGGTTCTTGCATATGGGCCTATTTAAAAAATATAAGTGAAGAGGGAGATGGTGAAAAAGAAGTCATATTCTATTCAGACAATTGCTGTGGCCAAAACAAGAATAAGTATATAACGTCTCTGTATTTATTCGCTGTGTACACGTTAAAAATTAAGAGAATTACAGATACATTTTTAATAAGGGGCCACAGTCAGAACGAAGCCGATAGTGTGCACAGTCTTATTGAGAAAGGAGTTAAAAAGAGCTTGAAATCTGGATCTATTTATACTCCAATCCAGGCGCAGATCTAGACAATCATAATAGGGGGGTCAGACGTACCTACCGCAAATATTTTATTGTCCAGATGTAGCCATACGACTCACACTTACTCTAAGGATAAAATTCAGTCATCTCAGATACCTACGGTATCAAAAGAATTGAGCTCTGGTTGACAGAAAAAAAACTAATAAATAATAAAAAATACTTATAGACTAAATACAATAGGGGGGTTCATGGACCCCTTGACCCTCCTCTGGATCCGCGCCTGCTCCAATTTGTAACTTTAACAAGGATTGCTAGAAAATCGAACCCACCTTTAATTGTGCACTAAATGAATTACCAATCATTTTATGATTTAAAAGGTTTGCAAGAAAAAAAGGGGTATAACCTTACGATTAATACTGAGGGAGAAAATATTAACTGAAACGAAATCAAAGCAATACAAGCGGACAAAGATAATCCTACATATTTTTTATAAGACATCATACAAGGATGAGACTTATAAACAGGTAGATGTAAGGAACAAAAGAAAAAAAAATAGGATCAATAACGGAAATAGCACTAAAACCCGCCTATACAGAAAAACAAAAATTGAGTACAAACAAACGGAAAGATTTGCAAGCATTGCTATCTAAAGGATTGATTCCTTCTTTTTACTCCCAATTTTATAATTCAATAATTTAATCGTTTTTTTAATTCATAGTTCTAAGATAAACGTTGTGCCATATTTGAGAGTAGCCACACAAGTTTCTTGAAACAATCTATTTTATATTTTCGGTTTATTTTTAAAATGTATTAACATGTTTTCATTGTTTTATTATAGTGTTACTTATGTTTTAGTTTAATTTTGTAATCAGGCAATTTTGTTAATAAAGATAAATAAACGAATAATCAGTATTTTATTATTAAAAACGAAAATTCATGTTGTGTTTAAGAAAATATAGGAAAAACTAGGATTAATTCAGTGTCAACTCAAAGTTTTTACATCAAATCTGCCACAAACCTAATTGTTTATTTTACATGGCAGTTCATTTAGCAATAAAAGAGCATCATGTAGAATTATTTCATCGGCGCAGAATACCATGTTTACTCATAAAGTGAAATAACTATGAACTATCAAAAGAACAACACATTTGCACCCTTAACAATACACGAAAGGATTAGCATTTACTAAAATCTAAGAGCTTACTAATTAAACTCTCCACAGCAACCTTTAGAATTCCTCTAACCCGTTTGGTTTTTGTGAAATTAATTTTTAACCTGTACTGTGCAAAACTTAAAAACTTTGACTGCAAATTCCCACAAACTGTGTTTTTGAGTTATTTCTTTTTTTTATTAAAGGTGCGATATTACGTCAGATGCCCTTCGTTGCTACGAAAAAATACATTCAGTGACATTAATGACAAATGTTTTAAAAATTATAAAAGTGATGACTTTCAACCGTCAAATACATATTTATAACAACTGTGTGTTTAATTGTACTAATTTGTACTTACATAAATAAATTACAATAAAATTTTGGTTTTGAATAGTTTTATTCATGAAATAATCGCAACAAATTGCACTCGAACTCTAAAATTAATATAGAATTTTTGCCCTCGTGACGCTTTGACATAATTTCACTCGCCTACGACTCGTGAAATTAAAACTGTCAAAGTGTCACTCGGGAAAAATTCAATAATTTTGGAGCTCTTGTGCAATTACTACTGATTATTTTTTAATGATTTTAACTTCCAATCGTATAGTAAGATATTTGATCACGTGTTTAATTCTGTCCAATCAGATTAAAATTATACTGAGAATTATCTACTGTAGAAAATTACGGATAGAATTTTTTTAAGTAGATTGTTTCTGTTTAATGGCAACCAGTTTTCTAGTTTTGACAACTGTCACATTTAAGAAAATATCCATAATATACGTATTAAAAAATAATCTTACGAATATCACACGACAGTAAGAATAAATAAGAAAATAATTCTTCATTTTTACTCAAATTTGTTGTCATTGGGCAATAGCAACTCGAGCTCTGCGGGCTCTCGTGTCTATTGCCAGACAACAAATTTTCGAAAAATTGTCGCATTATTTTCAATTTATTCTCACTCTCTTGTGATATTATACCCGATAATTTTTGATAATATCCCGTCGTCAAGTATATTACTTCAGATGCCCTTCGTTGCTACGAAAAAATGCATTCAGTGACATTAATGACAATTAATGTTTTAAAAGTTATAAAAGTGATTACTTACAACCGTCAAATATTTATAACAACTGTGTGTTTAATTGTACTAATTTGTACTTACATAAATAAATTACAATAAAATTTTGGTTTTGAACAGTTTTATTCATGATATAATCGCAACAAATTGCACTCGATCTCTAAAATTATTATCATCGAATTTTGGCCCTCGTGACACTTTGACATAATTTCACTCCCCTTCGGGTAGTGAAATTAAAACTGTCAAAGTGTGACTCGGGAAAAATTCGATAATTTTAGAGCTCTTGTGCAATTACTACTGATAATTTCGTTGCACATACTTGACACGTAGGTACTATGTTATGCTCCAGCTCCATGTAAAAGAATTTTTTTACAAAAACGGCATGCAATAACAAAGCGTCTTACGGCTTCCGATCTTTACGGAACGTACAACGTCCACGTTAATTTTCTAAAACTTCCACTTGTAATACGGAAATTTCACCTAGATGGGTAACGGAAACAGAATTGACAGAAGATGTTAATATGTCAGAAAGGAATGAAATTGTGCCAAAGTTGAATAAACGAAGACTCATTGCTCAGAATCAGAAGATATGTGGGGTGGATTTTTATGGGGTTGTTTCCTTAAATTTTCTTATTAGCTTAGATATATATGGTAACGAAATAACAATAGAAATACTTAATGAAGTAATGGGTGCCATTACCTACCAATCAATTAAAATATGAAACAAATATATACTTTTAAACAAATAACTTAAATAAAAGTTATTAATCAAACATAGTTATCGCAAAATACATACATATACATTTACATAAATATAAATATAATATAACCTACCTTATTCTTAGTTGACTCTTACTTAACTTTTGCTCAAGAGAACAAAAGAAACAAGAGAGGGGAATAAGATAGTAATTAATAACCAAAACATTATTGCAAATGAATCAAATTTATTAAAAAAAAAAAGATAAAAGAAAATAATATTGACCTCTGTCAGATGTTACAATTATTAATAACAGTGTCCAATTATTATAAAAAATAAAAAAATGTTTACATGTATCAAATACCTTGTTTATATCAGACATCGTCATAATAATAATAATAATAGCTTTATTGCCCAACAGTTTCCCATTTACAGGACAATGATAAAAATATTACATAATTTATAACACCTATAGGTAAGATAAAGATTTAAGCAGTAGTACCAAAAAAATAACATTAATAATACAAGTTAGACTAAAATTAATATAAATTCAAACAGAAAAAGAAAATAAATTAATAAAAAAAAATAAAAAATTAGTGCTTATTTCAGACACTCAATAGCTACTTTTATAAAGTTCCTTTGAGAACATGAAAAAATGTCACAATGCTTACCAATAACATTAAAATTTCTACACATTACATTAATAGGAGCCTTACATAGAATATTTGTATGTACGAGCTCTTGTACACCTAAATAATACATTTGTTCTTAAATTTGACCTTGGAATATTAAAATTAATGTTTTCTAATATTGAAATACAATCAATTGCATTATTAACAAGTTTGTACAAAAAAATTAAAGATGCAACTTTTCTTCTTAATTCTAAACTACACATACTAAAACGATCACACAAGTAATAGTCCAGGGCGGATCTGTTTTGAGATGGACGTTGAGAGGTGACTCAAATTTTTTTGCAGAAATTGCTTGAAAATGAATCAAATAATAATATTTGAGTTATCCTCCCTCTCAAAAAGGTCCGGAACATTGTTTAAATAATCAAAATGTCAAGAATTGAAGGAAACATTCGATTTTTTTCTTCGTTTTTTGATTATAACTTTAAAAGTATTCATTTCCGACAAAAGTTGTACTGACATAAAAGTTGCGTAATTCAATTTACTACAATATAGAATTGGTCAAAAATTTAAAAAATAGTCACCCTAGTTGCAAAATAGCAATAATTGCGAAAAAACCATAAAAAACAAGTATTCGCATTTTACGTTTTTCAACCATTTATGCTACACTTAGGACCTTCATATTTCACCCAGAAAAACTCTATGATACAGTAAAACAATACTGTAAATTTCATTAAGATCAGTTCAATAGATTTTGCAAAATAAATTTTGCAATACAGTTTTCGCAAAAAAAATTCATTTTTTCAAAATGTTACAGGACTGAAAATAAAGCAGATAGCAAGTTGAATTTTTTTTTTGCTTATAGAAGTGTATTGTACCTTTCATTTGCAATTTTCAAAATTAAAATCGATTAATTACCACGGCGTCAGAAAATTTTTGAAATAAACAATAATTTTTGGTGCTACGCGCAGGACAGCGGTGTTCGATTCACACAGGTTGATTTCCACCAAAATTTCTTCCAATCTTATCTAATATATTATTTTCTTACTCTATATTTTGTTGTATTTTAATTTTTTAACTTCACAAAAATCAAACTAATTTTATTATTGTTTGTGAAATATTGTTTAAACAATTGCATATGTTTAAAAATAATAAACTTTTATTATTTAAGCTAAAATATATGAACAAAGAAAGTTTTTGCTAATAAAAGTGTTATTTCAAAGGATAGAGTATGTGTTTCTATTTTGCAATAAACAAATTTATTTATTTATATCGAAATGTCATAAAAATTAAAATGTATCAATCATTATCAAAGGTCATTGAAATGCCAAATCAGAGCAACCTATCCGCTGTCCTGCGCGTAGCACCAATAATTAATGTTTATTTAAAAAACTTCCTGACGCCGTGGTGTTAAGCGATTTTAATTTTGCAAAATGGCAAATGAAAGGTACAGTACACTTCTATATGCAAAAAAAAATTCAACTTGCTATCTGCTTTATTTTGAGTCCTGTAACATTTTGAAAAAATGAATTCTTTTTACGAAAGCTGGATTGCAAAATTTATTTTACAAAATCTATTAAACCGATCTTAATGAAATTTACAGTGTTGTTTTAATGTATCATAAAATTTTTCAGGGTGAAATATGAAGGTCCTAAGTGTAGCATAAATGGTTGAAAAACGTAAAATGCGAATACTTGTTTTTGTATGTTTTTTTCACAATTATTGCTATTTTGCAACAAGGGTGACAATTTTTTAAATTTTAACCAATTCTATATTGTAGGAAATTTAATTATACAACTTTTATGTTAGTACAACTTTTCTCGAAAATGAATACTTTTAAAGTTATAATCAAAAAACCAAGAAGAAAATCGAATTTTTCCTTAATTTTTTGACATTTTGATTATTTAAACAATGTTCCGGACCTTTTTGAGAGGGAGGATAACTCAAATATTATTATTTGATTTATTTTCAAGCAATTTCTGCAAAAAAAATTGAGTCACCTCTCAACGTCCAAATGTACTAATATTTTTACAGATGCGCGCTGGTCTATAATTATTATCTACACCTCTAGCCGGATAAAGACCATTTACTTTAAACATTAAAAAATTTAGAAATTTTCTCTGAACGCTTTCAATTGCAATGTTATGACAATCATAGAAAGGACTCCATACAATACTGGCATATTCAAGTTTAGAGCGGACATAAGTATAATATAGCAATGTTAATGACTTTATATTATGAAATGACTTACAACTGCGAAATAAAAACCCATAAGCCTTCAACGCTTCAGAAACTTTAACACACATATGTTCCACAAAAGTGAGTTTTGCGTCAAAAATTACACCCAAATCCTTAACCGTGTTCTGCCTTTCTAATATTCTATCGTGACAACTATAGTTAAATACAAATAAACTTGATTTCCTAGAAAAAGTCACTACTTTACATTTTTTTGTGTTAAGTTGTAATTTGTTGCTGTTGCACCAATTTTCCAATATTTCTATATTCTGCTGAAGTTGGTTACAATCATCCAGCTCCCTAATAGTAGAAAATATTTTCAAATCGTCAGCAAAGCCCAGTCTTTCGCATGAAATATTTTCAAGAAGGTCATTAATAAATAGTAGAAAGAGCAATGGACCGAGGTTGGAACCTTGAGGCACACCAGACGCAGCAAGATATTTTTCTGAGACATAACCATTATATGCTACAAACTTTATCCTTCCCTGAAGATACGATTTTAACAATAAAAGAGCACTGTCATTAAAACCAAATGTTGAAAGCTTGCTAAGTAATACTTCATGACCAATTCTGTCAAAATCCTTCGAAAAATCGGTATATATAACATCAGCTTGACCATTATCGTCAATAACTTCAGAAAGATATTGGGTAAAATAAACCAAGTTAGTTACAGTTGATCTTTTATTAACAAAACCATGCTGATGAGATGAAATATAAAGTTGAACAGAAGATAAGATCCTATTATATAATACGATTTCGAAAACCTTTGAAAAATTAGATAAAATAGAGACAGCTCTATAGTTTTCTATTTCTGACTTCACCCCAGCCTTAAATATCGGACACACCCTTGCTTCCTTCCATAGTTCCGGTTACTTCATTTGTTGTATAGATAAGTTTATAATCTTGGTTAAAGGTATGACAAACGCACCAGCGCAATCTTTTATAAGAAACGAGGGAATCTTGTCAGGGCCTGATGTCATCTTATCTTTTAACTTTCTGATAGCAGCATTAATTTCATCCTCTGTAACCGATTGAAAATTAATTGATGTCATATATGGGTTTATTGGATAATTGCAACCACCTTCATCATCAGAATCTAAATAAACACTACTGAAAAATTCCGCAAAAGCATTCACTATGGCTTGCGGATCTTTGTAATCACTTCCCTCAAAACTCATGTTGCCAGGAATTCGTGATGATTTATTTCTAGAGTGAATGTAAGACCAGAACTTAGTTTTGTCTTGAGAAATATTTGTTAGAATATCATCCAAGTAATTGTCATATGCCACCTTGACCTGATATTTTATTAGTCGTCGTAATCTTTTAAACTCAATAAAATCGGAATGAATCTTAGATTTTTTATATTTGCGTCGGAATTTAACTTTTAGTTTTATGTTTTTTATAATCGCGGAATCAAACCAGGGTGGATATTTATGAGCATGATTTTTGTAAACCGGAATATGCTTATCAAAAATTTTATAAATTTTATTATAAAAAGTTTGTACAGCAATATCTACTTCGTCGCAGTATTCGATAAAACTCCAATCACTCTGTAGGATACTTGAATATAAGTTAACAAAATCTGCATTCCTAAAATTATAAGCTTTATCAAGTGAATTTGGAATAAACGTTACTTCTTTAGAAAATATGTTGTTAAAATTTATTAGTAGAGCCGGATGATGATCATCCTCAGCTACAAGAGACAAATCATCGTGAGACACAGTACATTTTATATTGGATGCTATCAAATCAAGTATTCGTTCAAGTGTATTTTTTATATTATTATATTGATCCAAGTTATTAGTATTAAATAAATTTAAAATTGCTGCAGTTTTTCTATCCGATATGTCATTCTCAATAAATTTAAGCGCATTAAAATCTCCCAAAATAATCACAAAATTATCATTCAAATAATCAAGTTGCTCTAAAGATTCAAAAAAAAATTCAAAATCTAATAAAATTAACTTATCAGGAATATATAATACCATTACATAAAAAACGATATACCTTATGCTGCATTTAATAACTAACATATCAATTAATGGAAACTGAAAATCAAATGGTGAAGTATCCATTACCTCGGACTTTATAAAAATTTTTATTGCAAGCAAAATGCCACCGCCTTTTGTTTTATCAACTAAATAAAATTTACGATCTTTTCGATGTACATCGTATTCATCAGTAAATAATTCATTACTGGATACTTCCTCATTTAACCAAGTTTCACTTATAGCAATTATATCAAATTCAGAAACACTAACAGCAGCCAAAAAAGTCTTCAATTTACTGTTCAATCCACGCACATTTTGATAGTAGCATAATAAATCTTCTTTACAAGTTGAAAAGCTGTTGGGATTGTTCAGTTTAAATTTTGGACTATTCTTGGAACACGATTAATATACTTTATTCGGAAGTTTTGTTGGCCGTCCGAATTTTTTACAATAAGTTCCTCGTTTAATTTCTTATAATGTGTAATTTGACGCGGACTGCGATCACTCGCAACAGAAACATTTTTATAATTTCCATTCCAAAGAACTTTTGAATTGCGAATTAATTTTAATACTTGATTTTCATCGCGTAAAACTACTTTGATCGGTCGAGTTCTTCCATTAGAAAATCGACCAACCCTAAATAGTCTTAGATTTGAAATATCAAATTGCGGATCTAAGAGATTCTTCTTCTTCAGGTGCCATCTCCGCTACGGAGGTTGGCAATCATCATAGCTATTTTAATTTTTGAGGCAGTAGCTCTAAATAGTTGTTTCGAGCTGCATCCAAACCACTCTCTCAGGTTCTTCAACCATGAAATTCGTCTTCTTCCGATGCTTCTTCTGCCATCCGAAGAGATTAATAATTTTATTAACCTCCAGTTTATCATCAGCGACTTCACCCTGTTGACTGTGATCTGGAACTCCAAAGATGACCAAATTTTGCTTGCGTCTATTTCTGTCGTTAAGTTCCTCGATGACTTCTTCTAAATCCATATGCTGTGAACTAGGTTGTATTTTCACATTTTCAGCTTTCAACTCTTGAATATCATTTTGAAGTGATATAATTAATTTTTTCATATCGCTTATTTGATTTCCAATTACTCTACAACTTGAACAAGACCAATTATATCCTTTATCAGGATCACTCAGGACACGGAGTTCCTCAGATGTTATGTTAACACAAGCATGTCGATAATGTCTATTGCAGACCGAACATTGAATCATTAAGTTGGTTTTAAACGATTTATTACAACACATACAAATTTTTGAAGGCATGGTGTAATAAAAATAAAACAATAAATGAAAAAAGAGTAATACACAAGCACGCCACTGGAACCAGCGAAAAAATCCAAGCTGATTCTGTATATAAACAGTAGTTCTTTTTTGGTGATTATGTTTTAATTACACGACCAACGCAAAAAAATGCATTTAATTGTTTCACTAAATTGTTGATTAATAGTCTTTGATGGCAATAATTCAAATAAAACTTTAAATAAGTAAATACCTTATTTCCAGCAAAAATAAATTAAAAAGCACGGGAGCACCAATTTAACGTGTATACACTTCTAAAGCTAAACTACTACTCCTCATGTCCTTGTTTGCTTACCATGTTGGTATTTTAACCAATCAGAAGAGACCAAACCAAAATCATCGGATGTGAATTCTTTCTCATGTAAATTGCAATATTGCCAATAATGCAGGTGGTCTATTAACTGCAAAATATGGACTATCTTGAATCTCAGCCCAAACAAATTAACTCTTAAGAGAGCATTAAGAGATACAAAACTCAATTTTTCCATCGCCTTAAAATCTTTCTCGGTAGACTTATTACTCAAATTTTTATAAAATCATTTTAACGACGATCATTTAACTGAACATCCAGAGTTCCTTAAGACAAAAACGGACTTTAACTTTCTCACGAGGAAAATAAGGCGTAACAAGGCATACTAACGTATCCATCGAAATGAAATGCATATTTGAATAAAGGGTTCTACAGAAGTAAATGCCTTCTCGTGAAATTTAATTTCAGTGTTTATGAGTAATAACAACAAACGGGGGTTGGTCATTAAATAACGTCTTCTAAATTCTGATATAGTCTAGAAAAATAGAAGGGTGAAATAATGGCGTTTTTGGCACCGTTTCACACTCCCTTTAAAAGTTCAGTGCCACTTATTCTAGCTACGAGCTGACGTATTTCTCTTGTCAAATATTTTGAATGTACTCTTACTTTCGTATAGTCCATTACAAGTTCTTTACCAATTTGTTTAAAAGCATTGTTCTTGAGGTATTTTTCTTTTTTTCTTTTATGTTAAATTTATATATTATAACACAGTCGAAAAACTAGAAACATTGAGAAGTCCGTAAAATGATAACCATGGGACTTCTACGTGTATTCCGTCCAACATTATACTTGGAGGAGGGCTGATCAATTAATCAGTATAATAAAACATGCGAATCCACAGAGGAACCCCTAATAAAATCAGTAAAAACAAGATGAAAATGCGAGCATTATCATAACGAAAACTTATTTACGTATTTTAATTCATAATATGAAGAATATAAAAGACAAACATATGAAGAATATAAAAGAGTACGAAATGAATTAAACTCAATAGTAAGAAGGAAGAAAACAGAACATTGGGAAGCATTTTCAAAAGAGATGGAGCTCGACTTTTATGGGATGCAAAAGGAAATGTGGAAAATGATAAGAGGTCAAAGAGCAGAGATGAAGGAATTGATAGAAGTAAAACATATTGATACAAATACATGGACAACTTACCTAAAAAACCTTTATCAAACAGCTAATCACAAAGAACTGGAAACACCACGATTAGAATCGGATGAGAAAACATAAATTAAAGAGGAAGATATAAAGAACGCCTTAAAAAAGATGAAAAATCGAAAAGCTCGTGGGAAAGATGGAATAGCTAATGAACTTTTAAAATACGGAGGAGATAGACTTCACAAAGAACTGAATATCCTTATAAGTAAAATAATAAATACAGGAAGAATTTTAGAAGAATGGAGAACCACTCAAATGATAGCGTTATTTAAGAAAGGTGATAGGGCAGACCCCAGTAACTATAGAGGGATAAATTTACTGAGCACTATACTGAAACTCACAACAAAAATACTTATGGAAAAAATAATGGCGTGCATAAATATATCGGATGAACAACAAGGATTTAGAAGTGGAAGATCATGTAACGATGCAGTTTTTGTGATAAGACAAATAGCGGAGAAATCATTAGAATATAACAAACCAGCCTTTTTCTGTTTCATAGACCTAGAGAAAGCGTTTGATAGAATCCAATTAAAAGATGTGATACACCTTCTATATGAGAAAAATTTACCACTGGATATCATAAAACTGATAGAAAACATATATGTAAGAAATAAAATAGAAATGAAAGTCAATGGAATAATAACAGAACCCATAGAAACAAACACAGGAATCAGGCAAGGAGATTAACTAAGCCCTCTACTGTTTAACATAATATTGGATGCAATAATAAAACAAGTGAAGAAAAAAAGAGGGTACAAAATGGGCAATAGAGAGATAAAAATACTCTGTTACGCTGATGACACCGTGTTAGTAGCAGAGTGCGAAGACGACCTACAAAGATTATTGCACGAGTTCAACATTAACGCAAAAGAAATGAATATGAAAATATCAGCCCAAAAAACAAAAAGCTTAGTAATTGCCAAAGAACCAATAAGATGCAAATTGGAGTTAGAAAATCAAATTATACAAAACAAGTAATGACTTTCAAATATCTGGGAATTAATCTATCAGCCGACAACAATATCGAAGAAGAGGTAAAAGACCAAATAATTAAAGCCAGTAGAACGGCCGGATGCCTAAACGACACAATTTGGAAAAACAAACACCTAAAATTGGAAACAAAGGTCCGAATATATAAGTCAGTTATTAGGCCAGTTATGACTTACACGGCCGAAACAAGACCAGATACATGCAAAACACGAAGACATCTGGAAACCAACGAAATGAAGATCTTAAGAAGGATTGCTGGAAAAGGACTACAGGATAGGGTAAGAAGTGAGGAAATCAGACGCATATGTGGAGTAGACAATATAAATACCTGGGTAAAGAACAGAAAAGAAGAGTGGAATGAGCACATAAGCAGGATGTCTGAATCAATGATAGTAAGAATAGCCAGGGACAAGTCACCGTTAGGCAGGAGAAGTATAGGACGCCCAAGGAAAAGATGGAATGACAAATTAGGGGCAGAATGAAAGGCACCATTGAAGAAAAACAGGCAGTACTGCCTATATAAAAGAAGAAGAAGAAGAAGAAGAAGAAGAAGAAGAAGAAGAATTCATAATATGGAAAATTGCTATTATGAAAAGATGTTTAGAATTAAAAATTATGTTTTAATGTGCAATTAGGTATATCATTCTAATTTAAATGTTGTGAACTATAAAAGTACTTTACTCTTGATCGAAATTCATATTTTTTATATATCTCGTATAAAATTAATAAAATTTGATATATGATGATTGCATCATAGATCTTAGACCATGAAGAGCTTTTTATGAAGAAAAACTTTTCTTCGTTAAATTAAAAATAAAACAGTTATAAATGAAAATTTTGTTGGTATCCATAATTTGAGAAAAATCTTCAAATATTTTTTCCATTAGAAGGATGTAATTGCACATATCAGACCATATTTTTTTTCCAAACAACATTTTTTCATATAGTCGGTTCGCTAAACTCAGACACAACTGGCTAGTGATGTTAGTCAGTAATTTTACCAATTTGGCAAAAAAAAATAATTAAATACTAAATAGTTAATAATTGCCAAATAATTAGTAATCTTTGCACTTTTGGCAAAATTGGCAAAAAACAAAAAATATTACCTACTAAAATCACTAGCCAGTTGTGTCTAGTTTAGCGAACCGACTGTAATAACAATTTTAATTTCATAACAAATTGAACAGTCCATTTATCATTAGGTACTCCTAAAACCTTTTTAAAATTGTTAATAAATTATTGTTTTCAAAATATACTCAAATTGTATTTGTGAACATCGTATTTATTTTATTTAATAATGAAATTCACTATCAAACGCTATTGATATTTTATTAATATTTAATTTAAAATTTAGTTGGCATTCACGAAGTGTCAAACTCAAATGTAAATAACCTCCGGATCCTCCAGATCAACTCATTTTTCTTTTTTTAATTTGTTTGTAATTTCTACGTACATTACAAATATGCAATTTGTTTATAAATTTAGTAATTATTAATAGTCAGTCTAATTTGTTTAACCAATACTTGAAAAAATATTTTTTGCAAAAATCTATTTTTTTAAACATAGTATAATTAATGATCATACAAAAAGTTGAGGTGCACTTTAATAAATAAAAATTTTTATTAGATAATTATTTATTGAAGATAATTTATTGATTAAAGTATACCTTAAGTTTTTGTATGATTAATAGTGATAGTCTGATTAAAAACATGGATTTTTGGGAAAAAATTATTTTTTCACAAATTGTTTAAACAAATTAAACTTTTTATTAATTAATAAATGTAAAATTACAAATAGACGAAGTACATATTTGTAATGTACAGAAAAATTGCATGCAAATTAAAAAAGAAAGATCAAAATATATTCACCAGATCCCGAGATATAGAAAATAATAGTAGTTTTAAGTTGCCTTTTTTAGTTTTTGAACTCGTGCATTTGTCGGCTCCCAGCTCCCCATTCACTTACCACGACTAGTCACCAACTGAACAATATTTTTAAAAATTCGTGTAAAATACCAACTTTTCGAATATGTGAAATGATTTTTCTATGGACAATGTTTTTAAAGTTGTTCGAAATGTTTATAAACTACAAAATTTCAAAAATTTGGCATTAGAATTTTTGACTATATGAGATAATTTTTTTATCTTTTTTTAGTACATTTTGATAGTATCACCATTCTACTTTCATTTGACATACGCAGAATTGCCTTATTTTTATTATTTTCTGTCTTATGTTATTGAAAATAAAGGTCTCTGGGATAAAAAAATAGAATAACTTTTAAACTTTTTAAAAAATAACTTTCAAAAATCGGCATTTTAAAGGTTTTTCAATGTTCTAAAAAATTGAATTTTTTAATTTTATGTCAACTGTTTAGCTTTTAAATGGGATGCAAAAAATCGAAAAATCGCGATTTTTGCACTAAATTGTTAATAATTAAAAAACGGACGCGAACTCTAGGCAGGAAACAGGTAGATTTTCTTCCTATAGGTCTATAATAACTAAAAAAGTAGTCAGCTACCTGGATTTTTGTGTCCCGAACATGGTCTATTTCTAGCTTATTATCCTGGACTAATTCATATACAGTGCTTTTCAGATAAAACTATCCACTTTAAATAAGTTTTGAACCACTTATTTTTAGAAAAAACGCAAAAACACGTCAAATATTATTTGAAGGGGGCGATATTATGTCTTATTTAAGCTTGCCGGGAAAGGCACCCTCTCACCCCCCGTAGCATCCCTTAATTTGTTAAATTACTTCCATCTTTTTTTATTTCATATTTGGATTCTCGTCTTTGTACTTATTTCAAAAATGTATAACACTTGATGCTTAAAGTGATTAATTTATCAGAAAAATAAATACAACAGCTTGGCAACATGTTACACAAACAACGCAGTAGAATATTTAAGGCGCATTTAGATCTCCTGAAATATAGTGCGCATAAGAAAACTGGATTGGACAAAAATTATTTTTTTAACAATTTTATAATATTTAGAATGAACATTTCACTACCAAAAATTTTAACAATAATTATTCAAACTTTCAAAAGTCATTTTAAATAATTATTGTGCTGGCATGCTACGTGTCCCCAAATATCCCTATGATAAGATACAAAGCAATCGTAGATGAAATAATGAGCGCCGCCACGAACGAAAAAGAAGTGATGATCGCCGGGGACATTAACGCGAAATCGAGGTTGTGGGGTGCCCCCATAAACGACAGAAAGGGGGAAATATGGAATGAATGGATAGCCCAGGCTAGCCTCCAAGTATTAAACAATAACAAACCAACATTCGTAAGGGGGGTCAGCCGAACACACATTGATATTACGTTCGCGAGTGAAGGGCTATCCAGGAGAGTGCACGGTTGGGATGTCCTTGACGATCAGTTATTCACCTACCACCGGTATGTACAATACGAAATAAAGGTTAAAGGGGGAATAAGGCGGCCGATAGGACACACGGAGATTTATTTTAACACAACCAAGTACCTATCGGAGGTCAGGAAAATTAATGAACAAGAGATTTCTGACCTTGGCCAACTGAGAAGAGTACTGCAAAGTGCAGCAAATTTGGCCACCGTGAAGAGAAAAGATAATAAAAAATCCCCCTACTGGTGGACGGATGAGATAGAAGGTCTACGGGAGAGATGCCTCAGAGCTCGAAGGAATTATACGAAAAGCCAGGGCAGCCTCAAGCTCAAGGAAATATATAAAGATCTAAAGAAAACTTTAAATAAAAAAATAAAACAAGAGAAAAAAGAAAAGTGGCAGACCCTGATAAAAGTATTGGACGAAGATATATGTTGCTATGCGTACAAGATCACTATGAAGACGCTGAAAATAATCGCCCCATATAGACTCGACGAAGACCAGCGGATGGAATCAGCTGAGCTCCTCTTTCCTACCAAGGATCATCAAAATTTCATTAAGATATTTCCAACGATGGTAGAGGAGTTCACGGAAGAGGAAGTTAGAATAGCTGGTCAGGAGATGAAGACAGGGAAAGCTCCCGGCCCTGACGGGCTGCCACCAGAGGCAATAAAAATAATAGCAACGGAGAAACCAGGTTTGATCAGAAGAATATACAACGACCTACTGCAGAAGCAAGAGTTTCCCAGGGACTTAAAGGAAGCGAACTTAGTTCTACTCCTAAAGCCTGGGAAACCCCCCGATTCAGCAGCCTCTTATCGGCCAATATGCTTTCTGGACTGCCTTGGTAAGTTCTACGAAGGGCTTATCAAGAAGAGGCTGGAGGGCGTGTTGGAAGATCAGAGAGTGTTATCAAATCAACAATATGGATTTCGAAAAGGTAAATCGACAGTCGATGCCGCGACCTGGATAAGGGACGCGGCTAAAGCAAGTAAAAAAAGGTGGGTGGTCCTTGTTCTGTTGGACATAAAAAATGCTTTTAATTCAGCAAACTGGGGTCACATAGTAGACCGAATAGTCGAATTTGGGGCTCCAGAGTATGTGTCCAACATAATAAAGGACTACCTATCTGAAAGAACCGTATGCATATCGAAGAAAAAGAAGAAAGAAATGACCGCGGGTGTACCCCAGGGGTCAGTCCTGGGACCCTTACTTTGGAATATACTATACAACGGGGTACTAGAAGTAAACAGGCAGAGAGGAGTGAGAGCGATTGCATACGCGGACGACCTAGCCTTACTGGTCGAAGACGACATGAATAGGGGAATAATACAAAAAGTAAACGAAGCAATACAGAAGACCGCAGATTGGATAGAGAGAAATGATCTAAAGTTAGCAGTAGAGAAGACAGAATCCATTATCTTGAGGGGACCAAGAAAGAGAGATGACATAATATTTGGATATAAAGGCTCTGTAATAAGACCCCAAAAGACGGTTAAGTACCTCGGAATTATTTTCGACGACAAGCTTAAATTCGGACAACACGTACAAGAAGCATGTCGGAAGGCAGAAGAAAGGACCTCTATACTAAATAAATTTGTGCCAAATATAGGGGGTCCTGGATCCCAGAAGAGAATAGTGATGGCACAATCCATCTTATCCATAGTTTTATACGGAGCCCCAGTGTGGCACGAGGTCCTTCGAATGAAAAAGTATAAAGACGTGCTTCTTAGGACACAAAGGAAACCTCTGATCAGGGTGTGCAGCCCGTACAGAACCGTATCAACCATTGCTTTACAGGTGGTGGCTGGGTCTGTACCGGTGCACATCCTGGCCATAGAAAGATTCCGAATGTACCAGAGGGGCAACGGGGCAATAGGTTCAGGTCCACAAGAAAGGAAAAGAAGTCTAGAGATGTGGCAGAGGGAATGGGCAGCCGAAGTCGAGAAGGCGGCCTGGACGAGATCCCTGATTCCAGATGTGGTGAGGTGGTACGAGTGCCGGCATCGGCGCGTCAGCTACTATTTCACACAATGTTTGACGGGACATGGATCGTTCAGGAAGTTTACTCATCGTATAGGGAAAACCGTGGACGATCTATGCCCTGAGTGTGGAGTAGTGGATGACGCGCAGCATGTCGTCTTCGTGTGCCCTGCATACCAGGCGGGACGTACCGAGCTGCAGCTGGGACTGGGATACCCTCTAGGCGAGCCTCACGAGCTAATTGATAAAGCTATCAATAGCAAGAGAGACTTCGACCTGATCATTGCTTTTGTCACGAAGACAATGAAGCACAAAGAGGAGAAAGAGAGGCGACTGCAAGCGGGATGACCGTCTATTTATTTATTTTTTAACGTTTTTATTTTTGTGTCGCAGATGGCAGCCAGTGGGGGGAGGATCCTTTACATCCAACCTGCGCTGTCTGTCTTATTTTAACTAGTTTTACTTATTTATTTATTTTATCTTGTTTTATCTCCTTGCTTGCTTCTTCAATCTTATTTATACAATATTTATCATTTTAAATCAATTTTATTACTCAAATGTGTTGCGTGTTGTAAGCGGTAGTCAGCAGGGGGAGGACCTTTTACATCTAACCCATGCTGACCGCCTTTTTATTGTTTTGTTTACTTTCTGTTTTGTCTTGTTTTTTTAGTCTGTTTTTTGTTTTGTATCAGGTAGTGGGGGAGGATTTTTACACCCAACCTCACTGACTGCTTCCTTTTTAACTGTAGAATGAATGGGTATGAGTGTGAGTGCGAATTGATAAAAGCACGAATGTTTGGAGTTGCTCGTAACTGTCGACTGGTATCCTTTTGCTAGTTCATGTTTGATTGGGGGCACCCCGGTCGCCCCACCCGCACATGGGCTGCACGGGACGGTCGTCTTCACCGACCGGTCTTTGTGCGGGGTGTGTGCGGGACGAGGCGGCTGGGTGGCCGCTTAATCTACGGAGTGCACGCAGAGGGTGCCCGGGGGGAGTTATGAGTAAGGTCGACGGGTCAGACATGCTCGCCAAGAGCGGTTCCAGACCTTTCGGCTGGAGGAAGAGGAGGTGAGTTTAGTCGGTAGGCGGTTCGGCACGGTAAAGCGTGACGGATCGAATCCGACACACCTGGGACACCTTCCCAGACGGTCTTTTGAAGATTCTCACCTCCCAAAAAAAAAATAATAATTATTGTTAAAATTTTTGGTAGTGAAATCGTGAAATGTTCATTCTAAATGTTTGCATCTAATAAAATTGTTAAAAAAATAATTTTTTTTTCAATTAGGTTTACATGCTGTTGTATTTATTTTTCTCATAAACTAATCACTTTAAACATCATGTGTTAAGTATACATTTTTGAAATCAGTAGAAAAGAGGAGAATCCAAATATAAAATACAAAAAGGTGGAAGTAATTTAAAAAAATTAAGGGATGATACGGGGGATGAGAGGGTGCTTTTCCCGGCAAGCTTAAATATGTCATAATGTCTCCCCCTTCAAGTTTTTGTGTTTTGTCTAAAAATCAGTGGTTTAAAAGTTATTTAAGGGGATATTTTTATCTGAAGAGCACTGTTAGACCAGAGCGCATCTGTAAAAATATTAGTACATTTGGACGTTGAGAGGTGACCTATGTTTTTTTGCAGAAATTGTTTGAAAATAACACATATAATAATAATTCCACTCATTGTTCCACACATTGTTTTCACAAAAAACATTGTTTAAATAATCAAAATGTCAAAAAATTAAGGAAAAATTCGATTTCTTTCTTGGTTTTTTAATTATAATTTTAAAAGTGTTCATTTCCAAGAAAAGTTGCACTAATATAAAAGTTGCGTAATTAAATTTCCTACAGTATAAGATTCGTTACAAATTTAAAAAATTGTCACTCTTGTTGCAAAATAGCAAAAATTGCAAAAAAAAACCATAAAAAACAAGTATTGGAATCTTACGGTTTTGAACCATTTATGGTAAACTTAGGACGTTCATTTTTAACCCAGAAAAAGTTTATGATATAATAAAACAAGACTGTAAATTTTATTAAGATCGTTTTAATAGATTTTGCAAAATAAATTTTGCAATCCAGCTTTCGCAAAAAAATGCATTTTTTCAAAATGTTGCAGAACTGAAAATAAAGCAGACAGTTAGTTGAGTTTTTTGCATGTAGAAGAATACTGTACCTTTCATTTTCAATTTACCAAATTAAAATTCGTTAACTACCACGGCGTCAGAATTTTTTTAAACATTAATTTTTGGTGCTACGCGCAGGACAGCGGATAGGTTTGCTCTGATTGGGCATTCCAATGACTTGTCAAAAATTATTGAATATTACGGCTGTGGAAAAGCAAATGTCAAATTCCAATGACCTTTGATAATGATTGATAAATTTTAATTTTTAGTACATTTCGATATAAACAAATAAATTTGTTTAGTGCAAAATAAAAACACATACTCTGTCCTTTGAAATAATACTTTTTTAGCAAAACCTTTTTTTGTTAACATATTTTAACTTAGAGAATAAAAGTTTATTATTTTTAAACATAATATGCATTTGTTTAAATAATATTTCTCAAACAATAATCAAATTAGTTTGATTTTTGTGGAATTAAAATATTAAAATACAACAAAATATAGAGTAAGAAAATAATATATTAGATCAAGATTGGTAGAAATTTTGGCGGAAATCAACTTGTGTGAATCGAACATTTTACATTTTCCAAGTAGAATATATAATTTTTCATTACAATGCTAAAATATTTACACGTAAGTACCTGTAGCTTTTAAAAAACTATTTAAAAAGTCACTACAAGTATCAACTTACTTCTCTGTTCTCAAAAAAGTAAAAACTAAAACACCAGCTTAACAGTTATTAACAATAACACATTTGTTTGTCCACAGCCGCAATATTCTATAATTTTTGACATTGGAATGCCAAATCAGATCAAACGTATCCGCTGTTCTGCGTCTGCGTGTAGCACCAAAAATTAATGTTTATTTAGAAATAGGTATTCCTGACGGCGTTGTAGTTAACCGATTATAATTTTGTAAATTGCAAGTGAAAAGTACAGTATCCTTATATATGAAAATAAAAATCAACTTGCTGTCTGCTTTATTTTTAGTCATGACACATTTTGAAAAAAAAAATGATTTTTTTACGAATGCTGGATTGCAAAATTTATTTTGCAAAATATATTGTACCGAACTTAATAAAATTCACAGTGTTGTTTTACTGTATCATAATGTTTTTCTGGTTGAAATATGAAGGTCCTAAGTGTAGCATAAATGGTTAAGAAACGTAAAATGCAAATACTTGTTTGTTTTTAGGGTTTTTTTTCGCAATTATTGCTATTTTGAAACAAGGGTGACAATTCTTAAAATTTTCATCTAAAGGAGGAAATTTAATTATGCAACTTTTATGTTAGTACAACTTTTCTCGAAAATGGACAATTTTAAAGTTATAATCAAAAAACGAAGAAAAAAATCGAATTTGTCCTTCATTTTTTAACATTTTGATTATTTAATATTTAATCAATATTCCGGACACTTTTGAGTGGAAGAATAACTCAATTATTATTATATGAATTAATTCCAAGCAATTTCTGCAAAAAAAATCAGACACCTCTCAACGTCCATCCCATAACAGATGCGCCCTGGACTATGTATATTCGTATATACGCTCGTACTCGAACCAAACCTAATAATCGTGTTTGTTGTAAATCGAAACCAAGAAGCTCCCCTAAATACCAAAGCCATTCATTATAAACGGTCTGCTTACTAATCATGATCCCTCGTTGACGTTACCGTAAACACCTCCATCATCCTGCGGTCAACCTTCGACTTGACTACTAGGGCATCCATCTCTTTGTCTAGAGAGGGAACCACCATGAGCCTTAACAAATTTTCTTTAAATCTGAGATGCGATAGTTATTTGTAAATTAGTTTGTTATTTAAAGCATCAAAATTGGTTCTAATTATATGACATGCCTGCGATACATACAACAAAAAAATAAAATAATAATAGTATATGGAATATTCTCTAGAGAGAAACTACCAAAAAAAAAAGAAGTACTTAAAACTATGCTGATGTTTTTTTAACTTGTATAAAACTGATAAATAATAATGCTAAGATGTGAATGACAGTACGGAGAGAACAAATGTAATAAAAATTGTATATATATACATATATATAATCGGTTTAAAACGTCCTCCGACGTCTTCCGATGCCCAATCTCCATGCATCTCTATCTTCCCAAAGGTCTTCGTCTAAACCTCTCTCTCGGATCTCTCTGTCTATTCCTTCTCTCCAGCTCTTCTGGGTCGGCCTCTTTTTCTCTTACCTTGTGGTGACCAATCTAGAATCTGTTTTGGCAGACGGTGTTCTGGCATTCTCTGCACATGTCCATACCACTTTAGTTGTTGTACTCTTATATCTTCGACAATCGTATGTGTGACTCCCATAATCTCTCGTATACGTTCGTTATTAATTCTTTCGAGTTTTGATTTTCCTGCGGCACGTCTCCAGTAGTCCATCTCCGTGGCTTGTAGTGTTCTTTCAGTAGTTGTCTTTAACTGCCACACGTCACTTCCATACATTACTATGCTCTTTATAATAGTGTTGTATATTCGATGTTTATTTTTTTTGGATATATGTTGATCCCAAATAATACTATTTAGTTGAGATATGGCCCTTCTACCTTGAGTGTTTCGTTTTTTTATAGCCTGATCTGATTTGCCGTCGTCCGTGATTTCTACTCCTAAATAAGAATATTTATTGTTGTACTTAATGTGTTGTCCGTCGTTTAAAACTAGATTCTGTTCGTTGCCACCGATGTTCATGTACATTGTTTTCTAATAAAATATTGCTAATAAAAATTGTTACGTTGATAAAAAATACAAATATCAAAAACTAAAACACATTATATTAGTCCTGGATATATTAAATAAAAGATTATTAATAGCAAGCTGAAAATTTGTTCATCGCTTATAGTCCTGTCGCCAGGGGGGGTACAACGGCCTCCATAATTCAGATGGACTTACCCAAGTTTTTTTATGTATTTTGACCCGTAGAACACGAATTTTTTGGGTAACAGTTGATCCTGATGTCGATAAGGTTGTTATAAACAAAGAACTTGAGGAATTACATAGCAGCGATTTTTCGCAAAATAAAACATTTTTTTGTATTTTTTTGGTGATGGTCAGCAAAAAATGGCCCAGAAGTTTTTTCGTAGGATGCACAGTTTTCGAGATAAACGCGGTTGAACTTTCAAAAAATCGAAAAAGTGCCATTTTTGAACCGGAATAACTTGATTAAAAAATAAAATAGCAATTCTGCTTACTGCATTTGAAAGTTTAAGTCAAATTCTATCGGTTTTGATTATTTGCATTCCTAAAAATTAAGTTTTTATTTGTTAAACAAAGCTATAAACACATAGTGTTTCCCGTCCCCAATGCATGTGTTTTAATGTACGTAATACCGGGTGTCCATCTATATTTTCCCCCATTTTAACTGCCTATAACTTCTAAACGGCTCAAGATAGAAACATGCGGTTTTCGCTGAAATGTTTTATTTTACTAAAAGTTTTGTATGAATCGATTGAGTTTTTTATATCGCTTTCAATTACAAAAATAAAAATGGCGGATTTTTGAAAAAAACTTTGTTGACTTTTTTTTAATGGAACACCCAGTATATTTTTTTGTAAATTGAAAGAACGATCATTCACCTATCCAGCGATATAAAGTTTTTTAAAAGCGGTTGTCAAATAACTGAGTAATTAATTTTTAAAATGAGAGGTGCAGCGTGGATATCACATACCTAAATAACATGTAACTAAGCAAAATGATATTATGTTGTGATTTTCACATTGCATCTCTCATTTTAAAAATTAATTTCTCAGTCATTTGACAACCGATTTTAAAAAAGATTATATCGCTGGATAGGTAAATGACCGTTTTTTCAAGGTACAAAAAAATATACTGGGTGTTTTAATAAAAAAATTCAACAACGTTTTTTTTTTAATCCGCCATTTTTTATTTAAAAGCGATATGAAAAATGGCCATTTACCTAAAAAATTGAAAAAACGATCATTTACCTATCTCGCGATATAAATTTTCAAAATCGGTTGTCAAATGACTGAGCAATTAATTTTTAAAATGAGAGATGCAATGTGGAAATCACATAATATAATATCAATTTGCTTAGTTAGAGAGTTGCACCTCTCATTTTAAAAATTAATTACTCAGTCATTTGAAAACCGATTTTGAAAAACTTTATATCGTTGGATAGATGAATTACCTTTCTTTCAATTTACAAAAAAATATACTGGATGTTCCATTAAAAAAAAGTCAACAAAGTTTTTTTCAAAAATCCGCCATTTTTTTTTCGTATTTGAAAGCGATATAAAAAATTTAATCCATTCAGACAAAACTTTTACTAAAATAAAACATTTCAGCAAAAACCGCATATTTCTATCTTGAGCCGTTTAGAAGTTATAGGCAGTTAAAATGGGGGAAAATATAGATGGACACCCGGTATACGTAGAAATTCTGTATGCGCGCCTACTCGTTCGATTTCAAATTAGAAATGCATTGAAAACATCATTCAATTACTATGTGTTTATAGCTTTGTTTAACAATAAAAAATTAATTTTTAGCAATGAAAATAATCAAAACCGATAGAATTTGACTTAAACTTTCACATGCGGTAAGCCGAATTGCTATTTTATTTTTCAATCAAAAGTTATTCGGGTTCAAAAATTGCAATTTTTCGATTTTTTGAAAGTTCAACCGCGTTTATGCCGAAAACTATGCATCCTACGAAAAAACTTGTAAAAACATTTTTTGCTTAGAATGACCCAAAAATACAAAAAAAGTCTTGTTTTGCGAAAAATCGCTGTTATGTGATTCCTCAAGTTTTTTGTTTATAACAATCTTATCGACATCCGGATCGACTGCTACCCAAAAAATTCGTGTTCTACGGGTCAAAATACATACAGTAAACTTGGGTAAGTCCATATGAATTAAGGAGGCCGTTGTACCCCTACTGGCGACAGGAGTATTAATACGCAAGTCAATTGGAGCAAGAATAGGATATTACCTCCGAATTCTATTCTACTGCATGGATTTTAATGAAATTCTGGGCCTAGCCTCTACTTATCTCCTAATTCAAAGTCTACCCTATGCCGATGTGTGTTAATAGTTATTTATAAAACAGTTCGTGAAGTATGCTTTTTGCGAACGCACGCGATGTTTAGAGCACGAGCGAAAGCGAGGCGAGTGCTAGACATCGCGTAAGTTCGCAAAAATACTTCACGCATAGATTCATACAATATTTTATCTTCGATAAACAAATAAAAAACTCTAACTCTTCATCACTGGAATTAATTTCTATTCTACAATTTTTAGAACTTTGACATTTAAAAATTCTAACTTCTTTCAAACCACAAAACTGTCAAAACTTTTGTCGTAATATATTGCTGACGATGTCATCACCATGACAACGCGAATGTTAAGGATATTTGATTATATGAAAGTGTATCAAAAACAGTGCGAAAATGTAAATCCCATTTAAAATACATTGTTATTTCACGCACACTTTAAATCCATAGAGGTATATATTAACATAGAGGGAGCCTACGTTCCGCGCTTCCTGACGACAAGATCTCATGGACTGGTTTGCTGCATCTCTTTCTAACACATTGTATCGAAAATCTATGATGACATTCAGTGTGAATATAGGCACGGAAGAGGGGGACAACTGCAGCAGCTTTACTATGCGTAAGAGTGAAACAGCACTAATCCAAATAAAAAAGATGGTGTCGTCACTTCGCTCTGAATGACACTCTCTCTATGCTAATATATAACTCTATGTTTAAATCCTTCACGCACTGCTATCTATAATGACAGCTTGCACAAACTAAAAACTTATAATCAGAGATAGAGTAGATAAATAAGTATTTTCTATTATCATACTATAATAGTAGGTGTGGATCCCGCGTATGAAAAAAAAGTTGATTAATAGCAAGCTGAAAATTTGTTAATAGCTTAAGGGTGTCTAGTCGGATAAACTTTGATATATGGGAACACTCGAATAGGGGCAGTTTTAATTGTGGAACAGGTTAAATATTTGGAACGGTCAGACCACGAAAACGGCACATTTATTTTGTCCGACAGAACAGACTTAAACTCTCCGAACAGAGATTAAACTCTCATTCAAAAATCAGACTGCTATTTATCACCTGTCATAATTCCTGTCATTTGACATATTCTACATGTTCCACTCATTAAAACGCCTATTTGGTGGTAAATAGCACTCTGATTTTTGCATGAGAGTTTAATCTCTGTTCGGAGAGTTTAAGTCTATTCTGTCGGACAAAATAAATGTGCCGTTTTCGTGGTCCGACCGTTCCAAATTTTTAACCTGTTCCACAATTAAAACTGCCCCTGTTCCTGTGTTTCCATATATCAAAGTTTATCCTAATAGACACCCTTAAGCTATTATTAAATTTTCAGCTTGCTATTAGTCAAATTTTTTTCATACGCGGGATCCATACCTAATGTCAATTATGATGTCACTACCTGTATCATAATGAACTTCATTATGATACAGATTTTCATTAAGATACAGATTTTAAACCAATAGAATCGCGATATGGCATTCGCGATAAAGATGGTACACGCGCAGTGACGAATGGCGAGTCAAATACATACGCTTTGACAGTTCTCAATATGTAAACAAACCGTCAAACTGACAAACTACTGAATTTATTTGTGTTACAAAATTAATAAACTTGAATATATTTTTTGTTGTGAATGATCATAGAAAAAAAAGTGTATACAACTTGCATTTAATTATCAATATGAAGCTCGTACTCTATACGAAACTCGCCGCATACGGCTCGTTTCGTAACCCTCATACTCACTTCATAATGACCATCATTAAATGCTCGTTGCATAATATACTAATTTAGCACTCCATAGGAGCGTTAAAAATGCTACTTTAAAGCACTAGTGCTTTAAAATTTTTAAGACACTGCAGTTAAAAGTGAATTGTCAAATTGTGAAACGTCAAAATATTTATATTTCATTTATTAACATTAATATTAATAGTACAACTTGCGCAATTTGAAAAAGGTGGTTTAAAGGTTTTTTAAAATTTAATTTAAACTGTATTATTGCATTTTTAACACGTTTGTAGAAAAAACAAGTTCATGTAACGGTATAATATTTTCGCTAAGAATTTTTAGACATTCCCCTCGAGTGCAGATAACCAATTCTACCTTTTACAGGTCATAGGTTTTATGGTTTCAGCAATTAACAAAAAAATTGTATTTTATAAATTTATAAAGTTTGTAGAAAAAATATTGTATGATATTAAACGTGTTAAAACCTACATTTTTAAGGCGCTTATGTATAAAAACTTTCACATGCGTGCCTTAAAATTGAGGCGTTCAGAGCAACAGTGGCAAAACCCACATCACACAATTTTACCAAAACGCTTTTATTACATTAAAGTTATGCATTAACTAAGTATTTTCAGATGCAAAGTGGCTCAAGCATCCATTGGTAGAGCTACTCTGCATCTGAAAATATTTAAATAAGGGATAACTTTAATGTAACTAAAGCGTTTTGGTAAAATTGTAGGATGTGGGTTAGGCCACTGTTGCTCTGAGTGCCTCAATTGTACTTTTAACACTTATATCATAAATAACTTTAAAAAAATATTTTGAAAAACATAAAGTCGCTTTTCTCTTTATAGTACGAAATCCCATCTCTACATAATCTTACAAGATACAACTAACTTTAAAGCTTAGTGCTTCCTCGTGTCATCTCGCTACTGACCAGTCCTCTTAAGATGCCCAAAAGGACCACAGAGCGGAGGACAGTCCCTTACACGCGGCAACCGGTCAAGCAAACAATTGCCGAATCATTATTACCAAGTAATTGAAATTTACATTTGGGTCCTTTGATGTCGGCAAAACGTGGAATTGACTAGAATTGCAATTTGTGTGCTTTGTGTGCCCTTATGTGTCCCAATTCTGATGTGGTTGTGACATTTTGGTTAAGGGGATTTTGTGGAAACACAGAAAGCTAATTTAGTTCTTGCAAAAGGTATAATATATCGAATATTGGGTTTGAAATTTGATCAGGGATATTTAGTAAAATGCTAAAGTCGTTTTCTTTGTAGTGAAAATGTAAACAATGGATATTACGCAGATTATATTTTACACAACAGAATGCATATGTACACATACATATACAGGATATCCCGAAAACATTGGTTATAAATTATACCACAGATTCTGGGGTCAAAAATAGATTGATTGAACCTCACTTACCTACATACAATAGTGAACACAAAAAAAGTTACAGCACTTTGAAGTTACAAAATGAAAATTGATTGTTTTTCATATATCGAAAACTCTTACAGATTTATTATTGAGAATGGACATGTGGCATTTTTATGGTAGCAACATCTTAAAAAAATATTAAAATGAAATTTGTGCACCCCCATAAAAATTTTATGGTGGTTTTGTTCCCTTAAGCCCCCCCCCCAAACTTTTGTGTACGTTCCAATTAAATTATTATTGTGGCACCATTAGTTAAACACAATGTTTTTAAAACTTTTCTGACTCTTATTACTTTTTCGATAAGCCAGTGTTTATCGAGATATTTTGAATATTTTTCGAATCCACCACATATTTGAATATCGTTGGTTTGGAAAAAGAACGTCACAACTCAAAAATTGCCATTTTTGAGGTTTACCCTCTAACCCAGGACTTCTTAAACTGTGCGTCGCGACGCCCTGGGGCGTCGCGTGTCAGAGCGGACTTTTAATACAGAAAAAATATTTATTACAATACTCATATCCTGCGATTGGCAGATAAAATTACTGGGTTTCAGAATAAGTTGGTCTTATGGAAGAGAAAATTAGAAGATCAAGAAATTGACTGTTTCCCTGCTTTACAAGGTATTCTACAAGAAAACTCGATAGAAATACTCGATCCCTCTTTAAAAAATATGTTTACACAACACTTGTTATCATTGAGCGAACACTTTGAGAAATATTTTCCCGAAGATCTGGAGTAATATGACTGGGTCAGAATCCCTTTCCAATTATCCACATTATCAACACTTTCAACAGAAGAAGAAGAACAACTGACAGAATTGTTCTGTGATTCCAGCCTAAAGCTTCAATGCGACAAGGACACACTGTTTGAATTTTGGAGCTCAGTTTCTCATTAATATCATGCCATCAGCACTGCAACATTATAGGTTTTATTACCATTTGCGACTTCGTACTTGTGCGAAACAGAATTTTCTGCAGTGGCAGTAATTATTAAAAACAAGTTCAGGTCAAACATAAACTTAGAAAAAGAAATGAGAGTGGCAATTACCAAATTGGAGCCCCGGTTTCATAAGCTGTGCTCAAAAAAGCAAGCACATCCGTCACGTTAACCAGCCAGTTACATAAAAAATATCCCTTTTTATTTTTGGGCCTATTTTTTGATTTCGTTCTTAATTTCTAATAAAAATATAAATGTTTAAATAGTTTTTTTTGTTATAACTATAACCTGTTACTAGGCTAGTACTTACTAAAATTGGTAAATTTTATTGGGGGTTGGGTTGAGGGGCGTCGCAAAAAAATTCCAAAGTCTCAAGGGCGTCGCAGTACGAATAAGTTTGGGAAGCCCTGCTCTAACCAATTCTAAATGTTAAACTTTATTATGGGAAAAATTGTCAGAAGTTGTACTCATGTAATTACCGCCAGATGGCGACTTATAACAGTTTGACTTTGTCAAACCCATGCATTACATTTTATGGAAGAGCGTCGCAATATAGTTGTGTTTCAGTTGTGGAAATTACCACGTGTTTTTTGGAGAACAGTGTTACAAGTTAAAAAAGGGACGTATTTTTTTGGGATTTTGTGTTTAATATTTAATGCAAGACAGTTACATTTCGTCTTAAGTAAGTATTCCTTGCAGGATATGTGCGTTTATATAGAAATATTATGAGCAATACAGAAACATTTCAACAAATTTTGGGAAAAAACTGTTACAAATGCTAATTACAGGTAGAAAGGTGAGAACAAGAAAGGTCTTTCGATTTATATTTAAATTATAATAATGGGTTTTTTTACTATTGTAAAAGATTTTGCCTCTTATTTTTTACCTTACCAAAATTATAATGAAAACTAGCACATTAAAATTTTAAAACGTCGCGGGTCGCTCCTTAAAATTAGAACTTTTCGACTTGTAACAGTGTTCTTTCAAACCAACGATATGGTTAAGTACGATTATAGACACCTGTTAATATTCTGAAAATGTATTTATAATTTACACTTTTAGGTGTATTTTGAAAAAGAAGCCAAATCTCTATAAAAGGTGACTTATCAAAAAAAGAAAAAGGCAAAAATTTTTGAAAAACACTGTGTTTAACTAATGGTACCACAATAATAGTTTAATTGGAACGTACACATACATTGGGGGAGTTTAAAGGAACAAAACTCCCATAAAATTTGTATGTAAATATATTAAAAAAGAAGCCGCATCTCGATAAAAACTAACTTATCGAAAAAATACTAAGAGGCATAAAAGTTTTAAAAACGTTGTGTTTAACTAATGGTACCACAATAATGAATTAATTGGAACGTATACAAAAGTTTGGCGGGGTTTAAAGGAACAAAACGCCCATAAAATTTTTATGGGGTGGACAAATTTCACTATAATTTTGTTTTAAGATATACCTGCCGCAAGAATCATACATGTTCATTAGAAATAAGAAATTTCTAATAGTTTTCGATATATTGCAAAAAATCGATTTTCATTTTGTAACTTCAAAGGGCTGTAACTTTTTTTATTATCATATTTTTACTAAGGTAAGTTAGGTTCAATCGAACTATTTTTGACCCCAGAATGTGTAGTATAATTTATGACCAATCTTTTCGGGACACCCTGTGTAAGGGTGGCAGGCAAAAACGAAACAAGAATTATCAGAAACTATGACACTTTTGAAAAACTCAGCGAGAGGTAAATTTTTTATTAAAGGAGACACATTTTTCAGGTATTTTCGTTTATTTAACTTTAATCCCTAAACCAGGATAGTAATCACCCAACAGTTTTTAATGGCAATGGGGGTTAAATTAGATTTCATTTTAAAGCCCCCTTGTAATTACATGTAAACTTTTTAAATAATTCGGCCCAAAACTTATTTTATTTACTTAAATAGACTTTTAAACTTTAAATTGTATTTTCCCCCTTAAAAAGGTTATTTAGTATGCCGACGGTTTAGATTTTAACTTTTTCTTCACCCAGCTTTTTGTTTATTTTTTGTCACACTTATCACACTAAGTAAATAATATGACATGAACAGGCAAATAACGGGAAATTATATTTTCTTGTGAATACCAGTTGTCAGTATTAATTTGTAGTATTTGAAAATTTATTACCATAGTTTGTCCATTTCCGAAAGGGCAGATCGTTTCGTTGTATTTTATGAAAAATAAATGTGCCAATATGACTGCTCAGCATTGTCACTAAAGACATCAAATTAAATACGACAGTAGGAAGTATGTTTTGGAGTCAGTAAAAATATTTTAGGAACCTGAAAATGTAACTAATAAAAAACGAGAAACTGAAGGAGCTACAGTTAGTGAACCTAGTAAATTTACAGTATTACGATATGTTCCTCTAGATTTCCTGTTAACCTGGCATTCGACAAGTGAACTTTTTTGCCACTAATAGACAGGTGGGGTGTGACATACCCCAGCAATTGAAAGGGTTAAATAATCTAAAAAAATATTTTTACGTTTAGTTTTTTGTGATATGTGGAACGTCAACATCTTGAAGCTGGTCAGGATAGTCACTATTTACGCTAACATTGTAGATTTCTTCACTTACTTTCGAATCACTCTTGTCAATATATTCATCACTGTCTGCTTCATCCCATATAAGGCCTGAAGGCGTGCTTGTTCTCGTTCGTAATTCATTTTAACTTAGACTAATAAAAAATATGTTAAAACCTATAACTATTCTTCACTTACCTAAAGTCCTTTTACCCTATGATTGCCGATATGCAATTAAGAGATGATCAGAGGCGGCTCTAGCCCATACAGCGCCCGTGTGCAGTCGATGCCCGGCGCCCTTTCCAGTCGATTCCAAAATGGCATAGTCGAATAGGTACCTACCTAGTACTTGTACATAGGGTATTTACTCTTATAATGTAAACAAAAATCCAGATGCAAATAGTGCAATATTAAATGATATCGGGAGCCAATAGATATTCACGACGTCAGAACAACCTACCCAAATCTGTTAAAAATATTTAATTAAAAATGAACTTTTTATCTATGAGGTAAGGTTGAAAATTAGTTGAGGTTGATAAAATGATGAACTAGATACTACGTATTTTCAGTATTACTTAAAAAACCAACAACAAATTGTTAATATGGATAATTTTTGAGGAGCTCCGACTCCACTGAATGTCGCAATAATTGTGGTAGTCTTCTTCTTAGGGTGCCTGTCCGTTCCGAACGTTGGCGATTATTCTGGCTATGATGATTTTGTTGGTTGCAGACGGAATAGTTGTGTTGAAGTCTTTCTATACCATGCTCTCAGGTTAGCAAGCCAGGATATTCTTCTTCGTCCTGGGGCCCTTTTTCCTTCAATTTTACCTTGTAAAATGCATTGGAGTAGCTCGTATCTGCCTCTATTTCTCATTATATGTCACAAGTACTGCAACTTACGGGCCTTCACGATGTTGACTAAATCTGCGGTTGTGTTCATCCTCCGTAGTACTTCCTCATTGGTGAATTTGTCTGTCCATGGTATCTTCAGGATCCTTCTGTACAACCATAGCTCGCAAGCCTGAAGTTTCGATAGAGTTTCTGCCTTCAATGTCCACGTTTCTACTCCGTATAGACGCACTGAGTACACGTAACCTTTAAGGAGCCTTATTTTTGTTTTTAAGGTCAGGTCATGGCTCTTGAACACAGAGCTCATAGTCAAGAATGCACTTTTTTCCTTTCCGATGCGACATGCGACGATGCGATTTGCTCCAGTTATGTTTTGCTTGCTGATGATCATTAGCTTGGAATTGCTGGTGGTTATGTCTAGTCCATATATTATACTTGTTTCCGTTATTTCGTTCATTAAGTTTTACAGCCCTTCTATGGTATTGTAAAACACTATTGTATCATCTGCATGCCGCATGTTACTGAGCTTGATTCCATTTTTATTGAGATGCCTTCATCAATATCTTTTAGGGTTTAGAGCCTCTTCAAAAATGTGCTTTGAGTACAGATTGAAGATCAGCGGTGAAATTATGCATCCCTGTCTCACTCCCTTAAAATTTTGACCTGATCTTTATATTCTCCATCTATTTGGAGCACTGCTAATTGATTCCAATACACGTTAGCTATTATTTTCAGGTCTCTTCCGTTAATCTCTGTCCTCTTCAGCATTTCCATCATTTGTTCATGTCTGACTCTATCGAAAGCCTTCTTGTAGTCAATCAGGCATGCAAAAACATCACAGCTGACATCTCTACATTTCTGAAACAACACCTGCACGCTAAATAAAGCCTCCCTCGTACCAACAGCGTTCACAAATCCAAACTGATTGGGCGCAATTTGTTCTTCGCATGTTCGGTAAATTGTGGTAGTAATAAAAGAAAATCTTCCTTTTAAATAATTTTAATCAAATGAAAAGCCGCTTTACTTTATATTTACATGTTAACTTACACAAATTCTTAATCCATTCTGTCAAAGTTTATTTCGCAAAATTATCCCGCGACACCTGTACAAACGCCTTTGAAAATGCCCGACAAGTCCCAAGCAATTTGACCTTTATAGGTTCCACAACAGATTTCGGAACCATTATCGGTATGTTTTCAAACGAATCAAAAGATTGCCGTCCGTCCGTTGGACGAACAGCCGGGCGGGCAGGAATCTATAACTCGCGCTTAAGTGCCAATGTCATTATTCATTAATCGTTTTAAGGCATATTTTATGTTGAAACAAAGTAAAGGACCCGCTCTTTGGCGATCGGCGCCCCCCAACATCCCGGCGCCCGTGTGCACCGCACACCCTGCACAATAGGTAAAGCCGCCTCTGGAGATGATCAGTGGATCTCAAACAGTGGGGCGTTAATATTTAATTCCGATCGCTTGAAAAGTAAAAATATTTAATTTCCTGTGTTCAGTAAGCATATTGGATTTTACTCTATCAAAGGCAAATAAAATGAATATAATATGTATATAGGGTGAGGCAGATAACTGGCCTATTAGAAATATCTCGAGAACTAAAGGCAACAGAGTCATGAAAATCGGAATAAAGGGGGTTTGAGAGATGATCTACTAAACGAAAATATTTTCATCTCTTTGCAATTTCCGGTTATACCGGAAGTTGCTTATAACTTCGTTTTTTTAAATGGGACACCCTATATATTTTTACATTTTTGAATTCTATTTGATGTCTTCTTTCTTAAAATATGAGGTTTTATAATATTATACAGGGTATTTTAAAAGATAATTACGTTTTTTTATTAATTTCGTAGCAATATTCACACCCTGTAGAATCGGAATGGGACGTTTCGATGCCGCCGGTTCATCGCCGGCCGTTTCGATGCCGCCGGTTCATCGCCAGTCCATTTCATCGCCGTCATATCTCGCATTTCCTAGAATTCCTAATTAATACTAAAAATAACTAATAATTGTAACTGTCGAAAATTCGGAAATATATTAGATAGCGATTAATTGACTGGCGATTAATCGGCCGGCATCGGCATCGAACTGGCGGCATCGAAACGGCGGCGATGAAACGTCCTAGACCCCTGTAGAATTGTAGTAGTTTGACATCTAAAATTCTACTTACGTTCAAATGATTTTTAATATACTCTACTATTGTTAAGAATCATTAGTATAGCTAAATTTTTAATTTTAGTATACAGGGTTGGTCGAAACTCGGAATGAGTATTTTCTGAGTTTTCTTAAATGGAACACCCTGTATTTTTGTATTGTAGTGAAATGATATTTTATAGTACTTTTTTATTTCTTAAGCATTCCCTATACCTAACTGCTTTAATTTGTGAGTTATTGGTGATTCAAGCTAAAAATTAATTGCTACAAAAAATACGTAAAATTTTATTAGGTTGGCCGTGAAAATACTCAATCCCAAATAATTTTTCAGAAATAAATACATTTTAATCCAGACTGGTCCTTAAAATTACCAATAATGGTTTACCTATCAAAATACCTACGTAGTTAAGATTGTTGCTGCGACTAACAATTAAGCACACATTAAAGCAGTTATTTATAGGGAATGCTTAAGAAATAAAAAAGTACCATAAAATCTCATTTCATAACAATACCAAAATACAGGGTGTTCCATTTAAGAAAACTCAGAAAATACTCATTCCGAGTTTCGACCAACCCTGTATACTAAAATTAAAAATTTAGCTATACTAATGATTCTTAATAATAGTAGAGTATGTTAAAAAATCATTTGAACGTAAGTAGAGTTTTAGATGTCGAACTACTAAATTCTACAGGGTGTTAATTTTGCTACGAAATTAATAAAAACACGTAATTATCTTTTAAAATACCCTGTATAATATTACAAAACCTCATATTTTAAGAAAGAAGACATCGAAAAGAATCCAAAACGTAAAAAACATACAGGGTGTCCGATTTAAAAAAACGAAGTTATATAACCGGAAGTTGCAAAGAGATGAAAATATTTTCATTTAATAGATCATCCCTCAAAACCCCTTCATTCCAATTTTCATGATTCTGTTGCCTTTAGTTCTCGAGATATTTCTAATAGGCCCTTTATTTGCATCACCCTGTATACAGAGCGTGGTAAAAGAAGTGGGACGGAATATTTCGAATACTCGAAATTATTTGTCGACATCAAATGTTCATTAAGATCTCTATTTTTCGTAGAATGAAAATTATACGAATGGTTTTGCATGCAGTAAAATTGGAAAATACTTGACAAGTTGCTGGTATGTCCAAATTTAAATAAAATACATCCAGGAATTTACTTTCTACAGACACTGTATTAAATATAACCTTGAAACAAACTGGCACTAAATCACTTTCGAGTTTTCAACAAAACAAAAGGTTTAAACAAGTGTAGTTATTGCAAAAACGGTTCGCATGTTTTAGATAAAATTTTTGCTGATTATGTATTTTGCTAAAATATTAAATAACACCAATACAATTCACAACCATTTAATTTTTAACGATAAACAAACATATATGCACGATAAACAATCATATGCTCTCTGTATATGATTACTATTAAGAAAATAATGTATCAAAACATGTCGTTTCGCTGATCCTTGTTTAACTTTGGACTTGGATATTTTAGGACGTATACTTTGACATGCGGTTTGTCATACCGCTGCCTATTCTCCTTTGTTTTCAAAATGAGTTTGCCTTACACCACTGTATATGTATTTACATTAACTACGGAATTATTCTTCACACTACTGTAGAATAAAATACAACTCTAAATAAAATAAACTTTATTTTTTCAAGGAAATTTTGAAGGCCTCCATAATATTAAAAAAATGGTAGAGGTTGTTACAAAATTCTTTTAAACTAAATTACAAAAAAAGCTACCAGTACAGTGGAACCCCGATAAGTCGGCCCCAGATAACCCGAAAGTCCGGCTAACCCGGACCGATTTTTATCAGACAAACATTTTAACAATAAAAATATATGTAATATAATATTTGAGAGATAATGGGTATTTGTGTAATTTGAACTACATATACGATAGTAAAAATGACTCATGGCACACAACGTTCATTGTCGTGTTATCGGAAATAACAGGCACTTGTAGTATCCTTCATTTAATTCAAACTGTCTTAGCATTGTTTAAAAAAAGACTATTAAAAATTATTTTTTAAACAATGGTCTTAATCTTCACTGTTATTAAATAACATAACATCGTTGCGATTGAGACCGTATTGTGTGTAGTACAGTCCTATTGTTCGCTTCCGTTTTGCAATCAGCGTCTATGTAATGGCAACAAAACGTAAAAATGTTGTAGTGACAATGGAAAAGAAACTAGAAGCATTAGGTAGAATTGATAAAGGCGTAATTGATACGTAATTTAGATGTGTACTGTGCATATATTTCATGTTATTTCAATTATAACAGAGTTTATCTGTAAGTATAGCGTATTTTATCAATTTTTACCAGTTTCTCCGGCTAACACAGATTTTCGTTAACCCGGATCGGCCGCGGTCCCGATTAATCCGAGTTAACGAGGTTCCACTGTATTGGTAACTAAAAAATAGCAAAAAGATAGGTCGACAGCAGTTGAAAGTATAACAAGTGAATGAACTTTCTGCCACACTAATAGCGAAAGTACACACTAGACTGCTTTTAATTATAGAAACGTAAACACTGACATGCCGTAAACTTTACGTTAACGTAGCTCAAAGATTAAACCATACTAAAACTGCAGCAGTTGAGACTGTCGAGAGTAGGTACAATTATACACCACTTGAATGGTGTGGAACAGATAGTATTCTACATCAGTTTTCTACATCATTTGTTTCTAGAAACAGATTTGATTTTACAGCAAAATATATTTTCGGCACGGTATGGCATACCGCATGTCAGTGGTTAAGGATTAACTTATTGTGGTTTCTATGGACAATTGGGTTAATTTTGCGATAATAGTTTTTAAGAGACCTATACTAAATTTACAATCAAGATGCAGTAGAAATAAACAAACAAAGACAAATTAAATGCTACTAGGTGCACTCCCGAATCATAATTTACAATGTACTTATATAGATTGTAAATCCCAAATAATGATTTCCAAAGTTTATACATTGTAAATTATAATAATTGGGGAGTGCTTTCGGGAGTGCTCCTAGTAGCATTTAACGTGTCTTGGTTTGTTTATTTCTACTGCATCTTGATTGTATTTAGTATATTAGATATACAAATAAAAAAAGAATGTGTGTGTACCTTGTACGCACGTAAGAAGTTTTACTTCTATTATATAATTTCAACGAAATAAATAATATACTTAACAGGTTTGTTGTATTTTATTTAAATATTAAACTAACTTTCTTACCTACCACTTTAAAAAATTCTTTATTAAAACAACCAATAATTAAAAAACAAATGTGAATAATCTGGGATTGGAACCCGGAACCTCTCGATCTCTGGTCAAATGCTCTACTAACCAAGCTCTAGAGCCCCTTGTAAGTGACATATAGTATGTCGGATATAATTACACAACACGGTGACAAATAGATCATAATATGAAGTATAAAAATGTTATACCTAGATATTTTATTATCTTACTACCGAGGAAGACAAATCCAAAGACACAAAAATTATAATAAATAATACATTTACTAAAAACACTAATATATTCTTTTAATGACTTATTTGCGCTGATATATACATACATATCTTGAAAGATTAGCAACGAAATACATACTGTCTGTGCGCGCATGCGCCAGGGAATTATAAAATTCCACTCTCGATCGCAAAGAATTATAACTTAAAAAAAAACAAATTTAATAAAAAGTAATTTGTGAATAATTTCATGCATCGGCAAAGATCCGTTGGAACACCTGTAACTTTTGCAAATTTCGACATAAATTTTGCTAAAGTAAAATAACTACGTAGGGGGCCAGTAACATTTTAAGTTTCATTAGCTCATTGTCGTAGTTGATGCAACCAACAGATGTTTCCTACAAAACTAGTTTAAAGTTGACAATTTTTCAAATTACAATGCTTTATTTTCAGATAAAAGAGAAATATTAATTATTCAACTAACGTACCCAGGTGCAGCAGTAATAATGAGTAAAATTTTTTGGAGTAATTTTTCTATTGTTCCTCGATACAATCGAATTACCATTTTACCAAAGACAATTCGTAGGTCCGAAATTAATTCTCCTGCAAACAAAAGGAAAAACCTTTGTTCGACATTTCGGAGGTGCCTTATGATCTCGTCTGAAACGAAAAAACCGTTCTCGTTAATACGAATAGATAGCCTCGGGTCCACAAATCAGCAGGCAGACTATTTCCAGGGTCGGGTTTTGTTTTGTAGCTGTAGAGGTTAATAATTTGTTATAGTTATTTGTGTGAACAATGGTCCAGACAATGTACCTTGCTAAATACAAAACACCCTATGTAAATCAGACAAACAATTCCTTGATCATCTAGTTGTATTTTTTAACAACATACAGGGTGTTTGATAAAGAATGAGCCATAGCTTAACATTAGATTTTTGAGGTTAAAATAGGTCGATTTAAGTTAACTTACCTTAGTACAAAAGTTGATAATAACCGAAATACAGGGTGTCAAAGTTAAACTTTTACTTTATATCTTTTTGAATATTTCCTGACAGGCATGGGACAACA
The DNA here is from genome assembly GCF_917563875.1 of Diabrotica virgifera virgifera. Taxonomy (NCBI): domain Eukaryota; kingdom Metazoa; phylum Arthropoda; class Insecta; order Coleoptera; family Chrysomelidae; genus Diabrotica; species Diabrotica virgifera. Next base: position 74,780,719 of record NC_065449.1, on the reverse strand, counting down.
ACAGGAAAGTGGTGCTGGTACTGTACACCCTACTAAAGTATGTTAAACCAACGTTTCTGGCTACTACTAGAGACATACGACGGGGGAACGTGAATGGTTGACCCTTCCCAAATTCTACGCCACTGGCGGAATTTCTATTTTGGTGCAATTTTTTGATTCTCCACTACTTTATATGTAAATAACATACTCTTCATTCGTAACGATAAAGCCATTCATTATCGAGATATTTGAAGCTAAAAACGAAGGAACATTATACATTAATCAGAATAAGTGTGCCTTTTCATTTTTAACTTCAAATATCTCGAAAACCAATGACTTTATCGTTACGAATGAAAAGGATGTTATTTGCATAGAAAGTATTGGAGAATCTAAAAATTATGCTAAAATGTGAGTTCCATCAGTGGCGTAGAATTTGGAAAATAATATCAGAGGAGATTTCTGAGAATGAAATATTACAAATCGATAACATCGATGAAAGCTGGCAAAAACTCAAAGATAACATAATCGACGCTGCAACAGAATCACTTGGAGAGAGAAAAGTAACGAATACTCACATATTAAAGAAGAAAACCCCGTGGTTTAGAGAGGAAGTTAAGACAAAATGCGAAGAAAAGAAGAAAACCTTTTTACAATACAGAACAAAACAAACACAACAGGCATACAACCACTACAATCGAAACGAAACGAATACTTTAGTGAGGCAAATAAAAAGGATGCACTGGCAGAGTTTCTCAAAACAGATGGAGCACGACTTCTACGGAACACAAAAAGAAGTATGGAGAATGATCAGAGGCCAAAGAAAGGAGATGAACGAATTAACAAAAGCGAAACACATTCAGAAGGAAACATGGGCAGACTACTTTCGATCTCTATTTGCTAAAGGCGACGATAATGAACCACCAACACCTGAAGTTACGACAAACGAAGAAATAAACATCGAGGAGGGAGAGGTAAAGGAAGCATTAAGAAAATTAAAAAATAGAAAATCTCCAGGAGAGGACAGAATATCGAAGGAACTCCTAAAGTACGAAGGACAAGATCTAACTAAACAACTATTAAAACTAATACAAAAAATAATAGAACAAAACAGAATACCACAAGAATGGAGATCAAGCATCCTAACACCTCTCTTCAAAAAAGGAGACAAATCAGACACGGAGAATTACAGAGGGATTAACTTATTAAACACAACATTAAAATTAACAACAAAAGTGAAAACAAACAAATTGAATGAAATTATAACATTAGCAGAAGAACAACAAGGTTTTAGGTTGGGAAGGTCATGCACTGACGCTTTATTTATAATGCGACAAGTTCAAAAGAAATCGTTGGAATACAACAGACCGGCATATTTATGTGTCGTGGACCTTAAGAAAGCATTTGGCACGGTCATATTAAAGGACGTTATCCACTGGTTACCTCTGGGAGAGGTACCTCTGGGAATAATTAAAACGATAGAAAACATCTACCAGAACAACACAATGACAGAGAATTTAACATGTTAATTTACTCAAAAAAGACAAAATGCATGGTTATAACAGCAGATCCAATAAGATGTAAATTGGAGCTGGAAGGTTAGATAATAGAACAAGTGATGGAGTTTAAATACCTAGGCATCACACTATCTAGCTACGGAAGGCTCGAAACAGAAGTGGAAGATTAAGTGAATAGAGCAAACAGAGCTGCAGGTTGCCTGAATGACAAAATATGGAAAAATAAAAATATCGGAAAAGAAATGAAAGGCAGAATTTACAAAACAGTCATCAGACCAATAATGACATACGCGGCAGAAACACGACCCGACACAGAGAGGAAAAAATGATTGCTCGAAACAGCGGAGATGAAAACCCTTCGAAAAATCGATGGTAAGACTCTATGGGACAGAGCTAGAAGTACAGATATACGACGGAGATACAAGGCGAATAACATTAATAACAGGGTAAGAAACAAAAGAATAGAATGGAATGACCACATAAGCCGAATGACAACAAATAAGGTAGTCAGGACAGCGAGACACGGTTCCCCAATAGGAAGACGATCAGTGGGAAGACCACGAAAACGATGGAACATCAACTTACTAGAGGCACATTGAAAAAACCGACAGAGTCATGTCTATACAAAAAGAAGAAGAAGAAGAAGAAGAAGAAGAAGAAGAGGAAGATTAAACAAATTCTTACTTTCACCTATACCTAGGGTTACCATACGTCCGGATTTCGTCCGGACAGTCCTGATATGAGAAATGTCCGGATTTTTTCTTTACTAAAAAAATGGAAAACACTTTGCCCAACGGTGAATTATTTGATGAGCGCTCGTCACTTCTCCAAGTTCTAAAAAACCTGAAACGTCAATGGACTTTACTACCTAAAGAAGAAACCCCAAACACTCATGACAAATGGAAAAAAATATTTGAACCATTTTTTAACAGCAACGTTTCCTTTACGAATATTTTTAAAATAGTAGAATTCATCTTTTGTCTGACTAGTATTTCGGCTCCTGCTGAACGTTTTTTTTTTCGATTATTATTTTAATAACTACCTTTTCTATTTTAAAAATATTTTTTTATGTCGTTCTGTAATATTATTTTCTAGGTCTAAAGTATGTTACAACATAGGTGTAAATATATGTATTTTAAACTGGCAGAGATTTTCGATGTTAGTTGCATATTGTAGCGAAACAGCTGTACTTTTAATTGTGCCATATGCATTACGGATATAATATGTACCTACATGTACACCTGGTTCCAAAAAAAACTGATACGACTCTTGAAGCGTATTTTGTAGAAAATTGAGCAGTGTATTTTGAAGGATAAATACTTAATATTTACATACTGTCAATGTCACTGCCAAATCTTAAAATTTGTCAGATAGCTTATTCTGTTCCACGGTTATTAGACTTTATTATTAATCTTTATTATTAATACTTTCTCCGCAACTGAGAGTATCTTATCAACTGTATTGTTTTTAAACAATAGATGATAAAATAAAAATATTGACAGTTCAAAAATGTGAACATTATTGCATTGTGTGTGGCCTAAGTTTGGGCTGAAAACTGAAATGTATTACATTTTTACAAAATTTTGGAATATGTTTAATTACGTAGACCAATTTTAACAGTTGTTTTCAATACAGATTTCAATCCTCTACAAATAGTTTCTAATGTCTTTTGATGTCAAATAATTAGGGAAGCTGGAATTTAACAGTTTAGAATTTTACATTGAGTTAATGCAAAATTGTGACGCATGTCAAAATTCTCAATGTATTTTAATTGTATTCATTTTCTTCGAATCCTGAGAAAACTAATAAATATTTTTGAAAAATTTAAACTCAGAATGAAAGACTACATTATTACCGAGGGCTGAAAGTCCCTGAAAACTTCTATAATATTTATTTTAATAAGTTACAGGGCTGAATTGAATATTAATTTGTTTTGTTGTATAATCCACGTTTACAATAATTATGTGATCTATTGGATGTAAAAACTATCATTTAGATAGTTAATATAAAAGTTTAGATAGATTTAAAATAATATAAACATTTAGACCTTAATAATTAGTACAATTTATGAATTAACATAATATGTAATCAGTTGTTTGTTGTTTGTTTATTTTATTATTTGTATGTCATAATAAATATAATGTCAGATCAATCAAATACACTGCTCAACATGATCAAATCTTACTAAGAGTCGTATCAGTTTTTTTAGGAACCGGCTGTACAATGTAGAGGTAGCAACACAGTCAAATTCACTTGGACTACCCCTGTCCGGATTTGGCCTTAATAAATTATGGTAACCCTACCTATACCCTATCCTTCTATAATTTGCAAGGAAAAAGGGCGATAAATGCATAGATATTGGGCATCTAAAATATGCATTACACAACACGTCAATGAATCTACTTAATTCGTGAGTAAGAAAAATAGAAATAAAGAAAGGTAATATTTAATTTCGTTTCAGAGATCGTCACCATCTATTTACATTACACAATATTTGCCTAGATGAATAATTGACGTGTTGTGGAATGCATATTTTAGATTCCCCATATCATACATGTATCGCCCTCTTTCCTTACAAATTATAGAAGAATTAGACCAGGATTAATCTGTAAAAAACGTGTATTTTTGGATGTGAGAGGTGGCATTCGGATTTTTGCAGATAAAGTTAGGTGACACTTTCAGTAATAACAATTGACTTATGCTCCTTCTCAAATATACCCGAAACATTAATAAAAAAATTTAAATATTTAAAAATTTTGAAAAACATCGAGTTTTTTATGATTTCTTTGCTTATAACTATAAAACGGTTCGTTTTGGAACAAAGTTGTAGAGAAATAAAATACAGATAATTGAATTTTGTATGATATACGACTGGTCAAAAATGTCTTAAGGTATTATCTTTTCTGCAATATAGCAATAAATACAAAATAAGGCGGCAAAATACGCCTGTTGTTATTCAATGTTTCTTAACCACTTTGGTGTCACTTAGAACCTTAGTAATTCGCTTAGAAAATTCTTATAACTTACTTAAATGGTCTACTAAATTTCATTAAAATCGACCTAATAGATTTTGCATAATAAATTTGCAATATAAATATTTTTAAAAAAATTCAAATTTTTTAAAATCTTTCTGAACAAAAAGTAGACCATTTAGAAGTTGGCTAATTTTTTTACATATAAAGAGGTGCTCTACCTATCTAACACACTTTACAGAATTAAAATCTGATTATTTAAGGGGCCTCAGCAATGTTTTAAAATTATAAACAATTATTTGGTTTATAAACAAATAGCTTTGTTTAATAATAAAAAAATTAATTTGTAGCAATGCAAATAATTAAAACCGGTATAATTTGACTTAAACTTTCAAATGCTGTCAGCAGAATTGCTATTTTATTTTTTAATCAAAATTTATTCTCGTTCAAAAATTGCAATTTTTCGATTTTTTGAATATTCCACCGCGTTTATCTCGAAAACTATGCATCCTACGAAAAACCTTGTAAGAACATTTTTTGCTTAGAATTACCCAAGAAATTCAAAAAAATGTTTTATTTTGCGAAAAATCGATGTTATGTAATTCCTCAAGTTCTTTGTTTATAACAATCTTATCTACATCCGGATCAACAGTTACCCAAAAAATTCGTGTACTACGGGTCAAAATACATAAAAAGCTTGGATAAGTCCATCTAAATAAAAGAGCCCGTAGCACCGCCTCCTGGACACAGCACTAATTTGTTTATAAGCCAAAAAATTGTTTATAATTTTAAAACATTGCTGAGGCTGCTTACATAATCCGATTTCAATTCTGTAAGGTGCATTAGATAGGTGGAGTGCTTCTTTATTTGTAAAAAATTGACAAATCTTTGTATGTTCTAGTTTTTGTTGTGCAAGATTTTAAAAAATTTTAATTTTTAAAAAAAGTTTAGATTGCAAAATTATTATGCAAAATCTAGTAAGTCAATTTTAATGAAATATGGTGAACAGTTTTAGCACATTACAAAAATTTTCTAAGCGAATGAGGAAGGTTCCAAGTGTAATCCAAGTGATGGAAAAACATTGAATAAGGACAGGCTTGTTTTGCCTCCTTATTTTATATTTATTTCTATTTTGCAGCAAGGGTATTAAATTAAGACATTTTTAACCAACAGGGAACTTGCAAAAATTTTTAAATATCAAAATGATATTAAAATACATAAGGCAACATGATCTTAAAACGCTTGCATGCGAAAAAAACAAATATTTTTAACCCGTACGCTAATTACGACGTTTTGAAAATGCTATAAAATTCAAATATCTTAGGAGGCTCTTGAACGTCCTTCTATTGGTTCGACGTCACCGGCCACGGTGAACAGGCGGAAACAACGCGATTAAGGTAGGTATCACGGGTATATTACATTTTAATCGTCTTTAATGAAAAATTCCTAGGTATTATTTATGTTCATCTTATATATTGTAATAAGTAGGTCGCCAATCAGCTTAGTTTTAAACTGAAATTGATAAAGTTGAGTGCTACCTTGTAAAGAGCTTAAAACGCATAATATGACGGACGAGGGTTTTTCAAAAGATCAATCTGACTAACTTACCTACCGTTGATGTCTTCATCGTGGTAACTTTTATAAAAAGTAGTAAAAGCTATTCTATTGGAGAAATGCGAGGTGTCAAGGCAAATAAGTAAGAGTTATTAATAAGCATGTTTAAACCTTTTATAACAATAGTTTGGTACCATTATATTATAGTATTTACACGGTTTACCCCGTGGGTTTGATCTACCTACCTCTAATAGAAGGATTTCGTATATCCTGGAAAAGATTACGGTGTAATTTGCATTATAATAAAGATTATATTTTATTGTAATGTTTATTAGTACCTACTGGAGCCTTTCATTATTGTGTTCAGAGCCTTCTGAGAAAAGATTATGGTGATTAGCAGCAACAAAATCCTTCTTTACAAAGTTAATAATACGCATAAATAAGAAGAATCATTATTGTAATTTTACAAGTTAATATCTTTATCATCTCAGCTTATACTTACACCGCATCCCTCGGTAGACCGCAAGGTATAGTAGAAACTCGACTGTAGACCGCATACTATAGTAGCACCAATACTTTTTAGTTATTCTTACTTTTATTACTAAAAGTTTTGTTTATTTTTAAGTTACTTGTTTCTTCTTTGTTCTTCAACACAAGAAACGAACAAAGTAATTTCATAAAAAAGAACTTTTTGATACATGTCAACAGAGATAAAATGTTAATATTTTGCCTGTCACAGAAAAAATCATTTTTGCCACAGAGTAAAACAAGATATTTCAACTATATTATTTATCTATGGGCAAACTGCATTAAATGCAATGGCCCAACCCGGACGGACAAACGATACGAGTGGCCTGTGACGTCAAACCACAGGTCTCGCTTTTAAAGTTGTTTAAAACGGAAATTTTAGGCGCGGAACTTTGATTAGATGTGGTACGTACACTATTCATTGTTAAGACGTGATATTTTGAATATAACATTTTAAAACATAAATTAACAATTTAATGTAAAAAAATTTTTAGTGCAAGTTCCCTATTGTATCTGATAGAAAATTTAATTATATTTGTTTTATTCCTATACGAATTTGTTCCAAAATGAATCGTTTTAAAGTCACAAGCAAAGAAAATAGAAAAAAAACCGAATTTTTTTCAAATTTTTAAATATTTTTTTTTTTTAATAATGTTCGGGGATCATTACAGACAATTATTATTAACGAAGTTATCACTTACCTTTATCCGCAAAAATCCGAATGCCACCTCTCACATCCACCTAAAAACAGATCCTTTCTAGTCAAGATAGGATATAAGTGAAGGTGAGAATTTGTTTCCGACCTAGAAATCTTTTACATTTCTGTTTTTAAATATTATTTATTTAGACATAGAGTCTCTTAAGTTTCGCCTATCTCTAATTTTAGGAAAATCTGCTTTAACTTTTATAATTTAATAAGGACATGATGTATACGAATAATTGACTGAATGAAATAAACATTTTATATTTTCCAGTATTTTTATCACTCCGTCCCTGTACCTTTTTATATTTCATCAAAAAGCTCAAGCCTATTATTTCAGCTTTGCGACGTACTTCCTTCCGATTTGTTTCGTATTAAAAAATCTTTTCAATTTTCGAATAAAAGATATTGTGAGAATGGTACAAAATAGACAGAAATATTTGCTAAGACTCATTTTATCGAAAGGCAGCAGTTTATTAATTCATGTTCCCTTTTTTCAGATTTAGAGCCGGAATTGATATCTTAGGGTAAGTAGAAATGTGGATAATGGAAAAACTGAAAAACACCCTTCACTGCAAAATGAAAGTTATTAAAAATTTTGTTTCAGGTATATTTGAAGTTTAATTAAAATAAAATGTTTGAACGTTTAATATTTTTAATTGATCAACACATTATACATTTTTGAATATGTTTTTCCAAAAAAAAGAAAAAATAACAAGATACGCCATTCAATGGGAGCAAGAATATAAGATTACCTCCGAATTCTACCCTACTGCATGGATTTTAATGAAATTTTGGGCCTAGCCTCTACTTATCTCCTAATTCAAAGTCTACCCTATGCCGATGTGTGCTTTTATCTTAGGGGTGTTTCCCACCCCTTCTTAGGGATGGAAAATTTTTTGGTTAAAATTACCACGGAATTCGCTAGAAAACCTAATTCTAAGCAAAAACTGTTCTATATTTTTTTTTGAAAACTCAATAATTTTCAGATATTCGTGGTTGAAAATTGGCCATTTTCATTGAAACAGAATACCTTTTCGAGCAGTTTTTTGCGATTACTTTAAAAACTATGCATCTAACTAAACAAACTATATTAGTAAATATTTTTGTAGGTTATAAAAAAACAAAGAGACGCTTGCCCTCATAAATCTTCTAGTTATAATACAAAACGAGATATGGTAGGTGAAAATAGTTCGTTTTTGGGACATTCTCAAATTGGTGTATTCAACTTGAAATAACAGAGAAACGGTCGATTTTAGGTGTATAATGCTACTAGTACATTTTGTAGTTCTTAAAAAGACCTTTAAAATGAGCTACTTTAAAGGTCCAGTACATTAAAACTAAGCGAGATATGCTGCAAACAAAATTGATAACGAATGTATTTTAAGAAAAAATGAGAAGTAGTTTTAACCCTCATCCACCAAAATGTAAATGCACGGTTTTCCTTCTACAATACCTTTTATTATAGTGTTACTTCTATGTTCAAGAAGTTGGACGGGTTTAAAATGGTTTTTGAAAAAAAAGATCAAATTATAGAGCCCATTTTTAAATTTTCTTAAAAATCTTCCTTTTTCTCCATGTAACTTGAAAATGATAAGAGATACAGTAATGAAAAATAAAAAGGAAATTTTTATCTGAAAAAGTCCTACATTTTTGTGTTGTATTTTTTTCGTATCTCTTATCTTTTCGAGTTCCATGGAGGAAAAGAAGATTTTTAAAAAATTTTAAAAATGCACTCTATAATTTGATCTTATTCTTTTTTCAAAACCATTCATTTTAATGCAGCCCAACTTTTTGAACATATAGAAATAACACTATAATAAAAAGTATTGTAGAAGGAAAACGATGTGTTTAAATTCTGATGGATGAGGGGTTAAATATACTTCTCATTTCTTATTAAAATACATTAGTCATTAACTTTTTTGCAAAATATCTGGCTTAGTTTGTATGTAATCGACAATTAGTATTGCTCATTTTAAAGGTCTTCTCAAGCACTACAAAAGTTATTGATATTATTATACACTTAAAATCTACATTTTCTCTGTTAGGTGTTTCAAGTTGAATACACCAATTTGGGCATGCAGCAAAAAAACAAACTCTTCTTACCTACCATATACCTCTTCGTATTTTAACTAGAAGATGTATGGAGGAACTAATCTTTTTTTTATAACCTACAGAAATATTTTATATAGTTTTTTTGTTAGATGCATAGTTTCTAAAGTATTCGCAAAAATTTGTCCGAAAAGTTGTAATTTTTCAATGAAAATGGCCAATTTTCAACCACGAATAACTCAAAAAGTATTGAGTTTTAAAAAAATAATCATAGAAGAGTTTTTGCTTAAAATTAGGTTCTCTAGCTTTTTCCTTGGCTATTTTAACCAAAACAATTTTCACCCCCGAGAAGGGGTGGGAACCACCCCCAAGATAAAAGCGCACATCGGCATAGAGTAGACTTTGTTTTTTGAGCCATTCCCCACTTACTGCGAAAATATCAAGAAAATGGATGTAGTAGGATGGAATTCGGAGCCAAATACCCTCATTTACTGCCCTAAGAAAATTGGGTGCAAAAAAGAATATTATTTAAATCAATAGTAGTTTTGACAGCAAAAGTACCAAAATATAATAAAGTAAGTACTTAATTTCAAAATGTATGAAGAAAACAAGGGTGAATAACAGTGGTGAGTCATAAATAAAGATAAAAATAAATACAAGAGCACTCAATATTCATGAGCGAGAGGCAGGCAATCCCAAAATGACCAGGTACTGACCACGGAGAGGTGAATAATCAATTTCAGTCATACTTTATGTTTTTGTTGGTGGTGAAAACGAAAATGAGGTTTATTTTGAATTTTATGTGGGGAATATTGTTAAAATCGCAATTGTGCCCTAAAAATGAAAAAAATTGAAATTACGTTTTTTGGGTTTACCTGGCTACAACCTTGTTCGGTTTTAATATTTTTTTCTTAAATATTTACAGTGTATAGTTCTCACCTTTCTGAAGACAATGGTATTAGTTTCAAGTTTCTATTCTTATACCAATAGAGATTATGAATTTTTTAAAGTAAAAGGTGCAGATTTGTTAATTGCAAAGTTTAATCGCAAAAGTTAAGTGTCGAAATTTGAAATTTAGCTTTTAAATAACGTTTACGTTAAAAAATAGAGTACAATGAAGTTTTTTGGAAAGTTCAGGATCAATCCGATATATAGAAAAAAAATTAAAGCTTTTAATATCGACGTTATAAATCCCCAAAATAACGCTTATTTTTCGAGATACCAACCATGGCTGGTGCATATTTAATTTTGGCCTTACTTGATGTTTTTGACGGTGCTAAAAACGAAAATGAAATTTATTTTGAATTTTAGGTGGGGGAATATTGTCAAAATTGCAATTTCACCCTGAAAATAAATAAAAATGAAATGACTGTTTCATTTAAATAATTTTTTCTAAATTTTGTACAGTATTTTTTAATATGTCTCACCTTTCTGAAGACAATGGTACGTGCTTCAAGCTTTTAGTCTAATTATAGTTAAAGTTATGAATTTTTTAAAGCACAATGTGCAGATTCGTGAATTGCAAAGTTTAATTGCAAAAGTTGAGTGACGAAATTTGAAATTTAGCTTATTAAAAAGACTAAGTTTTCACTCTAATGGCATATAAAACAACATAATGCTATTCTACACCCCACCAGAATGAAAACAATGGGAAGCTTCTCTGGTTACACCTCCGAGGCTTCTACAATTTGCAAGCCATACGGATGCTGAGACTAAGGAAGATGAGGGAATTCTACAATTTACAATTCACGTCCCATCTGCTCAGCGCGGTAAAGTTCCAACGAGAATGGTTCCCTTCATACTCCACACAGAGTAAATGTAAATCAAAAATGAATATGGTTCGGCTGTGTTTTCGTTTTGCAACAAAATTGAAAATGGTTATTCATTTTTAGCTTATTAAGTTTATGTTAAAGTTTATGTTAAAACATAGAGAACAAAGAAGTTTTCTGGAAAGTTGTAGAACAAAATAATTAATAGACAAAAAAAATTGTGCAACTTTTAATGTACACGTTACACATCCCCAAAATAGCGCGTATTTTTCGAGATACTGACCATGGGCGCTGAATGTCTAATTTTGGTGTTACTTTATGTTTTGGATGGCGCTTAAAACGAAAATGAGGTTTATTTTGAATTTTATGTGGGGAAACATTGTCAAATCGCAATTTTAAACTAAAAATGAAAAAAAAAATTAAATCACGTATTTTTACGTTTAACTCGCTACAACTCTGTTCTATTTCAATATTTTTTTCTGAAATTGTTACAGCATATATTTCTCACCTTTTTAAAGACTATGAGACCTGTTGTAGACTTTTCTGTCGTTTTCTCATAAAAGTTATGATTTTTTTTAAAATAAAAGGTGTAGATTCGTGAATTGCAAAAGGCAAATCGCAAACATTAAGTGACGAAATTTGAAATTTATTTATTTGATCACGTTTACGTTAAACTGTAACCCAAAGAAATTTCACGGTGAGTTTTAGATATCCATGTGTTATACAAAAAATGGTGCAACTTTTAATTAAAAAAAGGTTATTTAATTTTTTTTTATTTTTTATGGTGTAAAGGTGCGATTTTGACAAGGTTTTGCCACCTAAAATTCAAAATAAACTTCATTTCCGTTTTTAGCACCATCAAAAACATAAAGTAAGACCAAAATTAGCCATTCACCACCCATCGTCAGCAAAGTTGCACCATTTGTTTTCTGTAAAACATTTTGATCTAAAACTTTCCAGAAACATACTTTGTACTCTATGTTTTAACAGGAATGTAATTAAAAAGCTAAATTTAAAATTTTTGTTACTCAACTTTTGCGACTAAACTTTGCAATTCACGAAACTGCACCTTTTACTTTACGTTGGTGCTCCCACTTGGTGTTCACCCTCGGCGATCCAATTGGTGGCGGTTTATATGTAGCACGGAGCACGGAGCACTAGCCTAGTGGATATTTGCCTTAATAAAATCGCCAATAAAATATTCCTATATTTCAATATAACAATTTTATTGTTCCCTGTTCGAAAGATAATCATATAAAAAAGTTTAAGATGTAATTTAATCCTTTACGATTACGATTAAATACTACAGTATTGGATAGTAAATAGGTATTCGTTAAGTTGGCTCTGGGAAATATTAACGGCCCAGGTAAAAAATGGTAAATTTGTATTTTTATTAATTGGATCTAAACCTTAATGATAATAAAATAAACAATAAATACCATTAAAAAAATAAAAATGACCGTTTTGACAAATTACAAGTCTTTGGGGATGAAACCTCGGCAAAACACACTGTATAACTCTCATTCTCCGAATACCGCTTAGGGCTAGATTAGAGCGCATGCCATATCCATTGGAGCAGTTACACGGAGCACGGAGCACCAGAGTAATTGATAAGTGCCTTAATAAAATCGCCAATAAAATATTCCTATATTTCAATATAACAGTTTCATTATTGCCTGTTCGAAAGATACATACACATACATATTATATAGTGGAGTCACTGAAGGTTTTCACCTCCGATTTGGTTGAACCTTCATCGATTTTCATGAAAATTGGTGAGTAGTTAGAAGATACTTCAAGGAACAAAGGTGACATGATGGCAACTTGCGCTTTTACCCTGGGGCTGGATGCCTACCCTTATCGTGGTGAAATTTTTTTTTATTAAAAATAATACCAGAAATCGATAGAGAGGCAACTTATAAGCAAAATTTGTTATATAAAGTTAAATATTAAAGATTTTATTTTTTCTTAAAAAATGCATGTTTTAAAGCGGTTTTTCACGTATTACTTAAAAACTATAACCTTTTGTTAAAAAAGGCTATTATTACCAAAATGAAAGATAATTTTATACACTCCCTACTTAAAGAACTAAACCAATGTTATTTCAAAGTGAGTTATGGGTAATTGCATAAATATATTTTTCGACGAGTAGGTACTCAAATCCAAGTATTCAAGCTTACATAACGGGAAAACGATACATTTTATATATAATATAGTTGTTAAGCACTTCTCAAAGTACTTCGGAATACCTATCAAATGAGCCCCAGTAGAAGTTAATAGCATCAAAATTAAGCAAGTTTTGATGAAAATAAGATAACCCTTTCGATTTTTTTAGGAAAAAGTGAAAAATAAAACATACGCCATTTCCACAAAAATTTAAAATTTGTAGTAATCCTCAAAAGAATTTCTTTGGGTTAACATAGTTAATGATTTCAACAATTTTGACCGGTTTAGAATGCATATTTTTGAAAAAAAAAAACAATTAAAAAATCAGAATTTTTTAAAATTTTTTAAAAAATACTCAATATACGTAAAAAATCATATGTAACTAAATTTTAGTTTTTTCTGTTACAAATACTTTATCCATTTTACTATTTATGTAGAGTAAAAAATAACCGAGATAGAAACGATTAATATTTCAATTTTGCTGCGAGAACCGTGTAACCGGAGCCATTTAATCTTTTATTGTTAAAAAAGTAAGAGGCTTAAAAGACTAATTTTGACGTTTTTTAATAGCTCTTGGAATCAAATTTTAATTAGTTTTTAGGTAAACCTTATATCTTACAAATTAACGGAGTTATTTACAAAAAAACAATAACATTTTTTGGAAATTTTTTTAAAAGATACATTTTGAAACATTTTTGGTGCATAAATTTTAATGCTATCAACTTGTTAGAGGGCTTATTTTATAGATATTTCTATGAACTTTGACAATTGTTTAATAAGTGTGTTATAAAATGCATCATTTTTCCGGTATTTAAGCTTGAATACTTAGATTTGGGTACTCGACGAAAGAAATATACATTCAATTACCTATAACTCACTTTTAGTTAACATTGAAAGGCTCTAGTAAGGAGTTTATTTGATTTTTTATTAGCCTTAATTTTGATAATAATACCTTTTTTGCAAAAACCTGTAGTTTTTGAGTTATTTATGAAAAATCGGTTAAAAACCTACATTTTTCTCACGAAAAATTAAAATCTTTGATCTTTAATAAAAAGATTTAATTTATTTTAATAAATTTATATAACAAATTTTGCTTACAATTTGTCCCTCTATCGAATTGTGGGGTTATTTTTAATAAAATAATTTTCACCCCCGAGGAGGGGTGGCATCCACCCCCAGGCTAAAAGCACAAGTTGGCACCATGTCACCTTTGTTCCTTGAGATATCCTCTAACCACTCACCAATTTTCATGTAAATCGATGGAGGTTCAACGAAATCGGAGGTAATAGCTCATAACTACCTTCAGTGACTGCACTAATAAGAAAGTCTTAGATGTAACTTATTCCTTTACGATAACGATTAAATACTACAGTATTAGATAGTCATTTTCTTTTTATAATAGGTATTCGTAGTTGGCTCTGGGAAATACTATCAGCCCAGCTAAAAAATGGTAAATTTGTATTTTTATTAACTAGATCAAAACCTTAGTGATAATAAAATAAACAATAAATATCCTTAAAAAAATTAAAATGACCGTTTTGACGAATTACAAGTCTTGTGTGATGAAACCTCGGCATAACACACTGTATAACTCTCAGTCTCCGAACACCGCTTAGGGCTAGATTACTCCCGATTTCTGATTAGGTCATCAGATAATTCGTTTAAGGGGAATGATCTAATTGTAGGATTTCTCCTCATTCACTAATTCAATTTGGAAGGTCCTATTGGACATTATTTCATTATTTTCAACGCCATAATTCCTCGTGACGTGCATTTTTGTTCGGTTCATTTTCCGCTGTCGTGAATCCTGAGAAGTTGATCTGAAAGCAAAAAATAGAACGCCATTTGGGCAAAAAATATTAAGAGGATTTTGAAGTAGATACAATATTAATATATATTATATCTATAGATAGGTATTTTTTAAAATATGTTTAAAAAAAACTAAAACCATTGCTTTACTTCTATACGTTAGTTACTTCACATCACATACGTAAGGTAAATCACATAAAAATACTATACGTTCATGTCATAGAAATACTACACGAAACGTTTTCTATTAAAATTTGAGAAATAATGACAACAATGCAGAAACCAAAGTCAGAATCGAAAGAGCACGTTCTAATTTTATGAAAATGAAAAAGGTCCTATGTAGCAAAGATTTAACATTAGCTCTTAAAGTACGCCTAACAGAATGTTACGTATACAGTGTACTATACGGTGGAGTGGAAGCATGGACGTTAAATGTAGAAATAATGAGACGACTTAATGCCTTTGAAATGTGGACCTATAGAAGAATTATGAGGGCTTCCTGGGTAGATAGAGTTACGAACAACGAAGTACTGAGAAGAATAGGTAAAGAGAAGGAAGCTGAACTTACAATTAAAGAAAGAAAACTACAATATCTCGGACATGTGATGCGGGGCGAGAAGTATGGCATATTGCGACTCATAATGCAAGGAAAGATAGATGGCAGAATAAGTATCGGAAGAAGACGAATTTTATGGCTGAAATTAAAATAGCTATGATGATTGCCAACCTCCGTAGTGTCGATGGCACCTGAAGAAGAAGAGGAAGAAGAAGAAGAAGAAGAAGAAGAAGAAGAAGAAGAAGAAGAAGAAAATGATAGTTAGAGAATGGACAACCATAAGCAAAACAGGAACGAAGAGAGAATTAAAGGGAGAGAATTGAGAATATTGTAGAAGACGCCAAGTCACATAACCAATTGCAGAACCAAAATTGCATAAAGTGCGTAAAGTGCATAAATACGGAGGCAATCACTCCGATAGGAATGAAGATGATTACCTATATTATTATAGGATATTACTGAAAGTTTTTAGAAGGTTATAATTTCTCAGATTCTACCTGACTATTTATGTACAATGTTTTGCATCATTAGTTGTACGTAGTAACTAAGACATTACGGACTATTTAGGAATCTTTATTAGTTTCACATACAATCGAAAATACAATGTTAAAGTTATAGAATAAATTCCCTGTTTCCCTCTCATTTAATCAACAGCTGTTATTACCAGTTTTATCCTGCTGTGTCGCGCTTAAAGGCACAAATTCTAAATTTCCATTGAGCAACAAATCAAATTTGTCGTTAGAAATGGTGGAAAACAAGCGTGAATCGTGTCCATGACGCATGTAACGAATATTTGCCAACCCTTTTCGGTCGAGTGACCGGTCGGCAAAACGGTATGGACAAAAGGCGAGCGTGTGATTGTTTTGTCAATTTGTAGTTGCCAAAGTCAAATTAGATTCATCGATTATTTGATTAATATGCTCATTCTGGACTTGCTTTTAGGCCAGTTTGCAATCTTCACTATCACAAGCAGCGTATGTTGGCTGTTTTATTGTCTGGAAGCTCTTTAAATCTGAATTAATAGTTCGATACCTTCTGTTACTCGCGCCAATTTTTTGTGATCGAATACTCGCGCACGGTGCAGAAGACCGGGTCCAAAAATATGGATCACCAATATTAAAAAAAAAAGAATTGTGCAAAATTGTGTGTAATTATATTATTTAATGAGTATATATGATCATATAATTTTGTAGATATGCGGTTGTGTCAACATTATAGGTATTACCTTAATAAACAGTAACTTTGTTTATCATCATCTTCATACGTTTCGTCGTTAGTCGATACTTCTTCAAATAATTTTAATATACTTTGCTTCTCCTTCTCGTATCCATATCTAAATATAAATAAACAAATTTAATATATAACCATTGAAAATAACCGATGTCTGATTTAAACACAAAAATTTGTGCACAAATACTCACACCAGGTGTACAGCACCGTGTTGCCTAATAATAACAGTAAAATACTTATTTCTACACTGCACGTGGACTTCGCTCACAGTTGACTGATGACTAAAGAGGTATATGCAGCAGCAATTTAAAATCTCCACTACACTCAGAGTTATAGGAGGTTATTTAGAGGACCGGTCTCATACACCGTGTGCGAGTAACGGAGGGTTAAAACAATATAGCATAAATATTAAGGTGACTTTTCATGTTTAAGTTTATATTTGCAAATCGGTGGTCTTTGTCAATATATTTGTATTATTTACAAATCTCAACCCTCAGGCCCTGAAGACCTTTTTTGGAAGGTGAGAAGCTTCAAACGACTGTCTGGTAAGGTATCCCAGGTGTAGGATTCAGTCGGTCACGCTTCACCGTGCCGAGCCGCCTACCGACTAAACTCACCCCCTCTTTCTCTAGCCGACGGGTCAGGAACTGCTCTTGGCGCGCATGTCTGACACGTCGACCTTACTATTATCTCCCAACAGGCACCTTCTGCGTGCACTCCGTAGATTGAGTGGCCACCTAGCTGTCCCGTCATGCACACACACCAAGACCGACCGGTGAGATGGTCCCGTACAGCCCATGTGCGGGTGGGGCGAGCGGGGTGCCCCAATCTAATATGAACTAGCAAAAGGATACCAGTCGACCGTTACTAGCAACTCCAAACATTTTTGCTTTCATCAATTCGCAGTCACACCCAATCCCATTTATTCGAAAGTTAAAAGGAGGCAGTCAGCGAAGTTGGGTGTAAAGGTCCTCTCACACTATCTGCCCCTGGACAAAACAAAAACAAAGTAAAAAACATAAAGTAAACAAAACAAAACAATACAAAGGCGGTCAGCAGTGGCCAGATGTAAAAAGTCCCCCATCTAATAGTCCAGGGCGGATCTGTTTTGAGATGGACGTTGAGAGGTGACTCAAATGTTTTTGCAGAAATTGCTTGAAAATAAATCAAATAATAATATTTGAGTTATCCTCCCTCTTAAAAAGGTCCGGAACACTGTTTAAATAATCAAAATGTCAAAAAATTAAGGAAAAATTCGATTTTTTTCTTGGTTTTTTGATTATAACTTTAAAAGTATTCATTTTCGAGAAAAGTTGTACTAACATAAAAGTTGCGCAATTAAATTTACTACAATATAGAATTGGTTAAAAATTTAAGAAATAGTCACCCTTGTTGCAAAATAGCAATAATTGTGAAAAAAACATACAAAAACAAGTATTCGCATTTTACGTTTTTCAACCATTTATACTACACTTAGGAACTTCATATTGCACCCAGAAAAACTTTATGATACAGTAAAACAATACTGTAAATTTCATTAAGATCGGTTTAATAGATTTTGTAAAATAAATTATGCAATACAGCTTTCGCAAAAAAAAATTCATTTTTTCAAAATGTTACAGGACTGAAAATAAAGCAAATAGCAAGTTGAATTTTTTTTTGCTTATAGAAGTGTACTGTAACTTTCATTTGCAATTTTCAAAATTAAACATGATTAATTACCTCGGCGTCAGAAAATTTTTGAAATAAACAATAATTTTTGGTGCTACGCGCAGGACAGCGGTGTTCGATTCACACAGGTTGATTTCCACCAAAATTTCTTCCAATCTTTATCTAATATATTATTTTCTTACTTTATATTTTGTTGTATTTTAATTTTTTAATTCCACAAAATTCAATCTAATTTTATTATTGTTTGTGAAATATTGTTTAAACAATTGCATATGTTTAAAAATAATAAAGTTTTATTATTTAAGTTAAAATATATGAACAAAGAAAGTTTTTGCTAATAAAAGTGTTATTTCAAAGGATAGAGTAAGTGTTTTTATTTTGCAATAAACAAATTTATTTATTTATATCGAAATGTCATAAAAATTAAAATGTATCAATCATTATCAAAGGTCATTGGAATGCCCAATCAGAGCAACCTATCCGCTGTCCTGCGCGTAGCACCAAAAATTATTGTTTATTTCAAAAATTTTTTCACGCCGTGGTAATTAATCGATTTTAATTTTGAAAATTGCAAATGAAAGGTACAGTACACTTCTATAAGCAAAAATAAATTCAACTTGCTATCTGCTTTATTTTCAGTCCTGTAACATTTTGAAAAAATGAATTTTTTTTGCGAAAGCTGTATTGCAAAATTTATTTTACAAAATCTATTAAACCGATCTTAATGAAATTTACAGTATCGTTTTACTGTATCATAAAGTTTTTCTGGGTGAAATATGAAGGTCCTAAGTGTAGCATAAATGTTGAATAACGTAAAATGCGAATACTTGTTTTTGTATCTTTTTTTCACAATTATTGCTATTTTGCAACAAGGGTGACTATTTCTTAAATTTTTAACCAATTCTATATTGTAGGAAATTTAATTACGCAACTTTTATGTCAGTACAACTTTTCTCGAAAATGAACACTTTTAAAGTTATAATCAAAAAACCAAGAAAAAAATCGAATTTTTCCTTAATTTTTTGACATTTTGATTATTTAAACAATGTTCCGGACCTTTTTGAGAGAGAGGATAACTCAAATATTATTATTTGATTTATTTTTAAGCAATTTCTGCAAAAAAATTTGAGTTACCTCTCAACGTCCAAATGTACTAATATTTTTACAGATGCGCCCTGGTCTATAATGACTACCTCTTATGACACGCAACAGACTAAAATTTATTTAAAATGGTAAATATTGTATAAATAAAATTGAATAAATAAATAAGTAAATAAAACAATATAAAATAAATAAATAAGTAGAACGAGATAAAATAAGACAGACAGCACAGGTTGAATTTAAGGGGTCCTCCCCCCATTGGCTGCTCTCTACGATAAAAAAACGTTAAAAAATAAATAAATAGACGGTCATCCCGCTTGTAGTCGCCCCTCTTTCTCCTCTTTGTGCTTTATTGTCTTCGTGATGAAGGCAATGATCAAGTCGAAATCTCTATTGCTATTAATAGCTTTATCATTTAGCTCGTGAGGCTCTATAGAGGGGATCACAGACCCAGCTGCAGCTCGGTACGCCTCGCTTGGTATGCAGGGCATACAAAGACGACATGCTGCGCGTCATTCACCACTCCACACTCAGGGCATAGATCGTCCACGGTTTTCCCTATACGATGAGTAAATTATTTCCTGAACGATCCATGTTCCGTCAAAAACTGTATGATGTTGTAGTTAACGCGTCGATGCCAGCTCTCGTGCCAGCTCACCATATCCGGAATCAGGGATTTCGTCCAGGCTGCCTTCTCGAATTCCCTTTGCCACATCTCCAGACTTCTTTTCCGTTCTTGTGGACCTGAACCTATTGCCCCTTTGCCCCTCTGGTACATTCGAACTCTTTCTCTGGCCAGGATGTGCACCGGCACAGACCCAGCTACCACCTGTACGGCAATGGTGATACGATTCTGTACGCGCTTCGCACCCTGATCAGAGGTTTCCTCTGTATCCTAAGAAGCACCTATTTATCCTTTTTTATTCGAGGACACACTGGGACCCGTATAAAACTATAGATAAGATGGATTGTGCCATTACCATTCTCTTCTGGGATCCATGGCCCCCTATATTTGGCATTAACTTATTTGTATAGAGGTCCTTTCTTCTGGCTTCCGACATGCTTCTTGTACGTACTGTCCCAATGTAAGCTTCTGTCGAAAATAA
The DNA here is from genome assembly GCF_917563875.1 of Diabrotica virgifera virgifera. Lineage (NCBI taxonomy): Eukaryota > Metazoa > Arthropoda > Insecta > Coleoptera > Chrysomelidae > Diabrotica > Diabrotica virgifera. Next base: position 74,760,012 of record NC_065449.1, on the reverse strand, counting down.
TTACGAGGTACTTAACCGTCCTTTGGGGTCTTATATCTTATTACGGATCCTTTGAATTCGAATATTATGTCATCTCTCTTTCTTTTCCCCCTCAAGATAATGGCTTCTGTGTTCTCTACTGCTAACTTTACACCATTTCTCTCTATGCAAGCCACGGTCTTCTGTATTGCTTCGTTTACTTTTTGTATTATTCCCCAATTCATGTCGTCTTCGACCAGTAAGGCTCGATCGTCCGCGTATGCAATCGCTCTTACTCCTCTCTACTTGTTTACTTCTAGTACAAAGTTGTATATCTAATATATTCCAAAGTAAGGGTCCCAGGACTGACCCCTGGGGTACTCCCGCGGTCATCTCTTTCGCGGTCAACCCTTTTTGGTCGAGTGACCGGTCGGTAAAACGGTATGAACAAAAGACGAGCGTGTGACTGTTTTGTCAATTTGTAGTTGCCAAAGTCAAATTAGATTCATCAATTATTTGATTAATATGCTCATTCTGAAGTTGCTTTTGGACCAGTTTGAAATCTTCACTACCACAAAGTGATGTGTCTGGATGTGTCTGTGATTTTACTGTCTGGAAGCTCTTTAAATCTAAATTAATAGTTCGGTAAAACAATACATCGTAAATATTAAGGTGACTTTTAGTTGACGTTTATACATATTTGCAAATCGGTAGTCTGTGTCAATATAGTTCTATTTTTTACAAATCTGAACAGGTCCTGAAGACCTAGAAATAAAATGCAATTAAAATAGTATACAATTATTAATACATCATAATTATTACAAATCACTTGTATCACGTGGGGTGGTTTCATGTCTAATCATGCTCCTTAAATACTAAATTTGTATCCCTGTTTGTTGCTCTTCCTTCACAACCATCAAGTCCCCTCTTTCCTAAGATCTTTCTGTACGCTACCAAACCATGTTTGTTTAGGTCGTCCTTTCCCTCTTTTCGTGATTGGGCCACACTTCAGGATCATCTTTGGCATCCTCTTCCTTTCCATTGTCATCATGTGCCCCATCCTTCTCACTCTATTTGCCATTATGAAGCGACTAATGCTTGGTTCGTTATGTAGTTCCTCTAGCTCCTTCTGTATTCGTCGTACCCAATCCTCCACCGTGTTTTTGCATCCATATTAGCCGCCCAGAGGAAAAGTGCTATGACTCACAAACAATTGTTGATGAAATGGTATTTTGCTTATTACAAAAAACAACAAAATTCAATTACAGTAAAGCTCCTTATTCGCGCTTCCTTTATTCGCGTTTTCACTATTCACGGATTGAAAAAATGCGACCCAATTCCTATATTCGCGGCCCAATATTTCTTTATTCGCGGATCGAATTTTATAATACATATACCTAAATAAAAAGTATTTGGTACCATCTGTCAATGAGTCAGCAAATCGACGAATAAAAAAATAAAATTGAACTTATTACAACTACATCTAGGTTAAGTTTCCAAAAGCTATCGGCAGTTCCTTTGAGGTAACCCGCTGTTGCCGTCGTCGGTGTTTTTGAGACTAAACAATGAGAATGTTTAAGTAAAACAAAACTATTACTCAAAACATAGAGGATTAAGTTTTGCCGCAATCTCAAGTTCCATGCTTTGGTAAGAGCCGCATTGCGTGTTTATTGTTTTAGTTTTTCATTCGTTACAAAAATTGTAATTAAGTAACACGTCTCTTCCGCTATCTTCCTAATTTATAATGTTCATTAAAAAACAATGAAAAGCGGGCTTCGACGTGAAAAAAAAATCAGTTTTATCACTTAAAGTCAAAATAGAAAGGCTTGATCGTAAACATAAAATAATCATTACAAGAACTGAAACCATACACATTGAAATCATACTGGAAAAAACTGGCCTGTTCTAATTGCGGGAAATGCGGAAGAATCTGTGTAAGTTCAAACTTTAACTGCAAACATTGGCGAAATTGCAGGTGGGATAGAGGATGAGATGGGTTCGAACAGTTAGAGCCAGGTTACGTCCAGGAGTTTCTTGGACCAGACTTGGAGGAAATGTTAAATTCACAAGCCATTGAAGAAGGGGCTTCAACAGTCACTGAAAACGTGAGATTTAATTTTAAAAATCTCAGTGAAGGTTTAAGAATGGCAAATGAGCTTTGTGATTTCTTTATGAAAATTGATCCAGTTATGGAACGAAGTCTTATTTTTAAGAGGAAAATTGCTAATGCCACTGCTGAATATCAGTCTGAATTGAAGCAAGTTTTAAAAACTACCTAGCAAGAATTTCCTTAATTATTTAAACCATTGCCTAAAGATGAAGATAATAATGTAATTAATTAATCTGTATGGTCAAAATTTCAATTAAACTAATTTTTTTAGGTATTTTGTAACGATGTGATGCCACGATAAGCGATGAGCTGTTTTACCAGAGACGACCGGAGGAGCATCCGTGTTGGCGCATAGCGCCGCTGGGGGAAATCGAAGGAGTAGTGGTAGCAAGAGCATATTTAAGGCGAGCCAGGAGAATTAGCCCTGGCTCAACAGCTGCTGCTAGCGTATTGAACTAGCATTAGCTGGCTTGGCAAAAGATGCACCGTATGTGAGGTGGGACTATGACTAGGCGGACGCCACAGTAGTGACCTGGGTCTTGCCATGATCGTTATCGCAGTAGGCGGTAGTAGCGAGGAATGATCTCCGGATCGGAATATAAGGCTATGTTGATTTAATGCAGCGAGATTGTTGTTGTATATAAATATACTGTTAATCGTATTATTTTAATTTAGCTATTATGATCGGATAACTATAATAAAGTTTAATACTGTTTTTCCTTTGTAGAAGACGGAATTATATTTTATTTTATTTGTTTTAAACTGTATATAAGTATCTTTAATATATTTACTTTATTTCTAACTTGTGTTTTACTGAGTCTCTCGTCTTGAAAGAATTACCCGTTACAATGGCGCCCGAGCAGGGGCTTTTTTATTTCGTCACCCAGGAACGTATCCCCTACAACCCCATATAAAAAATTACCTTTCCATATTCACGGTTTCCGTATTAGCGGCATATTTACGGAACGTATACCCCGCGAATAAAGAGCTTTTACTGTATTGCAATTCGAAACCCCTTATAAACTTAAACAAATACTTGTGAATAATCCATCACAATTAGCTCAGTAAGTGTTACTGTGATTTTTTAGTTCATATTAATATGCAAAATCTTTCATGGACTAAAAATTCAGTTGTATGTAGTGATACTTTTCTTCTACATAAGCGGCTCATATAGTTCTGAGTATTGTAATTGTCGAAAAATAAAAATTTCAAAGTTCAATTCCTCAGTTTTTTGGATATACTTGGCCATTTGTGTATGTCCGATCCTGACCGCTTAGGCACCGTTTTAAAGCTGATCTCAAGTGCTACCGACTTGTATTTCTGGTTTTGCTGTCTCTCTTTGAACCTAAGATACTTCACCCAAAAAATATGCCCTGTTGTACCTACTTAGTCGTATAGCTCGTTTATGGGTGGTCAAAACTCACAAACTAAACTGGTTCTGAATTGGCCCCAATTTCCTCTTAAAACATAGAACAATATTTAACCCGGCAGTGGTCGCTATATGAGATTTTCTCTCACGGTTTCAGAAAATTGCTCACAACTTTTTTTCTGGGAAATTAAACACGCTGTAGTTCCTTCTATTCTCCTAACTATCCTCCGTCGACAATCTAAGAGACTCGTCCGCTCAGATAGTGACTCAGTTGACTTACTATCATCAGATTGTTAAGTCAGTGCGTTTCATGTGAGAGATTCTCTCATTGTGCGACCACCGGCGCCACCAACTTTGCATAAAAATTAATTTTAATTTAAATTAATTTTTTTTCTACTTAAAACCTGAAATAATATCCTTTTATAATGTAATAAGAGGCGCCGTGGATGTGGTCGATGATATGAAAACCCTACATTCTGTTTTACGGGTTAGTTGTAGATGGTCACTTACCATATAGTTTTCAATGTTAAATTAATATTGGAGGCATCAACAGTCACATTTTTTCGTGTCTTTTTAAAAAAGATCGTGTCTTTTTAAAGCAAATGGCTTTATCTTTGATGAAAATTCATTTTTTTTTATAAAATTTTGTAAAAAAGGCAAAAGTTGAATATGTGAGAGAAAATCTTACGCGCGACCACTCGCGTACAAACCTACCTAGCGACCAATGCTGGGCCTGGGTTAAGATTGATGTAACTTTTCCACACATATATAATACCCACATGCACAGCCACAAAATTATTTTCCCTTCTTTAAATATAAATTGAGTAAAATGTCTGAGCTCGGTAAGTTTCAAATGGTATAACCAATTTTCAAAATTTATGCGTTAGAAAAGTATTGACCAATACTATCAGAAACCGCAGAGGTCGAACTTAAATTTTTTAAACTTTTGGGAATTTTGGGGATAATTTTTTTCGGAGGGCCGAAAAACCCTCACCCTTGGACCAAAATGGATGGTTGACATATGGAATTATCGGGTGTTTTTCTAAAATTTAAGATGAGATTTGCCCCATTTTTTCAATTTAGTCAGATTGTCAGAATTACTCATGTATGGATGTGAGACGTGGACTCTGGCCAAAGAAATTGAAAACAAAAACATATTTTTTGAGAAAAAAATTCTCAGAAGAATATTTGGACCTTATCACGACCCTAATAGCAAATAATACCGAATGAGAACAACTGAAAAGGTCAAGCAGATGTATAGGGCGAGCGACGTAGTCCAAGAAATTAAATCTCAACGTCAAAGATTGGCTGGCTATGTCCATAGACTCCCTAATAACCTCATTGCCAAGTTAATCTGGGAGGAAGCCGTCACGGGAAGAAGGCCGTTAGAATGCCAACGAATGTGATTGAGAGGCAATATGTTCAGATATAGGAACAAGGGGGCTATCACGGACCCAAATATCATGGACGACCGTTGGAGATGGACGCGAGTTGTGCAGTCTGCCAAGACCCACCCCGGGTTGTAATGCCACAAGAAGAAGAAGAAGAAGATTGACGGAATCGAAAACTTTATGTATAGAGTGGCATGTAGGGAGTTTGTGGGCCACTCGCGAGAACTGTCACAATCTGGGAAGGGCTGCTTTATCCATTAGGCAATATAGGCAGTTGTCTAGGGCGGCAAATTATGAGAGGGCGGCAAAAATACTGTACAAAAAATATTTATATATAAAAATTAAAATCGAATAACATTTAAGTACGTCGTACATTCATCAATGGAATATAAGTGGGCATTGATTTCTAGAAAACAAATTGCATTTTCTTAACACTATTCATTTAAAAAGGACAGAAGTCGTTTTAGGTATTATTGGGCCGTCGGCAGCACCGCAAAGGCCGCGCGGGCGCACTGTTCTATAATTTTTTTTAAACTGAATCCTTTTGGGTTATTCTTGGTTGAAAATTTGCAATTTTTATTGAAAAATGTCGCCTTTTCGGACGGTTTTTTGCGAATACCTTAAAAATTATGCATCTAACGAAAAAAACTACATAAAACATTTTTGTAGCTTACGAAAAATCAAAGAGGTTTTTTCCTTCATAAGTCTTCTACATGAAAAGAGATATGGTAGGTGAAAAGAATTTTTTTTGTGCATGCTCAAATGGGTGTGTTTAACTTAATAACAGAGAAATGGTTGATTTTAAGGTTATAATGAATATCTTTTGTAAGTACTGCCTGAAAAGACCTTTAAAACGATCGCACTGTTAAATTTCGATTTCATTCAAACTAAGCGAGATATGGTGCAACAAAAAAAATGACTAATTTATATTAAGATAAAATGCAAAGAATGTATATTTTAACCCCCCATCCACCAGATTTAAGTGCATCGTTTTGTTTCTACAATACCTTTTACTATAGTGATATTTCTATGTTCAACAAGTTGGGCGGGTTTAAAATGATGGTTTTTGAAAAAATGAGATCAAATTATAGAGAGCATTTTTAATTTTTTTTAAATCTTCCTTTTTCTCCATGTAATTCGAAAATGATAATGGGATACAGTAATGAAAGAAAAAGAAAATTGTTATCTAAAAGAAAACCTACATTTTTGTAAGGTATTTTTTTACGTATCTCTTATCACTTTCGAATTACATGGAGAAAAATGAAAATTTTTAAGAAAATTTAAAAATGCGCTCTATAAGTTGATCTTATTCTTTTCAAAAACCATTCTTTAAACCCGTCCAACTTTTTGAATATAGAAATAACACTATAGTATAAGGTATTCCAGAAGAAAAACGATGCATTTAAATTCTGGTGGATGAGGGGTTAAATATACTTCCCATTTTTCCTTAAAATACATTAGTCATAAGTTTTTTTGCACCATATCTCGTTTAGTTTAGATCAGATTAGCCAAGCGGACTGAGGCGCACGATTGACAAATCTAGTGGATATGCAGTCGAGGTGATCGAGGTTCGAGCCCCAGCCCGGTGAATAGAAAAATAAAAAGGCTGACGTCGCGTCGTAGTCTAAAATTCTAAAAAGAATCTACGACTTGGTCTTGGAATAAGCTGGTGTCTGATCGGCCTATGGAGGAGCGGTACGGCAAGGGATAAGGGCTTGCGGCTCGGTGACACACCTCAATAGATCCCTACCGGAAGGGCGTTGACGCCTAAAAGACCGGTGTATATATATCTCGCTTAGTTTGAATGTAACCGACATTTAACAGTTCTCGTTTTAAAGGTCTTTTCAAGTACTATAAAAGGTATTCGTAGCACTATACCCCTAAAATCGACAATATCTCTGTTATTTTAAGTTGAATGCGCCGATTTGAGCATGCACCAAAAAAATCTTTTTTCACCTACCATCACTTTTTTTATTAAAACTAGAAGATTTATGAAAAAATGAATCTCTCTGATTTTTCATAAACTACTAAAATGTTTTATATAGTTTTTTAGATGCACAATTTTTATGGTAACCCAAAATAAGTCTCCGAAAAGTGTCATTTTTCAATGAAAATGGCAAATTTTTAACCACGAATAACTCAAAAATTATTGAGTTTTCAAAAAAATTTATAAAACAGTTATTGCTTAGAATTAGGTTCTCCGGCCACTTCCGGTGTTAGTTTGATAAAAAAAATTCCACCCCTGAGAAGGGGTGGGAACCACCCCTAAGTTAAAAGCGTCATAGGATATAGAGTAGACTTTGTTTCTTGAGCTATTCCCTACTTACAGTGAAAATATCAAGTAAATTGATGCAGTAGGATGAAATTCGGAGCCAAATACCCTCACTGACTGCACTAATAGATACCTATATCATTCATACATGAATGCATTCACTTAAAGGTTCATTTGGATACCACAATAAAATCACCAATCACCAATAATAATCGACATATCTAAATATTTAAAGAAAAGTGAATTGAAAGATATTTTCCCTAATTTTGATATTGCTTTGCGCATTTATTTGTGCCTCCCAGTTGCCAACCAACGTGTCCGCTGAAAGGTCATTTTCGAGAATGTCAAGAATTTAAAATAGTCATGAAAATAATTTCCGATCAAGTATGACGCAAAAACGTCTTAACAATTTGTCGATTTTGTCCATAGAATGTGATGTAACAAAAGCGATAAATTATGATGATATTACAGATGATTTTTCCAAAGAAATCTGATGTGATCGAACTGGAATGACAATTTTTATGTATTCTTATTTAAATAAAAAAATCTGCTTGCAATTTTTTTTTCGCAAAAATGGTACATGCTTGAAGGGCGGCTACTAGAGAATTGCCTAGGGCGTCAATTGACCTAATCGCGGCCCTGAATCTGGGACATACAAACACCTTTATTAAAATTTATTTAATAATTTTTATATAATTATAATGATGTAAAGAATTTTTCTCCAAATGTATGTTCGAATGTAAATATTTTCCAATGATTATTTTATTGCTTCTATTAAAACCATTGCTAGGCCGTAAAACAATTACCTAATTATTTTTAATAGGCACATTTAACAAGTCAGTATAAACTGGCAAGGTGTCAGACAGGGTTGTGTGTTATCCCCAACTGTGTTTAACGTATACTCAGAAATAATTTTTAACGAAGCCTTGGAAGGGCAAGGTGGAGGTCGAATCGGGGGAGAAACTATTAACAACGTCAGAGATGCAGACGACACCGCGATCATGGCTGAAAGTATCGAAGATCTTCAATTTCTTATAGATCGAGTCACTAGAGAATGCTCCAATAACGGACTTGGCATAAATACAACAAAGACAAAGTTAATTGTGGTTAGCAAACAAGACGTCGGCCCTATGCAACTAATTATCATTAATAAACCTTTAACAAAAGTTAATCATTTTAAATACCTAGGATGTTGGACAAACGAGACACTAATCTCGATGAAGAAATTAAAACCCGTATATAAATTGCAAGAGGACCATTTATGAAACTTAGATCTATTCTGAGCAACCCTCAGCTGAATTTACAACTAAGAATCAAGTTCCAAAAATGTTCTGTGTATCCTGTATTACTATATGGATGCGAAACCTGGATCATGAAGGTTAACATTATGAACAAATTAGAAGCCTTCGAGATGTGGTCATATCGTAGAATGCTCAGCATATCTTGGGTTCAACACATTTCAAACAGAGAAGTCTTAAACAGAGTAGGTCAAATAGAAGGTGACTTAATAAAGATGATACGAAAGAGAAAACTTGAATATCTAGAACACATAATGAGAGGTAGAAGATAAAGATGCTGCAGTTAATACTCAACGGAAAGATCGACGGAAAAAGTGGAATTGGTAGGAAGAAATATTCATGGCTCCGAAACCTTCGTCTAGAGTTGCACAATTTTGACTTGAATGTTTGAACTTGACTTGAGTTTGACTTAATTTCAAGTCAAAGTCAAGTCAATCCTTCTGACAAATAATTCGAGTCGAGTCAAACTGGTCAATCGTACAGGTTTGAAAATTCAAACTGTTTGTCAAACTAGTTTGAAAGAGTTTGAAAAATAATTTATTTAGTAGATATACTTTTCTGTCGAGGTTGATATGTTAGTTGCCAATTAAGATAAGAAAATTAATAATACAATGAGTGCCACTTAAAAGTATCTTGATAGAGGAAGCGATTATAATCAAAATAGGGTAATTTTTTTGAAAATGATTCCTCTGTATACTTAGAATGCTTGCTGGTAAGTTTCGTTTTATAGATATATTTTTTTGTATACATGAGTGTCACTAGATTAAAACAAAGAACTGGTTGGATAGTTTTTTTATCATACCAAATGTAATTTAATCTACTTTGGAAGCTTTAAATTATTACGTAACGCAAGTTAGTAAATGGACTCTAACAACATCACGAGAAAAACCATATGCAAAATTTACAAAACCCTGATAAAACCCGTCCTTATATATGGATCAGAGACATGGACACTGTCGAAAAGCGATGAGAACTTATTAGGTACCTTTGAACGAAAAATCATCAGACATTTCATGCAGAAGATATAATTTTGAACTATACGCAGCATACAACGAACCCGACGTCATAACATCCATAAAGATCGGAAGTCTGCGCTGGATGGCCCATGTTAAACGGATGTTGGAGACCGAAACACCAAAACATATAATGAGGCAAACACCAGTAGGGAGAAGGTCAAAGGGAAGACCCAAACTTAGATACATGGAACAAGTGGAACAAGATCTGAAAACACTTGAGATTACCCACTGAAAGAACAAAACAAGGAACAGAACAGCATGGCGAAAAATCCTAGAGCAAGCCAGGACCCAAAAAGGATTGTCGAGCTACTGATGATGATGAAATTGGGGGAGGGGGTCATGTAAAACCTTACGGCGCGTTATACGGGGGGAGGGGGGTTCGAACAGCGCGTTACATAACATTGTTTTTAACTTAAATAAAAAAACTACGGAATCACAATCTCTAACTCTTCAACTTTCGTTTATATTTTACATAGAACCCTGGATTGTATTATATTGCCCCCTCACGCTTCGCTCATGTTACAATAGGACAATAGTATTCAATTGAAAAAAGAGTAGGTTTAATGGAGTTTTTGCGACTTTGCAATGTCGTCTTAAAGAATTAGTTCACTAATTGTCATTTTATAACACTGTTCTTTATTTTTACATAATACAAATATGCACCTTTCAATTTAAATTGTTTTGAAATCACCTGCCGCAATATCAAATAAATCAGTTTATTTATTTTTCTTAATTAATTCTACTTCAACTACAGATTTTTTCTCTTATTTTTTGCAGTGGAAGAGAAGGGACACCTTCAAAATCAGACTCAATTTGATCTGGTACTTGTTCTGAGCCGAAAAATATTCAGGTTCAGATATTATTTCACAAAGCACACACTTCAAAACGAACGTAATAAACAAAGTCAGGCAAATATGCAGGCTGAAAAGGAAGATATATGCGCACATATATGCATATTATCTGTCTCAAATATTCATGTATATGCATTTATTTATGTCAAATATGCATGTATATGCATGTATTATTTGTGTCAAATATGCATGTATGTACATCATATTTTAAGTATGAAAGTTGCTGTGGTACTCTTTTATTGTTCACCATATTCTTTGAAAAGTATAAGTGGTTCGGAAGAATCTACTGGCTTCATTTTAGCAAAATTTTCTGCATAAAACATTGCAGCCTCTAATCAAGTTCTCATCTAGTAACAATAGGTTTTGGTGGAAGAGGAAGATTCGTCAAATGTTCTTTATACAACTGATATCTTATAGGTGCCTTAAGAAATATTTTGTTCATATTTGAAATAAAATTATTAACAAGAGGAAATTTATTTCTAATTTCTTCTGCGACCCTATTTAAACCACGTGCTAGGCAAGTTTTTAGTAGACCCGTACTAAACGTGGATAAAATTTTTTCAAATTGTTTCCTACTTTAACCATGTAAGGTGCAGCATTTGAAAGAAAAAGAAAAAATTTGCGTTGGGAACAGCTAAAGGAAGAAAAAAAATTGCTAAACTGTCTTGCAAAACCCTTAAAACTGTTCCTTAGTGCGTTGGTTTTATTCAACTGCTTGGATGCAATTAAATGCGATTTACAAGCTTGCTCATTTTTAAGAGATACGATTAATAAATGTGCGATGTAACGTCCAGAATAATCAATTGTTTCATCCACAGATTCATACAAATAATTGTCTGCTATATCTAAGTTTGTTTTACTCAGTACCGCAGAATATACCTACAGAATCGACCTCGTTTCTTCTTAAGCTTCTTTCACTTGGAATATTCCATTTGCAGGATTTTCCAAGAAACATTCGCAAATTTTCGTTTGATAATTTGGACAAAGATATATTTTAGCTTAACAATGCTTCGAACAAATCATGTAAGCACCTAGATATCGAATCTTGCTTTTTCTCTCCCGATTCTAATTTCTTTTTTTTTTACCGGTTTGTAAAGCAGTTTTGCAATGCTGGACTATTTGGAATTTTTTTTGCGCACATAATCTGCAGATCCCATGCGCAAATAAATTCCTACAGTAAACTAAATAATTGTTAGATCGGGGGTTATTTAAAGCATTTTAAATTATAAATGTATATTTTTTGGTTTTCTGATTATTTTTATGCAATTTAAAATATTTAGGTTTAATTTGTATTAACTTACAGTATTAACTATATCAATGACTAATTCTGGATGCCTTGATCCACACAGAAATATCAGGTACGAAGGTGTTTGAACCATGAATAAACAAATAAATTTGCTTTGAAAACCGATTATATGCACTTTATTTTTAAAAATACCAGTATGCAAAATTCAAAAGAAACTACAAAAATATGCAAATGCATATGCATATGCACTATCGCATATTTGCCTGACTCTGGTAATAAACGGTAATAAACAAGCCAAGCACATACTTCTTAATATTAACTACAAAATAATTTGCGGAGTAGCAGAGTACAGATTCAGACCTATCCAAATAAGTCAAAACAAAAGTCGATACGCTTTCAATTAGAATTGGAAATAAGCACGTTGCCCAATATGATATTCAAACTTCAAACTGTTTGAAGAAGTTTGATTTCAAGTCAAACCTAAAGATATCGAAATTAAGTAAGTCAAACTTTTTTACAGAAAAAGTTTGGTTTTCAAGTTGAATAAAAGTTCAAGTTTCAATGTTGAATAAAATCAAACTAGTTTGACTTGATGCATCTCTACCTTCGTCAATGGACTGGCTTATCAGCATATCAGCTACCTATAACATGCCGCGCAAGATCGAGAACGATATTGGCAAATTGTCATGGAAGCTACCCACGCCTAAATTTGGGCACGGTACTTAAAGAAGAAGAACTGGCCTAACTCTTTCTGGGCTACAAATTTAACTAAAACACGACATCATTACGATTGAAAATGTAAAGTTACTTGCAATCATTTCACTAGGGGTGCGTATAGTAATTTGGAAAGTATTGGGATAAATGTATTCTGGGGTGTGATCACCGATGGGAATTGATAGCTTTCCCGACACGTGTTTTCATAAAAAATCACTTTTGATTAGGTGGCGTGTTAAGCAATTATTTATAACACAAAACGCTTGTAACGGCTTTGTACCATTTTTATTAGATACGTAAAAGACTTTCGAATAACAGACCCTTTTGAATTAGAATAATGGCAATCATAAAATAAACACCTGCGTAGCGAATATTAAGAGTGATTGATGTAAAAATGGTATTGTTAATACATGTGACACGACTATACAGGGTTTTTCATTTAGAATTGTCCATATAGTAACTGGAGAAGCCCTACCACAAAATACTTAAATTAACCTAAAACACTCTAATAATATATTTCTTTCAATCGAGATACATAGTGTTTTATTACAATATTCTAAAATGATTTTTATGTTTAAAAATAAAATGCATTATCTCATGGAATCAATTATTTTTAAACTCAAATAACTTGAAAACTACTTATAGGCCTGGATTCCGCGTACCAAAAAAAAGTTTGCAAGTTGAAAATTTGTTAATAGTTTAACGGGATCTAGTCGGACAAACTTTGATGTACAGGAACACTGGTGGGAAGTTACAATTTTTAATTTTTTTCACGACCCCCCCACTCTAACCCATGAAGGTGAGGTGGTGGTACCTATAAAATCTTAAATAGGAACCCCCATTTTATTGCAGATTTGAATACCTCATAAAAAAGGGCGCGGCCCAAAATAGCCACAACTCTGCCTTATCCATAATAGTCTACGAGATGTGCACGGTCATTATTGAAGGTGGAATTACAAAAAAAAATTATGTATGTCTTTGTACTCACTTTATAATGCTCAAAAAATTTATGGGATCTGGATTTCAATGCATGTTTTTTTGTTATGCCCGTAAAAAATTGCACGTGAAGCTAGGCGTGTTGATGACAGCGATTTTGGGGTGGACACCCAGTTCGGCGCCAGCACATCGTAGCGCCTGTGTGCAAAACATTTAATGGGGCCGAAAAAATAGGCAATTTTTTAAAAATCGTTTCGTTAAATAAAATAATCTGAATAAAAATATGACATTTTAGGACCCAAAATCGGTTCGTCTTTATGTTCGTAATCGAACAGTCTGCTTTTATTCCGACGCCGTAACTGTGCGGCTAGTTTAAAACTAGGCTCCACATACAGTTTCTCTGTAGCTTCATTTGCTGTAGTATTAACATCATTAAATTTGCTATCTGTTCGAAATTCGAGCAAGAATTATTTTAACTCTTGGCTCTTTGGCTAACAAAGTTAACTTTCATCAGAACTTCATACCATATGTGGACTGAGCGTATGATTATAAATGTTGATCAAAAATAAATAACCATTTTCACTTTCGTTGCAACACGAAACTACAGCCGCATCATTATTCCAGTTCAATCAGAGAGTGCAGCAAGCACCTCTACCGGTTTCGGAACTTATTAATCTCTCATCAGGAGGCACATACGCTTCTCTCTCTGACCCAACTAGGACCAACCCCAGCGTGCAGTCACGGATTGCAACGAACGAAATGGCAGGGATGCCCTAGCGGTAAAAATGTTACTCTACCTACATCCTACCAGACTGAAAACAATGGGAACCTTCTCTGGTAACACCTCCGAGGCTTCTATAATTTGCAAGCCATAACGGATGCTGAGACTAAGGAAGATGAGGGAATTTTATAATTTATAATTTACGTCCCATCTGCTCAGCGCGTAAAGTTCCAACGAGAATGGTTCCCTTCGTACTCCAATCAGAGTAAACATGTAAATTAAAAATTAATAACCATTTTCAATTTCTTTGTAACAAGAAACTATAGCCGCATCCTTATTCCAGTTCAATCAGAGAGTGCAGCAAGCACTCCTACTGGTTTCGAAACTTATTAGTCTCTCATCAGGAGGTACATATGCTTCTCTGTCTGACCCAATTAGGACAAACCCCTGCGTTTTTTTATAAATGTTGATATATATTTCATCTCCTAAAAATTTTTTGGCTGCATGTCTTTACAAGATTTTTCTTGTTTATGCAGATTGTAAATCAATACGTAATGTTCTTACCTTTGAAGTTGATATATACAGGGTGACGGTAAAAGAGTAAGTGTTGTTTTTACCCGCGTAAAATTTTTGTAACAACTCTAGTGGCGCCCCTTAATTGCTGGCGCCTGTGTGCGCCGCACACATTGCACACGTGGACGGCGCGGCCCTGTGGACCCCATAAACAATCAATCCATTAAATAAATAAGGCATTAGTTGGCGTTATTAAATCGTATTTTTTAAATTACAACGCCATTTAACAATTCTAACAAAATGTATCGAATAAATAATATTCTTTATTTCCATTTGGGAAATATGGGAAGAATGGAATGGAATGGGATTCCATTCCATTCCATGGGGGTTCGTGTTAATGTTATTCGATAGGCTTTTGAAAAATATTAAACATATGTTTTTTTGTTTTTTATTTGGAAGTGTATTTCTCGAGATATTAAACCGTTTCTATAATTTATTTAGTGTATCAGGATAAATCGTTTTTTCCGATTACTTACTTACTTTCCGTGTCCGGAACACCAACAACTTTAAATTCTGTATTTCCAATGGTTGGCCACATAGATGGCCCTGTCATTTGCTATAATTAAGTCTTGTTCTGTGCAGGTCTCTCTCATCTCTGTGCATGATAGTAGATGCCGGCTGGTCTGAACCGCGCCACAGTCGCAGGTATCGTCCTCCTGGTATCCCCATTTTTTCAGGTTACTAGCACAACGTGAAACGCCGGTTCTTAGTCTGTTTAGCGCTTTCCAAGTCGGATACGGTAAATTGTGTCCAGCAGCCATTTCCTCCGAGGGAGGAAAATGTGTCGCGGTAGCTGACGCTTGCCATAGGTGTATTCGGCGCGTCTCTGGCGCTTCGAGGATGGATTTTGGTGTTTTCAGGAAGCTTTTCCGAGATCTTAGTCTGCTTGGCTGAGTTTGGTGGTCATATAAGGGGTGTCTTCGGTCCGTCTCCTGCTTTTTCCGTTCTACCTCTGACGTGACCTTCCTCCTGATAGGTGGTGGAGCAATTCCAGCAATGGAGTATACCTCTTCGATAGGTGTCGGTTTCAGGCAACCCGATATTATACGGACCGTTTCACTTAGAGCCACGTCGACGTTCTTTGCGTGAGCAGAGTTTGCCCATACTGGTGCTCCAAACTCCGCGGCCGAAAAACATAATGCCAAGGCAGAAGTGCGGAGAGTGTGTGGTTGTGCTCCCCATTTTGTATTAGTTAGTTTGCGGATGATATTATTTCTGGCACTTACTTTCTTCTTGACATTTTGACAGTGGTATCGGTAAGACAGAGTTCTATCCAGACGGACGCCAAGGTATTTTGGCATCTTGTTGTGTTCCAGCATCTGACCACGCCATTCCACCTCCAGCGACCTTCGGGCATGCTTGTTTCTTAGGTGGAAAGCACATACCTGGGTTTTTGTGGGATTGGGTTTCAGATGGTTTTTATCATAGTATAGAGCTAAGTCTCCCAGGGCATCTGTCAGTTTCACTTCGACTTCATTGAAAGTTCTTCCCTGAGCTGCCACCGCTGTATCATCAGCGTAAATAAATTGCCTTGTTTGTTGGTGTATGGGTTGGTCGTTGGTGTATATGTTGTATAGAATCGGCGCGAGGACACTGCCCTGTGGTAGCCCATTTTTTTGGTCCCTCCACCGACTGTTCTTGGACTGGAGCGTTACGTAGAAGCGTCTATTCTGGAGGAGACATTTCACTAACATTGTTAGTCGGAAATCCTTTGTAGTTTCGTAGAGTTTTGCGAGTAGCCGTTGATGGTTAACTGTATCATAGGCGGCAGTTAGGTCTATGAACGCTACTCCTGTTATTTCCTTCCGTTCAAAACCACCTTCAATAAGTTGGGTGAGATTAAGAATTTGACTGCAGCAGCACTTTCCGGGTCTGAATCCTGCTTGTTCTGGAATAATTTTAGTCTCCATATATTCTGCGATCCGGTTCAGTATAATTCTTTCAAAGGCCTTGAAAAGGTGGCACAAGAGAGATACAGGTCTAAAACTCTTTGTATCCGCCGGATCCTTCCCTGGTTTTAAGAGGGCTACCACTCTAGCTTTCCTCCAGATTTTGGGGATTTGTAATGTACGGATGCAGCAATTCATCATTTTTACGAGCCACTCTACGGTTTTTAGTCCAAAGTTCTTTATTTGCTCTGTTCGTATGTCGTCCAGGCCAGACGCTTTATTATCTTTCATTTGATGGATCGCGCCTCTCATCTCCTTTAGACAAAAAGAGGTACCTAGAACATCTCTTTCTTCGTCGATATTCCGTTGAGCTATCACCTTGTTCTTTCTTGATGTCGTCTTACCGTTCATTAGAAGATGATGGGCTATCTGATCGGGTGTGACTTCTGTCATGTTGACTGCCGGAGCAGCGGGATCATTGCCAAGATTCCGAATCAGCTTCCAGGCACGTCTGCTGTTTTGTTTCATGTCCAGACTCGTGACCAGCTTGCACCAACTTTCTGTTCTGTTGGCGGATATCGCATGTAACATTTCCTCCCCAGCCTGTATTGTCGCTTCCGAGAAAGGGTCTTCTTCATATAGCTGTTCGTATCTTTTAAGTAGGGGTTTAGATTCTTCATTGAGCCCCGCTATGTACTCAGTTCGACAACCTCTAGGGATAAATTTCCGTGATACTTGCTTTACGATTTCTACAAATTTATCGTATGAATCAGGGCAAGGTTCTAGCTGGGAAACTTCTTGATCCAATGTTTCAGAGAATTTTTCCCATTTTGCTTTAGTAAAGTTGAACCTTCTCTTGAAAGGAACAATTTCGTATCAGATTGCCCCGTTGGAAAGACAAATTATTGGTCTGTGCTGTGTCTTTGGGAGGGCGCTGCCAACGATTTTTGTCACCTGGTCTCTAATTCTGTCGCTGACAAATATATTGTCTGGGTTGTAACCTCTGCGCCATCTTCCGCTGTTGAACGACGCAGGCTGCTTTGGATCGTGAATAAGTTTTAGGTTCATGCTTTCAGCCCATTTTTCTAGTTCTTCGCCATTGGAATCTGTTTCGTTGTAACCCCACGCGACACTGTGACAGTTGAAGTCACCCAGTACGAATTTTATTTGCTGTGATTGAAAGTTATTCGGTTCCTCAAAAGCAAAGTCAGCGTTTGGTGGTTTGTAGATTGACGTTACTGTACAGGAGTTTATCTCCACTGTGAGGATCTCGATGTCATTTTGATCTGTTAGAGATGTGGATGCTACGTCGATATCTGGTCTGACGAAGACTGCGCTACCATATTGGTCGTGTGGTCTCTCCAGTATGAGCTTCATACCCCGAATCCTTGGTCTGCGGCTTGCAGTACCTCTATGGGTTCCTTGAACCAGTAGAACATCGACACCATGTTCTCTGCACATATTAGACAATAGGTCTTCTTTATCTGCTGATAGTCCTTCAATATTAATTGAGGTCGTCATCAAAAATGGCCTTGATAAAGACCGTTTTGATTTTGATTGCATCTGTGTTGTTGGTGCACCACAGGTGCTGTGATTGCATCTGTGTTGGTTTTTTCCGATTATAGCGCCATCTATCCACAATTCGAAAAAATATTTCTTATTTTTTGTAAGGAATTAAAATCTTCAATAAAAAATTGGGATTCCTATAGAAGTTTTTACAGTTACCCCCCACCCCACCACCAGGGATGGAGTGGGGGTCGTGTTTGGTATCATTCGATAGATTTTTAAAAAATATTGAAAACGTATTTTTCAGTTTTTAGATCGGATATTCATTTCGCCAAATATTCGACTGTAACGCTACTTATGGGAGACCCTGTATAACCTACCAAAGAATAATCTCTTTAAACTCGTAGGTATGTATATTATATGAATACACTCACAATGGCCTTCCCGTTTTGATTATTAATAACTATTTAATTTCTTAATAGTAGGGATGGCGGTTTTTGACAAAACACCGGTTTTCGGTTATACCGGCTTTTTTGCTTACGGTTTAACCTGGCGCGGCGGTTATAACGGGCCAAAAAAACTGTTTTTTCCAAAAACCGGTTTTCGGTTTTTTTAATACAATAGGTTACAACGTTACATTTACAATGCACTTTAGTTTGAGATACTCCACTCGACTCGATACTCGATATCAATATGATCAAAATGGGTAGTATCGAAAGAACATCAATATCAATATAAATAAAACACAATTTTTAATAAAACCATTTTATTATATTAATTATTATATTTATTTATTATTTTGTTATTATTATATATTTATTGATTATTATAAAATATAATATAGCGTAACATTACTATATACATATTGCAATAATATATAATTTAACCCAAACATTTCAACTTATAAAAAATTTCCCAGACTCTTTCAAATGGGATTTAAAAAAAATAATATCAACATAAATATTGTACTTAAAAATAAATTGGATAATGCAATTTATCTTTTATTTTTACTACCATCCAAAAAAAATGTATCATGTATTTCTTTTAACACGTTTGTATATTTGTATAATAGGTACATTTTAACTCATTTAATACTTGCTGTATGGGTGTATCATTTTGAAAACGTAGGGAAATCCTTGGAGATTCGTATTCGTAATCGGTTATTCGATATTCATAGTCAGAACATTATTTTTGGTAATCAGAAAAAGTCATTCACCCACTTTAAATGTCAAGAGTCAAGTGTGAAAAATAGATGATGGTTGCATCTACTTCAACCAGATCACTTCTTATGTAAAATATTATGATTACAAATATCTTTTCAACGAAATATTATAATAAAACTCAATTGTTTCTGGCTGATGTGAGTTTGCACTTTCAGTTTGCTTCTGTATTTATAAAATAAAATTTGAATTATGGTTTTGTTTGGAATAATTACTTGAGAATAATAATTATGATTGGGATCCAAAATAATACCTAACCTAGTCCTAATCACCATAAAAACCTAATAACCGGTTTTTACTTTAAAAAGAAAAAACTGGTTATAACCGGGACAAAAAACAACCGGTAAAACTGGTTATTGCGAAGTGGAAAAACCGGTTTTAGGTTAAAACCGGTAGGTTTTTCCCATTCCTACTTAATAGCTCTTTCGACTGTAATTGTACTTAAACCGGAAAGGATTCAAATATTAAAATAAGATCAGATAAAATATTTGTAAATCACTTTTACTAAAGATTTTATATTATGATAACAAAAAAACAGAAAAAAGAAAAAAAAAACAAACTGACAATACCCGAATATTACCACAATCCTGTCATACATAATATCTTACGGTAATATAGCTTTCAAAAACTGTGATGTCTTTAAACTATGTATTTTATGAATTTTTGGTAATAAATCAACATCTCGAATAACTTTTTCTATCGTTTCCTAATAATTTGATTTATATCTTTAAATAAATATCTCTTGTTAAATCTACGAAGCTTTCAGAAATTCACTTAGACCTATCATTTATCAATATGCCTGAATAAATATTTTCAGCGAGTCATTTTTCATGTGGAAGTGCCCTAAGTCAATTTATGTCTTCATTTTCTATACCAACTTTCACTAATTTGAATACCTACAATACCATTAGATTTCGACCCCTATGAGATTTATAGCTTAATGTAGTAGGTGACATCTGAAAGTTGGTATGTATTATTTATTTTCAAATAATTAATGAATAAATACTTCTTTAACGAATTCTCTTACACTTGTGAGCAAAAAAAATCAACTCAAAAGTAAAAGAAGTTATATTTTATGACTGCGCTGTTTGGCAAGTGTTTATCCACATAAGTATGTAAAGAAAAATTAGAAGTAAAATATTTTGAATAGAAGCAATTTTTAAATGCAATGACACCAATATTTATATAGTTAGTAACTAAAGAACTTACAACAAGGGCAACGTAATATTGTATGTGAGAAAACATGTTAGAAATGAAAGTCATTATGTAATGAGTATAAAAGTAAATTAAGAGAAAAAATCAATATTAATACTTAGTATTTCCACGTCTGCGTTGTATTATGCTTTCCATGGGAGATCTTAAGGACCTCATTAAGTTTATGACTGACTCCTGAAGAATAGCTTCCCACTCTTCATCTAGGTAATGCTTTTTTTAGGTCCATCACTCTAGCTAGTGCTGTATTTCAATCAGTTATTTGTACTGACGACTTAATATTAGCATGCAATAAAACAACACAGCTTTCAAATGTAATATGACCCAATAAGCAAAGATGGAAAACTAGATTTCTTTATACAAAACCATAGCTTCTAGTCATTTTTTTTGCCTTTATTACTGTTGTTATCGGCTCCTACAAATACAATTTTTCTCAAATTTTAATCTTATGTCGGACAAATACTGATTCCGTTCATTGAGTGGCATTGTATATCCTCTTCTCAATAGATATTTTTGGTCCTTATATCCCACTCCTAGCAGTGACCAACACGTTTAGCCCCGGCATGCATTTTATTTTTATGAGATCTGCGGACCGGAAATTAATTTTATTTACTTAAATCATCAAATATGGGCTTTTAAATAGGCCAGCAAGCATTTTCGCTCCCAATTTTTTCGTCCAGCATGGATTTACTTAAAATTTTCACAGATGTTAGGGAATAGTCCAAGTGTCATTGTCTATATCTTGCCGCTGTATGCTAAAACTTTGAGGGTGGTTGCCACCCCATTTCGGAGGTGAAATTTTTTTATTACATTTTAACTATGCAAGTTTATGTAAAACGTAATTATAAGAAAAAAATGTTTTTTACATTTTTTTTGTAAAACTAATATTTTTAGAGTTATTCGCAGTTGAAAGTAACAGTTTTTTGACGAAAAAATTGACTTTTTAGAGGTTTTTTTGATAATCACTCAAAAACTATACATTTAATCAAAAAAACTGTTGTTATCAAAATTGTATCTTTTAGTAACGCAAATCAAATTATTTTCCTGTAATATTTTAACGACCAATACAAACCGAGATACGGTATGTTAAAGGTTAGCTTTTTTCGTCAAATGCATAATTTGAAATATTCAAAGCCACATAATGGTAAAACTTTGCATTTTTCGAGGAAAACTTAGATAACCTGTTTTCAAGCAAATAATTAGACCTTTCAAAAAAATAATAATAAAAAGTTTCTAGCATAAAAAATGATAAAAAAAATGTCGGTACCTGCTTTTCTCTACGAAAAAATCAGTGAAAACGACCCCCTAACTACCCTCCTAATTAAAAAATGGTCTTGACCTTTCTGAAATTCCTTTTATATTTGTATTATCAATACACCCAAGAAGTTTGACCTTTTTAAAAGGCCTGCTTTTAGAAAAATTGGAGTTTAAAGTAAAATTAATTTTTGCAATTTCGTATTTTTCACCTTTTTCTTCATATCAAAATAGCTCCGAAAATACTTGGAGATACGAAAAAAAATGATAGACTACTAAATTGTAGCCTTTTGAATAGCTAAAATTTTATTGAGCACAGATTTTCATTTCAGTGAACAATTATCGAGATATAGTTGTTTAAAATCTCTATTAACGAGCAAACACCCCCTTATTCGAGGCCTTTAAACCCACCCCAATTAAAAATTAAGGGATCTTACGGAATTTAATTTACATAGTCTTATAGCTCTTCAAAAATCCTACAAAAGGAGCTATGTTTATAAAACAATTTTTTTATATAAAAATAGAGCATTATAGAGCATTTTCAATGTATATGTTACGGTAAAAGTAGATAATCTGGTAATTGTTCACAATTACCCGTAATTGTATACAATTACCAGAGTCAACATTAAATGTAGGAAATATTCTTAAAAAACCCTTTATTTCCAACTTTTACCGGTAATTGTATACATTTTCCAGAGGATCTTGGTAAAAGTAAGAAATTCAAATTATATGCCACAATACATAACTCTAGAAGTCATATCATAAGGATCTATTTACATATTCTGTTGATATTGCTAATATAGCCGTTTTTAATTGATCTGCGGAAATTGATTTTATTATACCTTAAAGGTCTTATAGCCCTTTATTCTAATAAGATATTTCTTCTTAGTCCATTAAACTTTCCGTGTCGAAGATGAAAATAGAAAAACTTTACTGAAATAGACAAACTAATTTAGTCGAATCTACCTTAAAATGCTTTCGAACTTCAAACAGGCAGATTTGATTCTCAGAAAACGTTTTCTTTGCCAAAACATACATGACGAATAGAACGATGCGGTTACTTTTAATTTTCTTTCAAAATTGATGTTATTCATGTAGGTAGCAAAATCAGACACCAGGATTACGTTGTAATTGCCTTCAGTCGGAAATACGCTTAATTAACGTTTTATAGACAATAGTTACAATCGCAAAATGAAAATTAAATTTAAAGCTATTTTCTTTTCCGTCTGATGGAAACTGCTAACATTAAAAAGAAAAAAGTGTATATTACAATGAAACTCTCTTAAATAAAGTTCCTTTGGCTTACGAAAATGATGCCAAGTTTATGACTTATTTGATATCGAGTTTGTTTAATACAGAAGTAAACAGAACCATAAAACTAAGTTCGAATCTCACTAATGTCAGAAATTTTTCGTTTATTATAAATTAATAAATGAAATTAGTTTCTGTCCTTGTGGGATCGCTACTCACCGGAGAGACCGCAGACGTTCGGATGCAATGGCAGCTAATCTGGAAAGCTCAACCTAGGTGGCAATCGTGTAGTTGGAGGTCATGTCAACTTAATACTCTGGGATAATTAGCAAAATACAAGGAAAAGTTATTTACCAGCAATTTTATTGCTGAAATGGAATCTTATTATTGTATGTATTAATAATATAGGTATGCAAAGTTCGCAGATAGTGTGCTACTTTTTTTATAAACAAAATGGCGCCCGAAAATCGTGTTTTTTTAAATTTTTGCTCTATAACTCCAAAGATTTTAACTTTGAACCAAAAACACTCAAATAAAAATTCACCGCAATTAAATTCTGCATAGAGGCGTATTTTTCCCGATTCACTTTGACGAAAACTTTCCCCGGAAAAGGCGGGTTTTTCCAACAAAATCTTTAATTTTCAACTAAAATTTTAGATAAGTAATTGTTAATCAATAATTAAATAACTTGGTAGTGTAAAAGCCCTTTTAGTATAGATTATAATTCCACAATCCGATGGAAATTTAATAAAGAGTTTAGCAACAATTCAATTGTTAATTAAAAATTTACGTTCGCTATAATAACGACAATAATTATGATGCATAAGAATAGCTACAATTTTTTCATAAAAAGACACTATACCTATCTAATGTACTTTACAGAATTGAAATTGGACTATTTAAGCGGCCTTAGGAATATTTTAAAATTATAAATAATTTTTTGGCTTAAAAACAAATAGAATATCTCGGGAAATATTTAGCTAAATTAAAACGTGAAAGCGGTACTCGAAAAACAGCGGCAGGACGCTTCTTTTAAAAGAAAAATCGTGTAATTGTGATGAGTGGTTCCTGAGATACAACCGGTGAAAGTTGACCGGACTTTACGGCAAAGATATAAACAATAGGATCATAATTTTTAAACCGTCACCTTTTTATTTTTGTCCTCTTTCTCCACACCAATTTTCATATCTTTAAACTACTCATAACATATATTATTATAATAAAAACTATCGATAATACGTGTGAAAATTGCCAAAAATAGCAAAATTCCTATCAAAAATTAAGTTGGAGAAAATGTAACCCTTAACCCTTAAACGCCCAAGGGTGGGTAAAAAATGTCCACCTAATGCGTATTCCCTTGTAACATATTTATTACGTGTTTAAAAATTTTACAAAAATTATTTATTGTTAAAAAGACAGCCTTTTATCGAATGTTAAATTGTTTCTACCGATATTTTTGAAAATAAAAGCAATAGCTTGAATTAAATATGGGTGGGCATAAAAAGTACACCCTTGGTAAAACTTGTTACTAAAGGTTTCTTTATAATTTCTCGTTGGTAGGAACATATTCCATATAATTATAGACGTATAATTACATATTCGACATAATTATCTGCCAATGAGGAGGCTGAAAGTCAGAATGTGAAGAAAATCGACAAATTTGAATTACTGGCTTTTACTGGTATGTTAATTTTGATGTACATCGTAATTTTGTTGTAAAGTTTGTAAATTGTTTATATTAATATTTTACAAGATGTTGTATTTATTAAGCATAAGATCCTTAAGTTTAATCCATTTCCAACAACTCTCAATAAATATATTAGCTATTTTCGAGGTGGACATTTTGTACCCACCCTTGGGCGTACATGGAACCTAAAAAAGGTTGGGCGTTTAAGGGTTAAAGTTCAAAATCGGTATACGTTAAAAAAATTCATTTTCTCGGCTTCCCATGGAGCAATTTCCTTCATTCTTTTTTTATTCCTTAATAACTTGAGTAGAGCCATCGAACTAATGTATTATTAAATGTCAAACTTGCTTTTGTTTTGTTATAATAGATTAATTTATTTATAAGAACAGAAAACTACATATGTTTTCCAGTTGTAGGCTTTATTTAGGTAAACTTAGTACAAGTGTACCTTTTAAAGTTAAAAACATAAATATTCTCATTTGAAAGCTGTATAATTATTTAAACAATTTTTATTTAAACAAATTAAAAGTTTGTGTTATAATAAATAAATTAAATTATTATAACAAAACAAAAGCAAGTCTGACATTTAATAATGCGTTAGTTCGATGGCTCTACTTGAGTTACTTGGGAACAAAAAAAGAATGAAGGAAATTTCTGCATGGGAAGCCGAGAAAATGCATTTTTTTAACGTATACCGATTTTGAACTTTGAGGGTTACATTTTCTCCAACCTAATTTTTGATTCGAATTATGCTATTTTTGGCAATTTTCACACGTATTATCGATAGTTTTTATTATAATAATATATGTTACGAGTAGTTTAAAGATATCAAAATTGGAGTGCAGAAAGAAGACAAAATAAAAAGGTGATGGTTTGAAAACTATGATCCTACTGTTTATATCTTTGCCGTAAATTCCGATCAATTTTGACCGGTTGTATCTCAGGAACTGCTCATCATAATTAAACTTTTTTCTTTTAGAAGAAGCATTCTACCGCTGTTTTTCGAATACCGTTTTCGCGATTTAATTTAGTTTAATATTTCCTGAGATATTCTATTTGTTTTTAAGCCAAAAACTTCTTTATAATTTTAAAATATTCCTGAGGCCGCTTAAATAGTCCAATTTCAATTCTGTAAAGTACATTAGATAGGTATAATGTCTTTTTATGAAAAAATCATAGTTATTCTTATGCATCATAATTTTTGTCGTTATTATAGGGAACGAAAATTTTTAATTAACAATTCAATTGTTGCTAAACTGTTCATTCAGTTTCCATCGGCTTCTGGAATTATAATCTATCCGAGAAGGGCTTTTACATTACCAAGCTATTTAATTATTGATTAACAATTACTTTGCTAAAATTTTAGTTGAAAATTAAAGATTGTGTTGGAAAAACCCGCTTTTTCCGGGGAAAGTTTTCGTCGAAGTGAATCGCGAAAAACACCTTTCTATGCAGAATTTAATTGCGGTGATTTTTTATTTGAGTGTTTTTGGTGTAAAGTTAAAATCTTTGGAGTTATAGAGCAAAAATTGAAAAAAACAAGATTTTCATGCGCCATTTTGTTTATAAAAAAAGTAGCACACTATCTGCGGACTTTGCATACCTATATTAATGATATATACAATCATAAGATTCGATTCCAGCAATAAAATTGCTGGTAAATAACTTTTCCTAAAAATGGCCTATTCTCCGATAATCAGCCCAGAATATTAAGTCAATACTTCAAATCAATCTATTTCCAAGTAAATATTGCATATTTGTTTCACTGTGTAAATTAAACTTGAGAAAATAAAATCCCTCAATATTGTGCTGTGCATTTGTGCTTATCGAGAACATCAGGACACAGGTTTCCCAAAGATATTCTGATGAGAAAAAAGTGGATTGTAGCAATAAGAAGGAATAAATATGTGCCAAAAATAAATGCACGTATCTGCAATAAACATTTTGTTGAAACAGATTACGTATTGCCCCCAAATTCGACTGTAAAAAATAGAATACTTTACTATAAAATTCAGATCAAAATTTATTATAAACGCACGAATTGAGATATGCAATTTTATATACATTCACACTGTTGCCACATCTACAATCACTTTTTATGGAGTGAACATGTAAAAAAATTTATATTTGAAGTAATAATATAGAAAAATATGAAATACTAATTTTAAATAATTCTCAAGTTCTCAATATTTTTTAGTGACTACCTAAAACATAACCTGACCAAACCTAACCTAGCGTCATCGAAAATAATATAAAAAAGTCAATATGTAACTGAACATTTTAGTGACATATTATCTTTAAAATATGCTTTAAAATGACTAAAACATAACCTGAGCAAACCTTACCTAATCGAAAATAATATAAACAAGTTAATAACTGAAAATTAAAGTGACCTAGTATCATTCAAATAGTCTTTAGTGACTAAAACATAACCTGATCAAATCCTAACATTAATTTTTTCTACTTTCACTTTAATTTAAGGTCGCCTTTCACGTAGACACACCGAGAGAAAAAAATTCTTGACATAAAGAAACTTTATTAATATTTAAGAAAGATCAGCTTGACATATTGCCTAAGAAATATATCTTTGTATGTAAGATATAATTTTCTAAAATATTTCAAATAAATTTTAATACACCCAAAGAAATATATCTTAAACATGATTGAACTATCACTTTCTTGCAAACTGCAAACCCATTTGTCAGAAAGGAATTATATTTGTCATAAGAATATATTTTCTTGGCATTACAAAAGTCTTCTTTCTGAGCAATAATATTTCTTAGTAAGAAATATTGTTATCTTACCATTATTAATTATTGTATTTAATGTTAAGAAATATATTTCGCAGATATAATTGTATATTTAGAATTAAGTTACATTTCTTAAAAATAAATTGATATTACAAACGGCGGAATAAATCATTCTGTTAAGGTAAAATTATTCTTCATTCGACAATAAAAATAGGATATAAAACATAGAATAAGTACATAATTATTTTGACAACAGGAAATACAAAAAAAAAAACAAATACACGGGCCCACATAAAAACTATTAATTTTTTGGTATAAGAACGCTAGGTATCAGTAAACAGTCTACAATCCAAAAACATTTCTTGGCATTTCAACAAATAATAATCAATCATATTTAGTTCAAACATGGCTTTATTTACCCTACCATCTTTGTTATTTTTTTTATTTTTGTATATTAAATATTAATTTTATTTATCTGTATAATATCACACAATAGACATTGTTTAGCTAAAATAAGAAGAAAAATACAACCAATGTAAAATATTGAAGCAAATATATTGTAATTTCATTTATTTATATTATCTAAAAGAGACAGCAAACCTAATCATTAAGAAATTTTATTACAGGAAAGTAGTATTAGTTTACATCTTAAGTTATTTTATACCTATTAACTTATTCAGTTTTCGGCAATAAAAGTTCTTAGTCGTTAAGATGTTTCTTTTAGACTAACTAATATTTCTTTATGGCAAATAAAGCACACGCCATGTTGGATATAACGTTGAATTGTAGGATTGTATATAGAAGACGATATATTCAAGAAAAATATTATAGTTTATACATAAGTATACACATTTTTATAAAGGAACTTACCTGTATACAGTTCTACCATTTATGGAAGCCCCTAGTTGAATAATAGCTCCTTTCAATATTGTTCTGAAGCTTTGTATTAGATATATTATTCTCTCCGAGGTGGAAGTCGAAACGTCAATAAAATCATTTATTAAGTTAAATTGTGGCTTATTTTCCAGTTAGAATAAGATCCTTTCTTTCAGATTTGTTTATCAATATAGATATCTAAAATGCATATAAAGACAATATTATGTTTCTTTTAGAATTACATATTCGGATATGCAACAATATTATTATTACATCTTAAATTAATCAATTTACTTTTATTTAATACCTATGTACATGTACGTACCTTCAAACTATCCCTTAGATTTTAAAGAATACCATCAAATCCAAAATCCATCTATGAAAATCAACTAATGCTACGCCATCTTGTCAAACACTGACGTTAAATCACAAATAGTGAATAATGGTTACTGCGCAATTCTTTTGCGGAAGAAAACCTCTTTGCAAGTAACATTTCGGCATTAATGGTAAAGTTTTTATTTAATAACCACAGTTACTACAGAGGGTATTTCTAAAGAAGTATTTCTTGTGGTTTAAAATATGCATTTGATTGCAAGAAAATTTCTTGTTCATAAATATAAAGATGGACTAACTTAACATATATTTCTTATACTGCAAAGTAATTGTAATTTTCAATTTAAGAAACAAAACCTGTAGGATAAGAAAATTAAAATGTAACCATTAATGCATTTCTTAGTATTAAAGAAATTATCTGTAAGAAATTATTGAGTTGTGTTTAAAAAACTCGTTTCTTTATATGTGAAGCTGTATGTTTAAGTTAATATGATATGGTAACTTTTAAGAAAGATCGCTCAAAGAAATCAGTGTTTTAGGAGAAAAGAAGTTGTGCTCTCAGTGCAAACATCGAAATAATTATACTTAATTAAATTAACACATTCTATATTTCCATAAGGAATTACAATTTTTTTTAAATAAGACAACATGGCAGAATCAACTGCGCTCAACCCATGCTTAAACCAAATTTACACCAAATGCGCAACTGCCATGGCGGCCATATTTTGAAAATATCACATTTTTAAATAAGATAAATACAAAAATTAATGCTGAGCGCACTTAACTGTGAATTTTAAATTGATAAAAAAAGTAAGGCAGATCGCACATATCATATTATACACATTTGTCAGACTCGTGTGGGGAGTGAATCAATACCAAATAAATACCCTCTGAGCTATAGAAATAACACATTGAGACAACGATTAATATAGTTTATCATTCGATAAGTGCTTCCTTTTTCCAGTAACTCTCGCATCCCTTCTCAATTCGTTTTTTCAACGCACAAACAGTCTCCAAGATCCGTATATTTCGGCCATAATCTATTATTTATTAAATCGTAATCAAAAACACCATATACAAACTTCACGAATAGTCAAAACTTTGACCTCTAACTACACTAGCGCCGCCAGGCGGGAGCAACGGCGTACATAGGTGCCATTAGCGTCTCTTTGCAAAGACAATGACGTCGACTTTGCAAAGTAACAAGACATTTACTCAACACACACACTACACATGGCACTAGGTACCTAACTGCAAAAATTCACCGCACCTACCATTCCAATAGCCATTAGTTGTCGAGGCATTAGCTAAATAAAAACAAAAACCATATAACATTTCTAATTTAATTGTTACAACAAATAATAAACATATAACATTCCACTTTGTACTATGCAGGGTGTCTCGTTGGGAAACAGAAATGCTTAAAGGATGAATAGGGGTCAATGAGGCGTTCTAGATATAAGTACTACATTTATTGCCCCACCCGTTTTTATAATCGAGTTACACGGTGTTTTATAGATTTTGCCCATTTCTTTCTGGATCCATAACTCTTTAGAACTACCTTGTATATTTTTTTGAATATGGTATACATTCATTTAGAACGAAATCCACCCAACTACTAATCATAAGAAAAATCTAAGTCCGGATTAACAAAAAATATAAATTCATTGTGACCTTGAAACGACACCCTATATATTGAAATTTTCAAAATTTGTTTGCACAAAATACTGAGTTTCCAGGTTCGCTTTAACTTTTTGCGCAGAAAATGTATTGAATTTAATTTTGAAATTAAGTATATTGAAATTTTTAATAACTCTGAGATTAAAAATCAGGTACTTATTATTAACTTTTAATAATAAATTGTTAAAGTTAATGAATAAATACCCATTTTAAAAATAATCAATACCTATTTCTGATACTGGAACGACCCACTTACTAATCACAAGGAAAATACAGGTCATGATTAACAAAAAAATATAAATTAATTGTGACCTAGATACCCTGTATACTGAAAATTTCAATATCTGTTTGCACATTTGGAAAGAGCAAAAAAAATCTAAGTTTCTTAAGAACTCTGAGACCACAGATATAATTTCAAAATTATTGTCATTAAATGGTCTGCGCAAAAAATTAAAGCGAACTAGGGATTTTAAAAATTTCAATATACAAGGTGTTATTTCAAGTTCACAATGAATTCATATTATTTTTTTGGTTCCAAAACCACCTAAACAATGTATTGTTTGGGTGGTATGGATTCTAAATAAGACATTTATGTTTACCAAATATGAAAAAAAAATTTAACGCGAGAATTCGATGAAATAAAATAATTTTGACATAATATTCGAAAGTCAAATCAGTAGACAATAACAGTGGTTTTGAATCGTCGTCATGGAAAACAAGATCGTCGTCATGCTAACCAATTATGCTTAAACTCTGGTTTTGACAACTTTGTCAAAGAATTAATTTGTGTATGTATTTTCATATTAATTAAATTAATTGATTAAGATTAGGTCATTTCTTTAAAGACTCGTAGAAAAAATATTGTTCCTAACGCTTGCAGAAAGTCTCTTTTCCGCACTTGACTGCTTGCCGAACTCCCGCTTGGCGTCGTTCGGCAAACTGCAGTCGCGTGCGGAAAAGCATGACTTTCTGCACTTGTTAAGAAATAGTATATTGTGCAACAAGTGCAGAAAGGTACTAATTTCTCACGAGTTTGAAAAGTTGCGGTACGAGCGCAAGGGAGTGCCGCAATTCAAACGAGTGAGAAATTACCTTTCTGCACGTGTTTCACACTATACTTTTTCTACAAGCACAGTTTTTCCTAAAAATAAAAATCACAATTTCCAAACGACGATTAATTATAATAGGTACCTATGTGATAAATTTTAAACTGTATTTAATTTTTTTTTTATTTAAATTAACGTGTCTCAGCAACGCAGGCCATTGACACGGTTACAAAAGTAAAGTTTACAGTGTGTTTAAATTACAAGAATTAAGAAAACAAAGAATTTAAATTAAGAAATTACAATATCAGCAAAATGATAAAAAACAACATTTATATGGCGTAGTATAACCGAGAGTCTTTGAGAAACATTATCACATTATTAAAATTACTATTATCACTAAGAATGGCGATTTGGTCTTCATCCAGTTTATGTTGTCTTCGGGTGTTCGTGTATAGCTGGCACTCAACTAGTATGTGTTTGACGGTGACACGAGTGTTGCAGGTATGACACAAAGGAGGATTTCCCTGGCTCATCAGGTAACCATGTGTAAGACGGCAATGTCCAATTCTTAGTCTTCTCATGACAACTTTGTCCTTTCTACAAAGTGCTGGTATTTTTAAGGCAGGTATTCTAGGTTGAATGCTATGGAGTTTTGAGTTTGTTCTATTCCAGAGGTTTTGCCAGGCTCTCAATCACATTTGGTTTACTGTATGTTGTAAATCTACACCAAGTTGTATACTCTCCATTGGAATGTCAGAACGGGATGCCTCCTTGGCCGCTTGATCGGCGTTTTCGTTTCCTGTAATACCCACGTGCGATGGAGTCCAAATAATGCTAACCGATACGTTCTTATCTAACAATAGGTGGCATGCATTGTGGATATTTTGAATTAGTGGGTTTTGGGAGTAAAAGTCCTTGATGGATAGTATGGAAGATAGCGAATCAGTGCAGATTGCGAGGTTTTTGCTTTTGTTGGTTGGACAACTAAGTGCTTTCATGACAGCATATAGTTCGGCTGTGAATATGCTACAGTAATATGGAAGACGGTAGGTAGCTATAACTTCGTTGGTGGTAGTCACAGACGAACCAACTTGATCTTCGAGTTTAGAAGCATCTGTGTAGATGATTGAGTCATACTGTTTGGTGTGGATGAGTTCAAGGAAGGATGACTTTAGGGCGGAACTAGGGGTTTCTTTTTTGTTATAATGTGTTGATAGACTGGTGTTTATAGTGGGCAATGTTATTGTCCATGGTGCAATGTTAGAATATGAGATTGGAGTAGTAGTTCGTAAGTCTATATTACCTACTAGTTTTTTAAGCATTTGAGAAGCTGGTATTACTGTTCTGGGTTTGTTTACTATCGTTGGTTTGGTAGAGTTGATTAATCCATTGACTGGATTATTTGGATTAGCTGATGCTTTGACAAAGTATGACAAAAGAAGTCGCTGACGGCGAATATGAGTAGGTGGTTCGTTAGCTTCGATTTGAATACTTTCAATGGGACTAGATCTAAAC
Source organism: Diabrotica virgifera virgifera (assembly GCF_917563875.1). Lineage (NCBI taxonomy): Eukaryota > Metazoa > Arthropoda > Insecta > Coleoptera > Chrysomelidae > Diabrotica > Diabrotica virgifera. Next base: position 74,727,338 of record NC_065449.1, on the reverse strand, counting down.
GCACCAAGACATATTCGAAGAGCGGTGTTTTGGATGATATTGAGGCAATTTAGTTGTGAATTGGGAGCTGACATGTATAATGTACTTCCATAGTCCATTTTTGAACGAATTAAAGATCGGTAAATTCTCAGCAACATATCTTCATCTGTTCCCCACTGATGATGCGCTAGTGATTTTAAGATGTTTATTCTTTTAAGACAGGTACCTTTTAATTCTTGGATATGATATCTCCAAGATAACTTTTTATCAAAGATTACACCTAAAAATTTTTGTTGATGAACTACTTGTAGTGGGGTGCCATTTAAAGTTAAATTAATTAAGTTGGGATTATGTTTTTTACTAAAATGAACTATTTTAGATTTTTTTGATGAGAATTTAAATCCTGTTCCTTTTGACCAACTGTGGATATCATTTAAAGCAGTTTGAATTAAGGCGCAAGTCGATGATGTGGTTTTGCCTTGAGAGAAAATTACTAGATCATCTGCGTAAATTGTATATTTGACTGGGGGTCGAATCAGTGTACCAATATTATTTATACTTATCAAGAATAGAGTAGTACTTAGAACCGATCCTTGTGGTATATCATTTTCAGTAAGATGTATTGCCGAGAATTTTCCGTTGGTAGAGACTCTGAAGGTTCTATTAGACAAAAAGTTCTCGAAAAAGTTATATACATTACCATATAATTTCATTTTTTGAAGAGTTTCTAGAACTACCGATTTCTGAACTGTATCAAATGCGCTCTCTATGTCGAGAGATACAGCAATTAAATCTCTGTTGCTGGCGAAAGCATGTGCAATTTCATTTTGTAAGATAATTAGGTTGTCTAGTGTACAACGATTTTTCCTAAAACCTGATTGGGCTTTGTCAAAAAAACATTGCTTTTCAAGATACCAGATAAGTCGAAAATTTAGCATCTTTTCTAAGAGTTTGCAAAGTGTGCATGTCAGAGAGATTGGTCTGAAAGAGTTTACTGTGTTATACAGTGAGTCAGATTTCTTGATTGGAATAACAAGCGATTGTTGCCAAAGAGAAGGAAATTCTTGGCTTGTCCATATAATGTTATAAAGCTCAAGTAGTTTCGATTGTGTACTTGGATGTAGATTTTTAAGGAAAATTGAGGGGATCATGTCGGGTCCTGCTGCCGAATTTTTTAAAGTGGAAATGGCAAATTCGAGTTCTGACAAAGAAAAAGGAAGATTTATACACTCTATATGACTGGAATTTGTTGCGTAAGTTTTTTTGGATGTTTGTTGTTCTAAGGATATATTTTTACCTTTCGTTTTGTTGCTAAAATATTCAGCAATTATTTCTGAAATTTCCTGGTCATCGGTAATAACTTTATTTTCTTGGATGAGTGCAGGAATTTTATATGATGTGTTGTGTCCTTTCATTTGTCTGATTTTATTCCACACTTGAGAAGGGTTTGTGTTAGAGTTAATAGAGCTAACGTATTTTTTCCACGAATCCTTCTTGCTTTCCTTGAGGGTACGTTTCGATAAGGCTCTCATTTTTTTGAAATGTATAAGATCTGTTTCATTGCGTGTTCGTCGATATTTATTTAAAGCTTTTTTACATTCTCTTACAGCAGTTTGGCATGTATTATTCCACCATGGAACAGCTCTTTTTCTTGTGAAATTTGTATTGTATGTGCCAATGCATTGTTCAGCTGAAGAGAGTAAACAATTAGTAAATACATCTACGTTTTTGTTTACATCATATTCAAACAAGATCTGATCGGTTTTTTCCCTAACAGTTTCGCTAAAAATATTCCAGTTCGCTTTTGAAATTTTCCATTTAATCTTAGTTTGAATGGGTTGAGAAGTATTATTAGAGATGATGATTGGGTAGTGGTTACTATTGTAAAGGTCGTCCAATGTGTACCAGGAGAGGAGAGGAGCAGAACCAGGGTCACAAATACTTAGATCAATAGATGATGTGCTACCAGATTGGACATGAAAATATGTGCTGCTACCTGTATTTAGAACATTTATATTTAAATCATTTATCACCTTTTCAATTAGTTTGCCACGCGCAGATGTATATTTGGACCCCCACATAGGACTATGGGAGTTAAAGTCACCAACTAGAATAAATGGTGTTGGAAGCTGATTAATTAAATTTGTGATTTCAGTTGGAGATAGTTTGTAATTTGGAGGGATGTATAAGTTGCATATTACGATTTTTTGTGGACACCAAGCGGTTATTGCTGTAGCTTCGAGATCGGTGTCTAGATGGAATTGTTGATGGTAAACATCAGATGAAACGAATATTGATGTACCGCCACTTGCTCGTAGGTGCGAAGTTCTGATAAAATGGTAGCCGATGTAGTTTTTTAGAAAAGGTGTATGAGAATGGGTAAAGTTTGTTTCTTGGAGACAGAAAAACTCTGGGAAGAATTCAGAGGTGAGATGTTGAAGGTGTTCTAAGCGTGGATAAAATCCATCGCAGTTCCACTGGATTAGAGTGAATGGTAAAGTAAAGTGAAAGATATTATTTATTTTTGTGACTGTTGGGAGGTAAGAGAAGTATCGGAGAATGACTCGTCATCACTATGATCTGTTTGTAAAAGACACGGTATTGTTGATGTATCATTATTTTCTGCAGATTTATCATTGCATTGTTGTTTGATTTTTTTTATTAATCGTGTAAGTCTATTTTTTATTGTTCTTTCAGAAAGGTATTTATACATAGAATGTAAATTGGTAAGAAGTGTGTTGATGTCGTTTGTAAACTCTAGGGCTTCATGGTAGGGGTCATTGCTACCTTTAGTATTTTCTAAAAATGCAAAAAGTTCGTTTAGAGAGAGGATATTTTGTGGATTTTTGTTGTAGTATTCAGTTATGTCCAGTCTAGTGATATCGGTGATAATAGTATCATCCGTTTTTCGCCTCTTCTTCTTGGATTTCTTATTACTTTTTAATTCATTGGGAATATCAGGAGGTTGCATTTCGGAGGTGTCAGCTAACGGAGATGTAGGAAGACTAGATTCGTCATTAAGTGAGTCCGAAGGAGGTCTTTTTAGGCCTGTTGCTGGAATTTGAGATGACTGGTCGCTTTTATTCATGCTTGTGCTAGGTTCAATGTTAATGGGTGGGTCTTGGGTCTCTGTCTGTGTAGGAATGATGGAAGATGAAGGTCTTTTTTGGACTGTTGCTTGAATTTGAGATGACTGGTCGCTTTCATTTATGTTTGTGCTAGGTTCAATGTTAGAAGTTGGGGCTTGGGTCTCTGACTGTGCAGGAATGCTGGAAGATGGGGGATTGTTGCAATTATTTGCAATGTGTCCGGTTAACTTGCAGAGGAAACATTGCATTATATCTGTAGAAAGGAATATTCTATGTTCGGTGCCATCGTATGGAATAAGTAATGATGTCTGTAGTTCGTAGTTTTCAGAAGGGGAATTTATATAAACTTGGCGCCTGAAACTTAATACGTGGCTGTATTCATCTCCAGGGATACCTGCTTTGAGAAACGATATGGGGGATGCTAGGTGTAAACCAAGGCTTTTTATAGCGTTTTCAGCAATTTCATGAGGAATAACAGGTGGAATATTCGAAATTAAAATTCTTTTGGTTGGAGATATAAGCCTTCGAATGTTGAGAGAAAATGTGTTGATTTGAATTAATGGGTGAGAATTTATCAATTTTTCAACTAGTTCGGAGTTAGATAAGTAAATACATACCCTATTATTAGATATTCTAGATGCGAAGCAAATATTCTTGGCTCCAATGATACTACCAATTGCGTGAACGTAGTCATAAAGTTTTAAACTGTTTTCGGCATGAAGAACTACTGCCTGATTTTTTCTCGGAAACGATGGCCTCGGGACGGCTTTTAATGCAGCAGTGTACGATAAGTTATTGTTGGTGGTTGAGTTGGTGTTGTTTGCAGTTTGGTTTGTTGACATTGTTGGTTTTGAGCTGTCCTCGTAGTCAAAGACAGCTTCTGCAGTTTGGTTTGCCATAATTATTGCGAGTCAGGAGGTTGCACCTTATTATTCAACTTATTATGCACCATAGTGGTGCAAGTTGCGAAAGTACACGTAGATACACTCTACACTTGTATACACTGCACTTTGTTTTTGTTCGGAACTAGTTTAAAAACATAAAACAAGTTTACAAACTATTTATATACACGGTAATTTACGAGAACAGCAAAAACGATGTTCCTCGCTCAGGTACTCGTGTCGAACCACTGTATTTAATTAATACCTACTAATCAATTTAAATTCCTTATACCTAAATAAATTGCACAGAAATCAGTTAAAAAATTAATGCACTGCCTTAATTTGTTTAAATTTAAACAATTATTACACATTATTGACATTATATTTATGCAGTCACGGATTTACACAAAACCTACTTCATTCGACGTCTCTTGCACAGGTTGCTAAATCCTTATTGGTTATTTGATAATTATAAAATGTTTATTAAGAATAAAATTGTAAAATAAAACAGTTGTAACATCCATAATTTAGTTTCTATGCTATAGTTAAATATAATAATTGTCTTATAGGTTATATATTTGTCTAAAGTTTAACCACGGATGTAAACAGAATATAACGTTACTCAGAATGCGGTAGTCCACGGATGTAAACAGAATATAACATTACTCAAAATGAGGTAGTCAACTGTGCAGAAAAGAACTTTGCGGCACAGAAACGTCACTTTTCTGCACACTAATGTCAAATATCTTATACTGTGAGAAAATATCAAGTTTGCTAACATAAAACCGTACAGAAAAGTGCACTTTGAATAGTGGTTGTAGAAAAATAACTATTTCGATAAAGTACTTACTTTTTGAGTTATTTGCGGAAAACCATCTAAAAACGTGTTTTTTATTGAAAAATTAACATAGTCACTCACAAATAACTCGAAAAGTATTGAGTAAGTGAAAAAAATTATGGAACAAAAGTTGCTTAGAATTAGTCAGTTTATCCACTTCCGGACTTACTTTTAACGTATATTTTTTCACCCCCGACAAGGAGTGATACTCACCCCCGAGGAAAAAAGTACACATCGGCACAATATCACTTTCTTTCTTTGACATGTTAGCTATAATCCGTTTGAAATTTATTGATAGCACAGTTTTTACGACGCAGGTCAATTGTATTGTATGTTGCATTTTATTCGAAGTTTAGGACTTGATCTCTTAAAATTACCGATTTTTATTAAATGCCCTCGTGACAATTTGACATAATCCTCTTTCGCGGATCGGGAAATTAAAACTGTCCAAGTGTCACTCGGGATAGAAATCGGTAATTTTAGAGCTCTTGTGTAATTATAAAGATCTCTATGACCGATGTCAACAACATAATTACAAACATAGGTACATGTAAAATTGTTCACACTTTTTTAATACAAAATGCTCACATTTTATCAAATACTTACTTCTAAACAAAACAGTTTTCTAATTATCCACCTTAAATTAGCTTGTGTTTAATAATGCTCTTTGCGAAAGTAATAAAGAAAGTGAAGCGCAGATTAGCTCGTGGTGTAAGTTTTAATTAGATCTCAAAAATTACTATGCCACTAATTGGCTGAGATATGAATATAGGACGGATAAAGTGGAAACTTTTGTATAAAATCTGCGTTTTATGCGACTGTGTCGTATACTCTCGGGGGAGATTAAAAATATTGCTATATGCGGATTTTGTATATTAAAAACTTTGGTCTCCGCATTTGAACTTTTACACAAAAGCTTGAAATATATTGTAAAAAAGTATTGCAATGTTACCACTGTATAAAACGAACCCAAAAAATAAGAATTGAAAAAAACATTCAACCAGTAGATCACAATTTAGAAAACAACTAGAAAAATATGTGGAGAAGAGTCTAGGATAATATCTAAGTCTTGATGTATATTTGCGTCTTTTCAAGCAACGTGCACGCTGCGTGCGAGCGCTGGCGGTTCGGCAGTACATGAGTTGTAATCAGACACTGCACACTCGAGCTGAGCAGCGGCTTGCAAGTGACTTGCAAATGAGTCACCCAGTTGCAAAAATGTCCATTTTTCAAAATTTTCAGAGACATAAAAAAACTGTAAAATAAAAAGTAATGTATATTGAAAGCTCCTTTCACATTTTTACTAAAGGTTTGTACATTATAATGTATGTTCAGTGTCCTAATAAATATATGTTAACATTTAGGGGGATTTTTATTGGACATAACGAGTTTTGCTACAGTATACTGGATACGAGTTTTGCTGCACTATATTGGAGAGAAATATAAAAATAAAGAGAGAGATCATCTTTAGAACTTATGTTTAATGTAGCAAAAATGTTTCAGCATGTTTATATAGCTAACTCTTCTCCAGCATCATCAATCTCGGAAATGTCTGATTCGTTGTCTTGAGGATCAGAAAGAGCTTTCTGTTGGTCAAGAAGTTTTTTAAAGAAATTGAGATCCTGGTTATGTTCTCATTCCTTGGTAAAATGTTTTGTCAGAAGTGTCTTTAAGTCCTTTAATTTCAATTTTTTTATAGGTACACCTTTCTTCACACGTTTTGGATTCAAAATTATCAACTGTTTCTCAGGTTTAATAATACTTTTCTCTACTCCTAAATCAACATTGTAATTAGGTTCACCTCTTATCTTAGAATTTCCTAGTTTTGTTTTGACTGTGAGGATAGGTTTAGTAGCGCGTACTCTGAAATGCCACTCTTTAGGTTCTTTTAACGTGGCTGACGCTGCTTTTTTCCAGTCTAAGAGGACACTCATGTCCCAAGCGGATATCTGTGGCACATGACTTAAAAATGTCAACGTAGGCTTTTGTCAGTCAAAAGGGCAGTATGCTTTTAATTTTAGCCTCCATTCGCCCCAAAAATCCAATCGGGAGGGATGAAGGAATGGTCGACTACTGGGAAGAGCAAGATAACTTTTTTCACAGATGGAGGATCATATTATACAAGAAACTTGCTGAACATACCAATAACGATCTTATTCTTGTTTTGACCACCGCCCCTATCAGCGGCCACTTTGATAATGTGCACTACCGTCAGATCTGTGTTTAGCAAACGGTGGTATAGTGCTGAAGAGATTTGGTTAGAGCCTTTTTTATACTCGTGTTTTAACCAAACATATAAGATCTTTTCCTTCATCTAAGAATCTTTTGATGAGGATCCCTCACAGACAGTGAAGTTGTAAATGTACAATTGGCGTAAGTACTACGAGGCTTGGTCAAGAGTTTTGGGTATTGGGGACAGGCATGATGAACATGACATTTGTGGCAGGAGAGCCGAAGCCTAAATAATTATAATCGTTGTCGAAAATGTTTCGGAAATATTCATACTTAACTTCTAGACCTTATAATGGCTCAGAATTTAATAAAAACAACGTACAGCGAAAAATTTTATATGTAAAATCATACATACTTTAGAATGGACATAACGAATTTTGCAACATTTTATTAATGGTAATCCAGTTTTTATGAGACATGATGAGTTTTGAAACAGTTTTATTATGTTGGACAAAACGAATTTTGCTGCATTATGAAAATGGACGTAACGTGTTTTGCAGCATTTATTGATTTTTTGATACGTTTTAAACAAATTTATAACGACTTTTGCAACACGACATATATGCTTTTGGATGCAGGAGAAAAAACTCTACAAAATGGCGGTCCTAACTCAATTTTTAAAAAAATGGACAAAATGAGTTTTGCAACTTCGTGGACCGAGAGCACGCCAGTTTCTGCTAGGCCGTCACGTGCACGGGGCCTGAAAACAAGTCAGGGGTTTGGCAGTGTGTGCTGGGCAATCAGTGAATACACGTTGACCGCGCGATAGATTTTAACATAGATACAGAGCTGTTTATTGCTGATGTGTACTAATGCAGAGAAACCGTTCAAATGTGTATTGACGGGAAACTTGAAAACACGCAAATGGGCGTCGAGCCTAAGAGGATTTCGTTAGGGAATATCAACAACCGAGCAAGTTTTTATGTTGAAACAAATCCTGATTAATTGCTTTGAATTTAACATTCCGGCACAAGTACTGTTCATTTATTACAAGGCTGCTTACGGTACAGTAGTCATAAATAAATAGAAACGTCAAAAGAGTTCCAAGTACCAACTAAAATAATAAGATTAGTAAAAATGACATTTTTGAACTGAAATGTACCGTCTCAGAAGAATTCGAAGTGCAAAAAGGGGTTAGTGGGATAAATAGATACCGAACCCTCTTCTACAAGGAACACTAATACTCGGCATATGCTGATGGTGTAGTTCTCATTACCAGAAGTAGAGACGAACTGGCAAGTACAGAAAAGAGACTGCTGGGCTAGCGCTAAGATTGGACTGAAAGTTAATATAAATAAATCCAAATAAATGTAAATTGAGAGGATAAAAGGAAGAAACACCAAGGGTCACTTTAAATTAGAGGCGGAAAACGGATCAGAGATAGATTTTGAGATGGTAGAAAAATATATGTATTTGGATACACTTATCGATTAGACGAAGAAGCAGAAATCCAGTTATGACTGACCAAAAGTAATAGATGCACTAGAGCTCTGAACAAAACGATAATTAGATTCACAGTGCTATACGCTGCCAAAACATGGACTATGCATAAAACTATACATAACAGACTGGAAGCCTGGGAAAGACAGATAATTCCCACAATATTTGGCGGAAAAGCAGAACTGAGTGTTAACCCACCGATATCAAAATGATGAGAAAACGCAGACTAGAACGGGCCCGTCATCCAGAAAGAATGCAAGAGGTCAGACAAGTCAAGAATATTGGTTGGAGAGCACCTGAGGGAAAAGAAGAGAGAAATACCAAGTAGGAAATGGAGAGAAACAGTGATGGAAGATCTCAGAAATTTTACATGCAGCCATGGACCTAAAAGACCTGTTAAGGCTATTACATGCATACATGAATATAGGACGGACGAAGTAAAATATTTGTATGAAATCGTTTAAGCGACCGTGTGGTATATTCTCGGAGGAGAATAAAAAATTGCGATATGCGGATTTTCTATATTAAAAACTTTGGTCTCCGCATTTGATCTTTCGCACAAAAGCTTGAAATATTGTAAAAATTTATAGCGATACTATTTCCACTATATAAAATGGACGAAAAAAAATCAAAATTGAAAAAAAAAACATTCAAACACTACCAATATACTGACAATTTAGAAAACGAATAGAAAACTATAAGAGTCTATGAGAATACCAGAGAGGGTTTCGTAAGGGAATATCAACAAATGAACAAACTTTTATGCTGAAACAAATCCTGATTAATTGCTATGAATACAATATTCCAGCACAAGTACCGTGCAGTGATTACACCGAGAGAAAAAAATTCTTGACATAAAGAAACTTTATTAATATTTAAGAAAGATCGACTTGGCATATTGCCTAAGAAATATATCTTTGTATGTAAGATGTAATTTTCTAAAATATTTCAAATAAAGGGTACCCCCCGTTAAGATAGGCAAAATGCCCTCACTCTTAGAATTCAATATTTTTAATTTTTTTACGTTCTGTGCAATTAAAAAATGAGATAACGCGGATTTTTAGCTCGCTACCCCCTGACCCCTCCACCCACAGCCAAAAACGTAGATTTTTAGATTTATTTTTTTTTTAGTTGGGTTGCAATTGATTTAAAAATTTCAAAAAATTCACACGTATAGCTGAGGCCTTTACAAAACATGTCCATTTTTTATGAACCCTTAGGTCGAGTGTACATAACCTCAATTTTTTTTTAACTTTTTGAAAACCTATAACTTTTTTTTAGAGGGGGCTGCAGGTCCAATTTTTTTTGGACTTTGTGTAATTTATCAAAAGCTATCTCTCCGATTTTTTTCAGATTTTTCCGTCAGGTGCGCCATCTTGAAAAATCCGGAAAACTATTTTTTTAGGGGGTTTTTAAGTAATTTTCTCCATTTTATATACTGCAACATAGATTAACTCAAGGCTTTGTCAGGAGATTATGTATAATTTAAAATAAATGAGTATTTAAAGATTATCAAAAATTGGGAAAAACACCTTTAAACCCCCCAAAATCCATGTTTTTTTAAGTTATGTAAGGGTTTTTGCGGGCTTAATGATATTTTTTGAGATCGATACAGCCTGAATTTTTTTTTCATTTTTTTTACGTTATATGTGATTAAAAAATAATACTAATCGCATTTTTAGCTCAACACCCCCTCCCCCTGACCCCACAAAAACGTCAATTTTTCTATTTTTTTTTTGTTTAATGTTGCAATTAATTTAAAATTTTTATGAGGCTTCTACAAAACATATGTATCTATTTTTTATAAACCCGTGTAGGTCGAGTGTACAATACATATAACCTCAAAATTCCTTTTTTATTTTTTTAAAACGTATTTTTGACTTCCAATCGATATTTTTTTAAAACGTTCAATGAATATTGTACATCTCTCTCTCTCTCTCTCTCTCTCTCTCTCTCTCTCTCTCTCTCTCTCTCTCTCTCTCTCTCTCTCTCTCTCGCGTACGTCCGCTTCAATACATGCTTAGCGCTCATTTTTAATTACTAAAAATAATAGTTAGTAATAAAATAATTACAAAAATTCTTTAGGCTATTGCAGGGGAGGTTTTAAACTTTGAGTTGGTCACTTTATAACTTTCATAATAATAATTTTTAATCGAGTTATTAGGCCTTGAAAATGGCTATTTTCGCGTTTTTCAAATTTGAAATTGCATGTAACTCGACAACAGTCAATTTTATAGAAAAATCACAAGATACTTTTTTTGCTCAGCTTGATCCATAGAATCTAAAACAAATTTGTCCGAAGTGAAAAAATTGATTTTTTGAATTCGTTTAAAAAAATGTTTAAACAATTTTCCGACCGTTGTACTGCCTGGCACCTTGTGGATTTGTTATAAGTACCTGTTTTTGAGTAAGTTTGTGCAAAAAAATTAATCGGAATAATTTACCTAACGGGACAAGCATACAGCGTGGATTATGAGCCAAACGTAGATGGTTTGTAAACTACACAAAACACAAAAACATTAGCAGCCATCGACAAAAAAAGTTATACGTACCTATTAAAAAACAAAAAAAATGAGGTTATAATCTGTACACTCGACCTTCGGGTCTTCGGGTCCATGAAAATAGATGTTGTGTAAATGCCTCAGCTGTGCGTGTGAATTTTTTGAAATTTATAATTTAATAATTACTAACTATTCTAAATGGGAAATAAGCCACAATTTTACTAAAAAAGATTTTATTAACGTTTCGACGTCCACCACGGACAAAATAAACGGATAAACTAAACAAAAATGTTGCTTGAATCTTCTAATAATTTAATTTAATCTGACTTAATTTATATAGATCGTCCCAAACCATTTTTTCAGTGCGTCACAGATTATCGAATTCTCTCTATCGCATTACAGATGGAAAATAAAATCTTTTTTAGTTAAATTATGGCTTATTTCCCATTTAGAATAGCTAATTAAAAAAATTGCCACAAAGAAATAGCTTCAGAACAACATTTATAGTTTAATTGCAAACCAACTTAAAAAAAATAAAATCGAAAAATTGATATTTGGCTGTGGGGAAGGGGGGATAGGGGAAGTGGGTTAAAATTGCGGTGAGTCCTAATTTTTTAAAATCATATAGAACGTAAAAAAATAAAAAAAAATATTCAGGCTGTATCGACCTCAAAAAATATAATTAGACCCGCAAAAATCCTTACAAAACTTTAAACAAACATGGTTTTTGGGGGGTGTAAAAGTGTTTCGCCCAATTTTTAAATATCCTAATATACTCAGTTATTTCAAATTATACATAATCTATTAACAAAACCGTGAGTTGATCTATGCTGCAGTCTATAAAATGGAGAAAATCCCCAAAACCCCCCTAAAAAAACAGTTTTCCGGATTTTTCAAGATGGCGCACCTGACGGAAAAATCTGAAAAAAATCAGAGAGATAGCTTTTGATAAAATACACAAAATGCAAAGAAAATTGGACCTGCAGCCCCCTCCAAAAAAAAGTTATAGGTTTTAAAAAAGTTAAAAAAATATTTGAGGTTATGTACACTCGACCTAAGGGTCCATAAAAAATGGACGTATTTTGTAAAAGCCTCAGCTACAAGTGTGAATTTTTTAAAAATTTTAAATCAATTACAACCCAACTAAAAAAAATTTAATCTAAAAATCTACGTTTTTGGCTGTGGAGGGAGGAGTAAGGGGGTGGCGAGCTAAAAATCCGTGTTATCTCATTTTTTAATTGCACAGAACGTAAAAAAATTTAAAAAATTGAATTCTGAGAGTGAGGGCATTTTGCCTATCTTAACGGGGGGTACCCTTTTAATATACCCAAAGAAATATATCTTAAACATGATTGAACTATCACTTTCTTGAAAACTGCAAACCCATTTGTCAGAAAGAAATTATATTTGTCATAAGAATATATTTTCTTGTCATTACAAAACTCTTCTTTCTGAGCAATAATATTTCTTAGTAAGGAATATTGTTATCTTACCTTTATTTAATAATGTATTTAATGTTAAGAAATATATTTCGCAGATTGTATATTGTATATTTATAATTAAGTTACGTTTCTTAAAAGTAAAGTGGTATTACATACGGCGAAATAAATCATTCTGTTAAGGTAAAATTATTATTTAATAGATAATAAAAACAGTTTATAAAACGTTAGATATTAATACATACAAATAATTTCTCCACTCTTAAACCACTGGCTTCTATACAATAATAAAAGGATGGAGAGGCAAATCCAACTTCCTTAATTTTTCCTTCTTTTTGTTAATAGCACTTTGTATATCAGCAATTACCTAAAACAAAACCGTTATGGAGAAAAAGTAAACTTATTTTAATAAAAAAGTTTTATAAGCATATAAGTACATACTTATTTTGACAAAAGAAAATACAAAGAAAAAGAATGTGTATGTACTTTTTACGCACGTAAGAAGTTATACTTCTATTATATGATTTCTCAAAAATAAATATACTTTAAACAGTTTGTTTTAATTTTTCTTAAACATCAAACTTATTTTGTGCTAACCGCTTTCAAAAAAAAAAATAAAAAAAAGTATAGGATTGCTCCGGATTCGAACTCAAGACCTCTCGATCTCTAGGCGAATGCTATACCAAATACGCTACGAGGACTGTTGCTGAATCGGTTCGGACGTACCTAATGACAATTCACGGTAACAAACAGACATGATGAAGTAAATATACAATAAAATGTTTTAATAATACTCATCTTTCACCTGAGGAAGACAAATCAAAAGACACTAGAATTCTAATAAATATATTTACTAAAAACACTAATATATTATTTTCACATATTTTCTTGCACTGATATATTTATACATAACTTAAAAGATTTAGCAACTAAACGCCATACTGTCTGTGTGCGCATGGGCGCAGTATTATGAAATTTTATTCTCAATCGCGCCTAAAGAAGTATAACTTCAAAAAAAACAAATAGACCGGCCGACATAAAAACTATTAATTTTTTGGTATAAGAACGGTAGGTACCAGTATAACAGTCTACAATCCAAAAACATTTCTTGGCATTTCAACAAAAAATAATCAATCATATTTAGTTCAAACATGGCTTTATTTATCCGACCATCTATGCTAATTTTTTTCTTTTTGTATATGAAATATTAATTATTTATCTGTATAATATCACACAATAGACATTGTTTAGCAAAAATAAGAAGAAAAATACAACCAATGTAAACATTGAAGCAGATATATATTGTAATTTTATTTATTTATATAATCTAAAAGAGACAGCAAACCTAATCATTAAGAAATTTTATTACAGGAAAGTATTATAAGTTTAAATCTTAAGTTATTTTGTACCTATTAACTTATTCAGTTTTCGGCAATAAAAGTTCTTAATCGTTAATATGATGTTTCTTTTAGACTAACTAATATTTCTTTATGACAAATAAAGCACACGCCATGTTTGATATAACGTTGAATTGTAGGATTGTATATAGAAGACGATACATTCAAGAAACATATTATAGTTTATATACATAAGTATACAAATTTTTATAAAGGAACTTACCTGTATACAGTTCTACCATTTATGGAAGCCCCTAGTTGGTTAATAGCTCCTTTCAATATTGTTCTGAAGCTTTATATTAGATATATTATTCTCTCCGAGGTGGGAATCGTCAATAAAATAATTTTTTAAGTTAAATTGTGGCTTATTTCCCAGTTAGAATAAGATCCTTTCTTTCAGAGTTGTCCGTCAATATAGATATATAAAATGCATATAAAGATACTATTATGTTTCTTTTAGAACTACATATTCGGATATGCAACAATATTATTATTACATCTTAAATTAATCAATTTACTTTTATTTAATACCTATGTACAGGGTTATTCACTATATTTTGACCCCCCTGTAAACTTCTTTATTTACAGAATTAGAAAAAAATGAAAAATATAAAAGTTATTCGATTTTTAAATTATGATTTTTTGACATATTATATATCGTACTAGTGACGTCATCCCTTTGGGCGTGATGACGTAATCGACTAATTTTTTAAATGGGAATAGGGTCGAGTGCCAGCTCATTTGAAAGGTTATTAAATTACCTATTCATTGATATAAATATTAACATGATTAATTATACAGGGTGTTCAAAAAAATTCTTTTTATTTAAATTGACACAAAAATAAGAATGTATGTAATTTATTTAATTCAAAATACATTTTACTGCTGACAGAAAACAGAAATAAATGTTTACTGAACAATATTTTTCACTTAAATTCAATGCTCAAGCTGCCACCCATCTGCCTCTTGGCCGTTTGAACATTGAATTTAAACAAAAATCAATGTTTATTTGTGCAATAAACTTTTATTTCTGTTTTCTAACAGCAGTAAAACGTATTTTAAATTAAATAAATTACATTCATTCTTCTTTTTGTGTCAATTAATTTAATGTAAAAAAATTTTTTTGGACACTCTGTATAAATAATTATCTTAATGTTTATACTACTCAATACAGAATTGAATTACCTATCAAATGAGCTAGCACACGAACCCTATTCTCATTTCAAAAAATAGTCGACTACGTCATCACGCGCAGATGGATGACGTCACTAGTATATTATATATGTGAAAAAATCATATTTTAAAAATCGAATCACTTTTGTTTTTTACATTTTTTTCTAATTCTGTAAATAAATCAGTTTACAGGGGGGTCAAAATATAGTGAATAACCCTATACATGTACGTACCTTCAAACTATCCCTTAGAAAATGTTTATAGATTTTTCTATCCCTTAGATTTTAAAGAATGCCAACAAATCCAAAATCCATCTATGAAAATGAACTAATGCCACGCCATCTTGTCAAACACTGAGATTAAATCACAAATAGTGACTAATGGTTACTGCGAAATTCTTTTGTGAAAGAAAATCTCTTTGCAAGTAACATTTCGGCATTAATGATAAAGTTTTTATTTAACCCATTTAGCTCCAACGGTTCGAAAACGCACCATTTTTTTGTACAATTTTTTTTGACAATTCGTTAATTTTTTTTTAAATCTTTGTATTTTTTAAGCAACCAGAAGATATAAGTGTAACTAAATTTAATTTTGTTTAATTTCCAAACTCATGTTTTCATCACAAAAATATTTTCTAAATGTCCGACATTTTCAATCCTTCGACACAACTTTATTTTTACTCTAGTAATTTTATTGGCATAACACTTTTGTGGTTAAATAAATTAAAACATTATTTTTTTAACCTGTTTGTACATCAATTGTTATAAAAATAATAAAAAAAAATTTTCTGAGTCATCAAATCTCGTGTTTCAAAATAATGGTTCGATAACGAACCATTGGCGGAAGTCGACTTATAATCCTGTCTGATCAGGAATTTCAAGGTGACGCACAGGCAGTAATACGGTTGGGATATTTTTATGTGTAAAAGCACGTATCCACTATGCTTGCGATCTGAGCTCCTGCAACTGCTCCACATAGTGGATACGTTTGCCGCTCCCGGACTGTGCAATTGAGCGCACTCTGCCTCGGCGCTCCAATCTGTGGCGGTTTATATGTAAGGCATGTGGCATGCCCTATCGATTTGATCAGTTGCAGGGAGCGCGGAGCGCAAGAGGTTCTTGAACATAGTGGATGGTTGGCGCTCCCGGACCGTGCAACAGTGTGCACTCCGCCTCAACGGTCCAACAGGTGGCGGTTTATATGTAGAGGAGCGGATGCCGTCTCGATGGGAGCAGTTGCAAAGAGCACGGAGCGCAAGAGGTTTGTGAACATAGTGGATGGTTGGCGCTCCCGGACCGTGCAACAGTGCCCGGTCCGCCTCATCGGTCCAATAGGTACCGGTTTATATGTAGAGGAGCGCATACCGTATCGATTGGAGCAGGTGCAAGGAGCGCGGAGCGCAAGAGGTTCGTGAACATAGTGGTGCTCCCGGATCGTGCAACAGTGCGCGCTCCGCCTTGGTGGTCCAATATTACGAACATAGTGGGTACGTACCTTTCGAAAGACGGGTATTCTGCCGTCCTAAGCCAAAAAGGCGCATCTCAATATTTTAAGTTTTCGAGTTATTGCGATTTATCGGTTTTTCATTACAGCACTCGTATTTATTTAATTTTTGAATTTTTTTTTGTTAGTTATTTGTAGTAATGTGTTTGAGTAATAAATAACTTTGAAGTTTTATTTGTTTAGAAAGTGATTTTTAGTTAAAAATGAGATGCGTCTATTCCGCTTAGGATTTTAGTACAAATTTCAGATACGTCAAGAAGGATATTGCATTTTGCTAATATTATTATTATATATTTGCTAATATTACAAAAGAAATGGACACCTTTATTACATACTTTATAAACAAAGGTTTATTGAAAGTGAATAAATTTAACATATCAGCTTACAAAAAAATACTAGCATTTTAGTTTGAGTCATCGTCTTGGGAAACTGGAAGGTCTTTCCAAAACTGAAGCCTGTTGTTCTTCATTATTGCACCGAGGTTTTTTATTATTAACTCTTTTTTTTTAGATGAAATTCCTAGGACTTTTTGTTGTTTTTTGGGGGGGGGGGGGGCAGTATTTTATTTTTTGTAATTTTGGCAGTAAGAAAATCAAGTGCAATTTTTGGACCATCGAAGTCATTTTGGTATGTCAACATATGGGAACCGCTTTGGACAGATACCTGGACTATTTCATTTACATATGGCCGGGGGTTAATTTTACTAAGTTTATATTGCGAGGTGTAATCCTCCCAAAGAAAAAAATGCTGTAACTCCATTGGCAGAACTTCAGTTTGCCGTGCGGATTGTTTTACGGCTTGAACAAAATCTGCAAAATCGTATAGTTTGTTGCCCATCTTTTTCATTGATAGTTCAACTTTGTGATGAAACGAATCCGCGGCCATAAATGTATGGCCGGGCTCGAAATATTTTATAATAATTTCATTAGCATTAATTTCTTGGGAATTAACAATGAAGAGCAAAAATGAAAAGAATGACCAATTCTTATTTTGCGCAGAGCAATTATCAAGCCATAATGTTATTTTGACAGCGTCTCTCTTCACCAGGAAAAATTGGTAAAATGTACTTATTAATTCATCTTTACTGCGTTTAAACAAGGCGTCATGCCAAACAGCGGCAAACGTTTTGTCATTCTTTTTTTTGCCAATTGGTACAAAGCTCTCATTGTAAACTGTTAATCTGTTGGTGAAAATTGCAGTTTTAAATGTTTCCAGTCTTGGCAGCATAATAACTTTTTCAAGATCTGCGCAGTATATAATCTTACCTGGTTCTTCTGGTTGACTACCATCAGCTCTGTAATTTTCACGCGACTTTGTTGCTCTGTCTATATGTTTTTTCCAACTGTTACAACTATCACAGGTTTCGTCAAGATTATCTTTTGTGTGACTTTTATCATGTAGAGAAAACTCTTCACAACTTTCACATTCTTAGTGTCCAAGATTTGCTAACGAAATATTCATTTTCTTAGCTACTACGCGGTACTTTTCATAAGAAATTTGTATATTGGGATATTTAATTAGAAAATCCTGATGCATTGCCGCAAAAGTAAGGTCACTCGGAAGGTAAAGACGTTGGGGAGCATGTTCTCTCCGATAATGTGAGATAGTTGGGTTGTGAGAATTAATATGATTACGAATCACTTCATCGTCTTTTCTATTGTGAGGTTGCTTCGTGCATCTTAAGTCAGCCACAGGTACTACAGAATTATTAGCATTACGCAATGCTGTACGGATAAATTTGTCACTTTGTTTATTAAAGCCGAGAGTTGTCAAAAAAAGACCTTGCATACATTTTCAGATGTTCCTTTTTCATTTCTAAACGTATAGTTATAAGTATTATTTCTTTGGTAACCGAGATCACCTATTGAAGTAGTTCTCTGTTTCACAGGTTTCGATGAAACATGATGTAAAATAAAAGATTTTCTGTCTTTATCATTTGAAATTTTCCAAAATTCATTGTTCAAATATTTTCTTCTCTCTTCTGATATCTTCAACAGACATTTTTTTAAACAATCTTTTTCACAACCTTCTTTAACGCTGTGCTTTTTCGCAAGTGACTCATGCTTAGCTTTTTTTCTGGAACTTACTGATAATTCGAACTTCTTTCTTTTTCGAACCGTTCCCTTTTTAGTGTATTGAACAACAGGTGCGATATTATTTACTTCAGTTCCGCCGGGTTCTACAAAATCGTCAGAATCCATAACAGGCTCGTCTTGAATAGGTTCATGCATAAATTGTGGCTCGGCTGCTTCCGTGATTTGATCACATAATTCACTCACTGTTTCCAACTCAACATTTTCTACTTCTGACGTAAGGGGGCATAAGTCTGCTTCTTCAGGAGCCTCAAAGTGAACTGGCACAAAAGAACTAGAAATATCGAGAAGAACTGGACTTTCCGATTGGATGTGTGTGGCAGGGGCAATTGCTGTTACACAATTCCCAGAGTTTATGTCGTTATTCAAATTAGTGTCGTTATTAATATTAAGTTCTCCACTGCACTCACTTGCCGTGTCGCTACTACTATCAATCTCCGAATCAGGGTCACTCGGATAATAATCCAAATCTTCGGAAGCCTTTCGGTTTTTATTTTTTTCCTTGGGTTGGAATCCTTGTTTAGTTGCCTTGTTCATCGCCAACATGATCAGTTTTTTTCCTCGAAATCCTTGTGTACTGTCCATTGAATCTGAAAGGACAGGGCAGAGTTAGTGCCTTAGTCTAAGGATAAGGCCAGACACGCGATAATTTACGGCGCCGTAAGAGCCGTAAAATCAAACGCGAAAATGGGTTCCATGGTGAGAGTAGTAGATGGCCAGACTGAGCTGTAAAATATCGCGCAGCAACATCGAACGGGCGCATCTTCGGGTTGTGTCGCAAACGAATGGACGAATTCATTTTATTAGCCGTCGCGTAGTGCATGAAACAAAAAATAAACACCAAGATACCTAGTATGCAGTGTACTGAACGAAATTTGTAGCTCATCTAGCCACACCAACGACCAAAAACCTGTATTTACATCTCGCGACACGCTCCGTATTTTACATCCCCGTCTGGCCATGCTTTTTACAGCGCTTACTGCTCTTACGGCGCCGTAAATTATTGCCTGTGTGGCCCTAGGTTTAAGTATTTTTAATAATAAAAACTATTTCTGGATTCTTTAAAGATGTACACCTTATTAAACGTAAATAGTAAAAAAGACGAATAAACAAAGACAAAACTGCTGCTCAGACAAAGACGGCCGCGCATAAGCTCTTCATTATATATTCATAACCTTAAAATATAATATGTTCCGCCTCTTTTGAGGTATGCTTAAAGTATGATTCTCCCTAATTTTATAGAAATACCTTAAAACGTTATTAGTTATTAGTAACTTTTTACTTTATCGATGTCTCTCTATTATGAAAATCCGATCTAATTGAATAAACAAAATTAAAAATAAGTACTTACCTGTCGAAAGGGTCTTGTAGCCGATATGTCTTTTGTCACAACTTTATAATAGGCACTGTATTTAGTTAGTCTCACAGTTTATCACTCCGATAAAACAAATTTGTTGAAACAACGATTACAACAATTCACATAAAAGTTAGGTTATAAACAGCCGATAACAGGTGCTCGTGTGTTCTTACCACCACTAACTCATTACACAGAAACTACGATGTAAAAACATAACTAATTTGGACGCATCTAAATGCGCACTGTGCTTAAAATTACCAAAAATCCTAAGCGAAAAAGGCGCATCTTTGAGAACCGTCATATTCGCTTGGGAAATTGAGATACGTCGAATCGGAGTAGGATTTTGTATTTTTTTTAAGATGCGTCTAATTTTATTACCAATTTTTAGGCATTTTGGAGTTAAAATGCGTCTTTTTCAGTTAGGAAATTGGTTAAACATTGTATTTAGTGTCCTTAAGAACCATAATATAAAAATCGAAAAATTTTGAGATTCGTCCTTTTGGCTTAGGACGGCAGTATTCTAGTATTCAGTTTTGTTATAATCTAGCGCTGAAGGGGGAGGGGGGGCGGGCTACATAAGGCAGGTTGTGTATTGTTGTAGACAATATGTCGATTTGTCGAATTTATGCAACTGGCATAGTGAGAGATACAGGATTGAAAAGTGTAAACTGGAAACATCTAAAATAATTTCTAAAAAAGATAGAGGCCGTTCGACTTCGTTTTTGACAAAGAAGCTGAAGAAGGTGTAGGCAATGTTCTAACCATACTATTTTTATTTATCAAAAATGCCAGGTCCATTTACACTCTAAATGTTTTGAGAGTTTTCACAAAAAATAAAATTGTGTATTTCAATTTTTATTGCTCAGTACCGCCAAAGGTTCGAAAACGAACCATTTTGTTGTTGTGACACCTGCCATTATCAAAGTTTAAAACAATTTTTTTACGATTGTTTAAATTTATTTTACTCTAGTTAATCAAATATATTACATATTATTGCAGTATTTTTTTGCTTGGCGGTTAATGGGTTAATAACCACAGTTACTACAGGGGGTATTTCTGAAGAATTATTTCTTGTGGTTTAAAATATTTATTTGATTAATTGATGGATTCGACCGTTACTTGATGGAAGTTCATTTTATGTAACAATAAAACACTGAAAACGTTTGTTTTCTATACTTCCACAAAATTTATTACAACTATGTGACTACAGCTGTTTCGGCCGAGTGCCTTTCTCAAGTGATATAGTTTACAATGTGTTTGCCTTTTTAAGTCTTTAACTGAAGAGGTTGAGGAGTGGGGAGCTGGTTGTCTCGAGTTAGTCATTCAGAATTATATCTGTATTTTTCAGTTTATTATACATGATACATAGACTGACAGTAATTCCCGTGACAAAAAATAACTTCGAGATAGAACTAAACATCATTAAACAAATAGCAGTAAACAACGGCTATAACGAACAAACAGTTAACAAAATTTTAAACCAAAAACTCCATAAGAAAGCCCTGAAACTAGTGTATCCGCCACCACAGAAAGAACCTAGTACCTTCTGCTCTCTCACATATACTGGCAAGATAACAACAAAAATAGCCAGATACATAAAAAAGAAAGGAATAACACCAGCTTTCAGAACTAACAACAACTTAAGCAAATATATTAAGAACAATAAAAGCCGAAAGAGAAAGCAACTACAGAGTGGTGTGTACAAACTAACTTGTGGTGAGCGTCCGAAAACGTACATCGGTTAAACTGGCAGAACTTTTGACAAACGGATAGCAGAACACAAAAGGGCTTTCAACAATAGAAAAACAGACACTTCTATTTCTAAGAGTTTCAAATTCTGCATATCCAAAGTAAAGGCCTTAAGCTATCTTTTTTAGAATCTATGGAAATTAATAAACTGAAAAATACAGATATAATTCTAAATGACCAACTCGAGACAAATAGCTCCCCACTCCTCAACCTCTTCAGTTAAAGACTTAAAAAGGCAAACACATTGTAAACTGTATCACTTGAGAAAGGCCCTCGGCCGAAACAGCTGTAGTCACATAGTTGTAATAAATTTTGTGGAAGTATAGAAAACAAACGTTTTCAGTGTTTTATTGTTAGATTTATTTGATTGCAAGAAAATTTCTTGTTTACAAATATAAATATGGATTAACATAACATTTCTTATACTGCAAAATATTCGTAGTTTTCAATTTAAGAAACAAAAACTTTAGGATAAGAAAATTAAAATAAATGTAACCGCTAATACATTTCTTAGTATTGAAGAAATTATCTGTAAGAAATTATTGAGTTATGTTTAAAAAACTCGGTTCTTTATATTATGTGAAGCGATATGTTTAAGTTAATATG
This sequence comes from Diabrotica virgifera virgifera, assembly GCF_917563875.1. Lineage (NCBI taxonomy): Eukaryota > Metazoa > Arthropoda > Insecta > Coleoptera > Chrysomelidae > Diabrotica > Diabrotica virgifera. The sequence continues at coordinate 74,705,061 of NC_065449.1, read as the reverse complement.
ATATGGTAACTTTTAAGAAAGATAGCTCAAAGAAATCAGTGTTTTAGGAGAAAAGAAATTGTTCTCTCGGTGTACAAACGTGCTTACTCTACAATAGACAGAAACAAAGTAATAGAAACCCTAAGAGAGTTCCAAGTAAGCAAAAGCTGTAACCAAACCTACAAAAATAATAAGAATAATAAAAATGACACTTTTATGCAAAACCACTTGAGCTGTGAAAGGCAATGGTGAAATGAATGACATTCCCAGAAGAATTCAAAGTGCAAAAAGGGATTCGTCAAGGATACCAATTCTCCACTTTGTTATTCAATGTATCTCTAGAAGGAAATGTGAGAGAAAGTGGGATAAATAGGTCCGAAACTCTTTGCTACAAGGAAAACCAATACTCGGCATATGCCGACACTGTAGTTCTCATTGCAAGAAGTACTCTGTACAAACGAGCCAACAAATCAAATATTACTTTATTAGATTTTCGTCAATCTGCAGCAGTTCCCTGCGTAAACTTGACTCTTAGTTCCAGAGATATTACAGAAAGACTAAATACACCATCAGCAAAAGTTTTTGATGAGAAAGATGTAAGATTGGATGGGAAAGGACATTTTATGGAAACACGTGAAAAGCAAAGACGATGACAAGGAGAAAATTGTAAAGCCAAACCACTAACATAGGTACTGTGGAAAATGTACTGTAACACTATGTAAAAATTGTTTTATACAGTATTATAGTCATTTATACATGAGTTCAATTATGATAACCCTAACACCCAGCATCCTATTTATAGGACCGGTCATAATTTAAAAATGCAAAGATATAAATTAATTTCATGAATATTTCCTGACTAAGAACAAAATTACTGATATTTATGTATATAACTAAAATTTTCAAATTTGAAAAAAAAAATAACTTGGTCGCTAATTGGTTTTTCTACGAGCGTGCAAAAAAGTCTACTTTTCCGCACGCGTTTTAATTTGGAAAGTTTTAATTTTCCGCACTGAATTTAGATATTTTTATATGGCCTTAAAATAATTATAATACATGTAGTAAACTAATATTTAGATATTATTTACTAACTTATTTCAAATGTATCTCATTGTGTTCATGTTTTAATGAATTTAACGCGACAATTCGACGAAATAATAGTTATTTATGAAACAGTTCTAGGTCTGGATCCCGCGTATGAAAAAAAAGTTGATTAATAGCAAGCTGAAAATTTGTTAATAGCTTAAGGATGTCTAGTCGGATAAACTTTGTAATATGGGAACACTGGAACAGGGGCAGTTTTAATTGTGGAACAGGCTAAAAATTTGGAACGGTCAGACCACGACAACGCCACATTTATTTTGTCCGACAGAATATACTTAAACTCTCCAAAGAGAGATTACACTCTCATGCAAAAATCAGACTGCTATTTATCACCTGTCATAATTCCTGTAATTAGACATATTCTACATGTTCCACTCATTAAAACGCCCATTTGGTGATAAATAGCAGTCTGATTTTTGCATGAGAGTTTAATCTCTGTTCGGAGAGTTTAAGTCTGTTCTGTCGGACAAAATACATGTGCCGTTTTTGTGGTCTGACCGTTCCAAATTTTTAACTTGTTCCACAATTAAAACTTCCCCTGTTCCAGTGTTCCTATATATTAAAGTTTGTCCGACTAGGCACCCTTAAGCTATTAACAAATTTTCAGCTTGCTATTAATCAACTTTTTTTTCATACGCGGGATCCAGACCTATTCGTGAAGTATGCTTTTTGCGAACTCACGCGATTTTTAGAGCACAAGCGACAACGGAGCGAGTGTTATAAATCGCGTAAGTTCGCAAAAAGTACTTCACACACAGTTTCATACAATATTTTATCTACGATAAGCAACTAAAAAAAGCTGTAACTCTTCGTCACTGGAATTCATTTCTGTTTTTCAATTTTTAGAACTTTAACATTTAAAAATTCTAACTACTTTCAAACCAAAAAAACTGTCAAAACTTTTGTTGTAATTCATTGCTCATATTGTCATCACCATGACAACGCGAAAGTTAAGATTGTCACCATGACAACCCGAAAGTTAAAAGAGTGCGAAAAGTAAATCCCATTTAAAATACATTGTTACTTCACGCACACTTTTAATCCTTCACGCACTACTATCTATAATGACAGTTTTCACAATCTAAAAACTTATGCATAATATGCCATAGAGTAGATGAAATTATTTTGACATAATATTCGACAGTCAAATTAGTAGAAAATAACAGTGGTTTTTAATCGTCGTCATGGAAACCAAGATCGTCGTCATGCTAACTAATTATATTGAAAGTTTGGTTTTGACAACCTTGTCAAAGAATTAATTTGTGTATTTTCATATTTAATTAATTCAATTAATTGATTAAGATTTGGTCATTTTTTTAACACTCGTAGAAAAAATATTGTTCCTAACTCTTGCAGAAAGTCTCTTTTCCGCACTTGACTTCTTGCGGAACTCCGCTTCGAGTCTTTCGGCAAATTGCAATCGCGTGCTGAAAAGTATGAGTTTCCGCACTTGTTAGGAAAATAACTATTTAATAATCAATTTTTAACAATAAGTTGGTATATTATTACATCAAATAATTATTTAAGCTTCATTATACCTTAATGATTGTAGAAAGATCAATATTCGATTTAAAAATTTTAGATTTAAAATATTCAGGTACCTATCTCTACAAAAGCTGCATCCATTAAACACTAAACAATATTATAGATTAATAGTCTCCTAATAATTTTAATCAAATTAGATTTCATTTACATCCTGTTTTGTAAAGTGATGAGTAACCATAACTACGCAGTAACTTTTGTCCTTGACCAATCTTTTCCCCCAGTATATTTCCCCTTCGAGATGTTTCGTGGCACCCCTATTTGACCTCAATAAAATGCATTGCGCACTATATTTCAGGAGATCTAAATGCGCCTTAAATATTCTACTGCGTTGTTTGTGTAACATGTTACCAATTTAATATTGACGGAAAACGAGGAAACGATTATATTATATTAGGTTATGTTATATTTTTAGTATAAATCAATTTTAGTAAATGTAGATAATAAATGAAAATGTATTAAAATTATTTCACTGGCAGTAATAATATTATTTAAAAAACACAAATTTAATCAAATATTCAAAAATTGATTGAAAACTATGTTTCCAAAATTATGGAAATATTTTCACTAAACAAAAATAGAAACAATTTTGGGGAAAAATAATTTAAAAGTTTATTATCTTCATCTAAGGGCATGGGCGCAAATATTTTACGGCTATCCCTACTTTTTCTGTCTTTACACGGCAAATTACGTGTAGTAAAATTCTCACTGGTATGAACATTATATAAACATTATTTGACAAATATCATTATTAACTTTAAAGAGATGGCTTTTGAATGTTCTTTGATTACTGTTACTTGTATAATTGCATCATTAATTCAGTTAATTAATGTGATTATTTCATTCATAGGAGATTCTGACTAATAGAAAGCTACAGAAATCTAAATTAAATCGATAATTTTTGATAATTTCCCGTCGTCAAGTATATTACGTCAGATGCCCTTCGTTGCTACGGAAAAATACATTCAGTGACATTAATGACAATTAATGTTTTAAAAATTATAAAAGTGATGACTTTCAACCGTGAAATAGAAGTGATTTTTTAATAATATATTGCTACTATCGATAGCTTACAATTTCAAACATCTTTAACAACAAAATACTTGGATCAAAGAATGTATTCTGCTGTATTCTCTGCTTGCATCTTCCATAAATAATAAACAATAAATATCTTTTTATTAAGTTCACGTCTTAAATCAATTATTTATCAAACACACTATCAATATTATTTAATTAACAACTCAAAATATTCCCGATGCCATTTCAAATATTTAAAATTGTCACTGTCTTGTCACCATATGCTCTATTCGACTCAGTGCGTTGTATGACAAAGATAGCGAATGTCCGATTTGGAAAATATCACCACAGACATGGTGTCCATTTTAAAAAAATTTAAACGCAGAATGAAAGACTAAATTATTACCGAGGGTAAAAAGTCCCTTATAATAAATAAAAAGTTTCTTTTGAATGACATATTTGAAATTAAAAATCACACTATATTTTCTCTTAGTTTTTCACCCCTGTAACTTATTAAAATAAACATTATAGAAGTTTTCAGGGACTTTCGGTCCTCGGTAAGAACGTAATCTTTCATTCTGCGTTTCAATTTTTCAAAAACACGGAATAGCTTTCTCAGGATTCTAAAAAAATGAATCCCATTCAAATAGCATTGGAGCCGAAACTACGTACCCATTCCCTTAAGTTTTACATTTGTGAGTTTGTGCTTTTTGAGTTTCATCATAATAGGGAACTTGTATAAAATTTTTAATTCAAAAAGGTGCTATAAATCACAACAAAACATAATTTAATAGTAATTTACTTAACAAGTTCCGAAAGTGATATTTTACGAGTCCTGGAAACCTGCGAGTCTCGTAAAATCACTTTTGGATCGTGTTACGTACAATATTTTTTCTGCATCCGTTTTGTATGTTAAAAAGAATATATGGATGAACTTTACTTATGAACTTTTATTAAACACTTTAAAGTTACTCTCGTGAATTCAACATTAGAAAAATCTACTTATGAATATTAATAACACAATTATAACAATTATTTACCATGATATTATTAGGAATATTAACAGAAGTGGCAGTATTGAAATTAGTGTTAGACGTGTCAGTACTTTTACTATTTTTTAGAGATATTTATTTGACTATTTCACTCATCTTAAAATTTTCACATAATCTGACCAATCACAAACCAAAGACAGCTTGTGTTATCGCGAAAATTCCACACCTGTAATTTTGAACCAATCAAAATACGTTATTTTGACAGATCACCATGGCAACGGAGGTATTTTATCGGAAATTTTTTGCTCGTGGGGTACCCAACAGCGAATTATAGTGGAAATTTTTTGACGTTTACAATAACAGAACATTTTTGATAGACTGGTTTTTATTTGTTTACATAATTTAGTTTTGATTCATTTTAGTTACAAAGCTAAGATGTTTTCTATATTCTTCGGACACCTCCTCTCTTCTTAATGGCGAAAATGCAGGACTTTGAATGTTTTCAATTAAGTTTCTATGTCTAATAAAATATATATAATATTTAGACACTAATTTATTTACCTTTTTCCCATCCAGTACTTTCAATTTTGCGTAGTTTAGTTTTAAAAACGCCAAAAAATAATTTTCAATCACTTGTAGTTACTCAAAACTTATGTAAAATTGAAGAATATACTATTTTCTCTCTTGAAATGGTATTCCCATGCAACTACAATGAGTAGAAATTACGAATTTGAAAGCCTAAATAATTGCTGACAAAGCTATGGCGCACTATTAATCTGTTCATGCAGCTTTGGGTTTTCAAATGCAAATTTGGTGTGGAATTTTTTTACCGAATACCACGCGAAGTCAAATTAATATCCGGAAATTTTTTTTTGATCATGAATATTTTTAGAAAATTTCCCTCGTCTGCGACTCGGGAAATTTTCAAAATATTCATGATCTCAAAAAATTTCCGGAAATAATTTGACCTCTAGTAGTATTACTAGTGAAAACACCAACTGTCTTTCAATTCTGATTGGTCTATCAGCTTCGTGTTTTCAACGACGTAACCATGGATACCGATCGCAAAGCAAAGTTTGACGTTTGCCAAAAAAATTACTATAGCTGTATACGTCAAAATGAGTCGTTTCGGTGGTACTTCAAACGAAGTTATAAACCAAAACATTGAAGAAAATATACCGAGTAACACAAGAAAATCTAAATCTTATATATGGAAACAATTTATGATATTCTATGTGGATCGCAACTACAAATTAGATGCAGAAAATAACAACGAAAGACTAGCATTCATTCTAAAAGACTGGCCCTTCAACTATTTATTCTTATAGGTAAAAAATAATTATAACAAATTATTTATATACTCCATCTAATTTACTTACCGTTGCACATCATCCGTGTCATAGCCCGTGACGTCACACGATACCAACACGAAATATTTAGGCGGTAAGTGTGTTCTTTTTTAGAATCACTTTGCCGACTACACTGGCATTACAGCCACTAGACATATTTTATTATATACGCGTAGAAATAATATTTAAAGATTTCTATTACTGTTAACTTAAAGAAATACACAATAATATGTTTCATTTAATTTGTATAAATGTATTATAAAACGTTTCTATGAAGCACATTTGTTCGGAATACGCTGTAACTATAATCGAAGGGAGGTGATATTTTGGCATAAATTGGTAACATTTATTTGACAGTTGCGGTGATGACAGTTCATATTTTTTTATATTATTTACTATAAGTAATTGTTTCATTATATTTACTGTTTTTATTATGTACTTTAACGTAAGATTATAACTTAATTATTGTTTTCTAGTTCTAAAGTTTTTATTTATTTACATTGAATATTAATTTGTTTTGCTGTATGATCCACTTCCGCAAAAATTGTGTGATGTATTTGATTTAAAATGAATTGAAGATTTTTTTGTAATTGGGCAACAATGTCAACTTAGATCTCTAACGTAGATAATGACGTGCAACGGTAAGTAAATTAGACGGACTGTAGTTATAATAAATATTTCATGATTATGACTAATTGTGAATTATTCAAAAAATGGGTAGATTTGGGTTACCTAGATCAAATGTATTATTATTAAATTCCTTCCTCTCATTCTACTGAATTTTTGACCTATCACTTTGTTCGTGAAATAGTTTAATAAAATACCACTCGTGATTTAATTTATCTTATAAGTTTGTCTTTTATTTCTAAACTCAACTGAGTTGCTTAAAGAAAACACCACTCGTCCTACGGACTCGTGGTGTTTTTAAGCAACTCAGTTTCGTTTAGAAGTAAATCGACAGACTTATCGCGAAAATTGAATCACTAGTGGTATAACTATTGAAAACACACACGAATCTTAAATGACGTTGTCATAATAAAATACAAAGTTGATGTTATTGTCAAAGCCGTTACCTAGCTACGCAAAATGATCCCGAAAGTAAAAAAAGCGTCCCGAAAGTGAAAAAATTAGTCCCGAAAGTAGCTACTTTCGACACGAGTTGTGTACTTTCGATTTAATAAATAATACCGAAAGATTTATTTTCGGAACGGCTGCAGAAAAAAATATATATCAAAGAAAGGAAAGTTGTTTCTATCTTTCGTTTGGCCCCTAAAGACGATTAAAATCGAGAGAAAATTCAAATTATTGCGGCCAGCCCAAAACGTGCCCTAATTGTTCGTGACGTCATATGATTGTAATGTTTAAGCTCACAGACATAAATTCATTACTTTTATATTCATTTACTTGTTGTAATCATTTTATGGTGTATTTCAGTTTTATAAATCTTTAGATAGTTGCTGTGACCTATCTATTTGATAATATTTGATAGTTTTGGTTAAAACAATTTTTTTTAAATGACCGAGGAGGGTTTTTCTAAAGGGCAGTCTGATAACTTACCATTGTAAATATGTTTATGGTGGTCAGGTCGTCACATATTTTCAAAAGGATGAAAATTTTTTACAGAACTGATTATATTATACAGTGTAGAAGGCACTTATGGAATAAAATTATTTCTGTTCTTGTTTCAAAAAATTATGAAAAACGCTGAGACCCGTCGATTTTTAAATAAAAATGTGCACTTTTTGAACGTAAATTTAAATATACAGGGTGATCCTTGCAAGTCTAGCAGAGTCCATTATGCTTTATTTTTAATAGAATACTCTGTATATTCTTATACTTTTAAAAGCTGCTTAAGAACCTGATTTCAACTAACTATATCATGTAGGGTGTATGATGAATAATACAGGGTGAAATTTTGAAATAAAAAATATGGAAACCACTTATTATGTAAAAAAATTGTTTGTCTTTATTTTAAAAAAATATAAAAAATACTGGGACACGCCAACTTTTAAATATAAACGGGCGCTTTACAAACATAAATTTAAATATACAGGGTGATTCACGCAAATACAGCATAGTCCATGAACTTTAGTTTTATTGGATCACCCTGTATATTTTTATATTTTTAGAATCTACTAAACAACCTGATATCAAAAAAAAAGGTATTATGTAGGGTCCATAATGAATAATACAAGGTGAAGTTTTGAAATTATTTATAAATTTTGTCCGGACATTAGATACAAAACCCAATAGATTTAATACTAAGGGTAAGGAAATGTATGCATTTAATTAGCTAATTTAAAAAATAATATCGTTATTTAAAGCATGATAAGTTATTAATGTTAAAATTTTATGTAGGTATTTAATTTCTTGACGAACATTATATATAATTTTAAAATTTCACCTAGTTATATTCATAACAGGTCCTACATAATAGGTGTACAATATGAATATAAATAACAATAGTTTATCCATAAATGGTGAAAAGATTAAAATAACAACAACTTATTAAATACTTAGAATTTCAACTTGATAACACACTTTCATTGGAAGATCATTTTATTTATAGACACAAAAAAATCAGCAAGAAATTATACTTTTGTACAAGAGTAACAAAAAATGTATCACTAGAAACTAGGCTTACTGTATATAATTCAATAATCCAACCTTATTTTGATTATTGTGCATCAGTGTTATCTACAACTGTATATTATTATTTCTTCAACCTAAATTAAATAGGGCACCTTCAAAAATTACCAAATCATGGTATGCGTATTATTTTAAAATTGGCCGATTGACACCAATAAATATAATGCTGAATACATTGAACTGGTTTTCGGTATATCAAAGATTTCAATATTTTGCATTGATTTTCTTCTTTTTCTTCTTCTTTTTGTATAGACATGACTCTGTCTGTTTTTTCAATGTGCCTCTAGTAAGTTGTCGTTCCATAGTTTTTGTGGTCTTCCCACTTATCGTCTTCCTATTGGGGAACCGTCTCTCGCTGTCCTGACTACCCTATTTGTTGTCATTCGGCTTATGTGGTCATTCCATTGATTTTGGTTTATAAAATTAAAAACAATGTGGCGCCCGATTTAGTCCTGTCGCCAGGGGGGGTACAACGGCCTCGTTAATTCAGATGGACTTACCCAAGTTTTTTTTATGTATTTTGACCCGTAGAACACGAATTTTTTGGGTAACAGTTGATCCGGATGTCGATAAGATTGTTATAGACCAAGAACTTGAGGAATCAAATAACAGCGATTTTTGGCAAAACAAAACAATATTTTGTATTTTTTGGGTCATTTTAAGCAAAAAATATTTCTACAAGTTTTTTAGTAGGATGCACAGTTTTCGAGATAAACGCGGTTGAACTTTCAAAAAATCGAAAAACTGCAATTTTTAAACCCGAATAACTTTTGATTAAAAAATAAAATAGCAATTCTGCTTAGCGCCTTTGAAAGTTCAAGTCAAATTATGTCGGTTTTGATTATTTGCATTGCTAAAAATTTATTGTGTTATTGTTAAACAAAGCTACAAACAACTAGTGCGTGAGTGATGTTTCTATGATTTCTCATTTAAAATCGAACGAGTAGGTAGAATAGGTACTAGTGCAATCAAGACTATTTCTACGTTACATGCGTTAAAACACATGTAAAAGCACGGGAAACCCTACGTGTTTATAGCTTTGTTAAACAATAAAAAAATAAATTTTTACCAATGGAAATAATCAAAACCGATATAATTTGACTTAAACTTTTAAATGCGGTAAGCAGACTTGCTATTTTATTTTTTAATCAAAAGTTTTTCGGGTTCAAAAATTGCAATTTTTCGATTTTTTTAAAGTTCAACCGCGTTTATCTCGAAAACTGTGCATCCTACGAAAAAACTTGTAGAAATATTTTTTACTTAAAATGGCCCAAAAAATACAAAATAGTGTTTTGTTTTGCCAAAAATCGCTGTTATTTGATTCCTCAAGTTCTTGGTCTATAACAATCTTATCGACATCCGGATCAACTGTTACCCAAAAAATTCGTGTTCTACGGGTCAAAATACATAAAAAAAACTTGAGTAAGTCCATCTGAATTAACGAGGCCGTTGTACCCCCCCTGGCGACAGGACTAATTATTTTCAGCAATTTGTTGACTTTCCTAATACACACATACCTACATGATGCAAGAAATAAAAATGGCATTTCTAAAATGAATTATAGAAGCTCAATAAACTCATTAACATTTAAAGGTTACAAAGAATTTATGCCTGGTTGCACCAACAGATTTTAAGCTTAAGACGAGAATAACACATGAAGTAATATAATATATAATTAATATAATATATATTTTCATATATTATATATATATTTCCACTTACATTTTCCCCCATTTTAACTGTCTATAACTTCTAAACGGCTTAAAATAGAAAAATGCGGTTTTCGCTGAAATGTTTTATTTTAGTAAAAGTTTTGTCTGAATGTATTGAATTTTTTATATCACTTTCAAATACGAAAAAAAAAAATGGCGGATTTTTGGAGAAAACGTTGTTGACTTTTTTTTTAATGGAACACCCAGTATATTTTTTTGTAAATTGAAAGAAAAGTCATTCACCTATCCAGCGATATAAATATTTTTAAAATCGGTTGTCAAATCACTGAGTAATTAATTTTTAAAATGAGCGGTGCAACGTGGATATCACATACCTAAATAACATAACTAAGCAAAATGATATTATGTTATGTGATTTCCACATTGCATCTCTCATTTTAAAAATTATTTGCTCAGTTATTTGACAACCGATTTTAAAAATTTTTATATCGCTGGATAAGTAAATGACCGTTTTTTCAAGCTACAAAAAAATATACTGGGTGTATCAATAAAAAAAGTCAACAACGTTTTTTATTTCAAAAATCAGCCATTTTTTATTTAAAAGCGATATAAAAAATTGTCATTTACATAAAAACTTGAAAAAGCGATCATTTACCTATCCAACGATATAAATTTTTTTAAAATCGGTTGTCAAATAACTGAGCAATTAATTTTTAAAATGAGAGATGCAATGTGGAAATCACATCAATTCGCTTAGCGAACTAACTTGCTTATTGATCATAGTAATGATCAGATAGCAATAATCATAAGATTCCTGTTGGAGTTTTATTAAATAAAAAAAATCGCTTAGTTATGTTATTTAGGTATGTGATTTCCACATTGCATCTCTTATTTTAAAAATTAAGTACTCAGTGATTTGACAACCGATTTTGAAAAACTTTTTATCGCTGGATAGGTGAATGACCTTTCTTTCAATTTACAAAGAAATATACTGGGTGTTCCATTAAAAAAAGTCAACAACGTTTTTTTCAAAAATCCGCCATTTTTATTTTCGTATTTGAAAGAGATATAAATAATTCAATCCATTCAGACAAAACTTTTACTAAAATAAAACATTTCAGCGAAAACCGCATATTTCTATCTTGAGCCGTTTAGAAGTTATAGGCAGTTAAAATGGGGGAAAATATAAGTGGACACCCGGTATAATAAAATATTATAATATAAAAATAGTATAGAATAATTGATAATAAGGTAAGAATCGAAAATAATGGTGCAAATTAAGTGATAGTTAAGGCGGCCCTATCTATAAGCTGAGCTGTACTAAGCTGGAGCTTAAGATCTGTTGGTACAACCAGGCAATTATAACTTGCCTAATTGATTAAAATACTGTGGGACAGAAAAGCTTTAAAGATAAATTATTGGTTTTCCTTAAAAATATAATAGTATACTGTGCAACGAGCATTTAATGATGGTCATTATGAAGCGAGTATGAGGAATACGAAACGAGCCGTATGCGGCGAGTTTCGTATATAGAGTACGAGCTTCATAATGATAATTAAATGCAAGTTGTATACACTATTTTCTCTATGATCATTCAGAACAAAAAATATTTATATTCAAATTTATTTATTTTGTAACACAAACAAATTAAGTAGTTTGTCAGTTTGACAGTTTGTTTACATATTGAGAATTGTCAAAGCGTATGTATTTAACTCGCCATTAGTCACTGCGCGTGTAACACCTTTATCACGAATGCCATATCGCTATTCTATTGGTTAAAAATCTGTATCTTAATGAAAATCTGTATCATAATGATAATGAAGTTCATTATGATACAGGTCGTGACATCATATAATATTATAGTATGAGAATAGAAATAGCTATTTGTATAACAAGGGAGGAAAGTGCTACTTTTCCTCCCGAGAATGAAGTTTACTGCACGACGCGTAGCGGAGGGCAGTAATCATTCAAGGGAGGAAAAGGCACTTTACTCCCATGTTATACATATGGTTTTTCCACCTTCCTCAAATAACAAGTCATTTTTCATTTTTAATTAATTTATTTATGTAACTAACCAACAACATTTACTAGAACTAAAACTAACAAGTACGTACAATATAACTGTCAACTGTCAAATAAAAGTCAAATTAATAATGTAAACATTGTTAAATCAAAATAACAATTTACTGTTTTTACCATTCTGTAAAATACAGATTGTTTTATAAATAAACGTTAAAATGTATAGAAACTTACGTAATAGAAAATAGATATTGTACAGGGCGTCAATAAGTTACATTTCATGAATGAAATACCATGACGTCACTTTTACTTTTCCTCCCTGTGGAGAAAAAATATTTTCCTCCCTAGGGAGGAAAAGTACAACTTTGCTCCCTACAATCAGGTCCGGAAAAGTATACTTTTGGTAGAGGTAGGTAGAAAAAGTAATATTTGAATTGGCAGAGAACGTGCACAATGCACAATAGTTTTATTTATTTGTATTGACTTTTTTAGTTGTTTAACTTAGTATTGTTCAATGAAATATAAATTGATATTGGAACTGTAAGTGAACGTAGACAACATTCTTGTATATTTTTATTGGCTTTTTTTGTTGTAGAACATTTTACTGATTTCAGTTTGATATTGATTGATTTTCCTTTGTTGATATGAAAAAATTATTGAAGTTAGAACTTTTTCTTGTATATTAGGCTACATCTTTGAAATAAAGGTATACATAAATACATATATTTATTTTTTTATTTCAACGCAGCAGTTCCTTATGACAAACATATTATGCAAACACGATGCCAATGCAATTCGATCGATTTTAACCGAACGAACAACTGGTTGATTGCGAGTCACTTCACGTACCCCAATTCTCAATTATTTCCGTCTAAAAAATCAATTAATCCACCTATTGTGCAAAAGCAATCGTAATTTACTGTGGAGTTTACTTTGAGGGTCCAACTGGGACACGGTCCGGTGTGTAATTTACTCCCTGTCCCCTTCCGAATCCCGCTGACCATCCAGAATAATAGATAATTGTTTATTTTAGTTGGGAAAGCCTCTGTTACTTGTTGGATGCGTGCTCTTGTAGTTCTAACAGCGTTCATCCTTCTTGTAAACCACTACTCATTGTCTTATCCCGATTTTAATGGGTTTGGTCTTGTCTCTACGTCTTAGATGTATATTACCAAGGATCAGAAAGACCTTATCAGTAAATCACAAATACGTATTAGTTTAAACAATATACACTAATCACAAAAAGTATTGCACAATCTTTGAAACAGAAAAAAAGTTTAAAATTAATTCTTAAATTTTAGCAGTATGTTATAATACTCGTCTATCATATTCTTTAGGTGTCTAAAAACCCATTAAATTTTAAGTTAAAGCGTGTAAAAAAATACAGTAAACAAAACGTTGTTAAAATAACATATTGGTGCATTTACTGAAGGTGGATATGAACTATTACCTCCGATTTCGTTGAACCCCCATCGATTTGCATGAAAATTGCATTTAAATTCTGGTGGATGAGTGGTAATAGCTATTTGTGTAACAAGGGAGGAAAGTGCTACTTTTCCTCCCGAGAATGAAGTTTATCAGTAATCATTCAAGGGAGGAAAAGGCGTTTTACTCCAATGTTATACATATGGTTTTTCCACTTTCCTCAAATAACAAGTCATTTTTTCATTTTTAGTTAATTTATTTATGTAACTAACCAACAAAATTTATTAGAACTAAAACTAACAAGTAGGTACACTATAACTGTCAACTGTCAAATATTAGTCAAATTATTAATGTCAACATTGTTAAATTAGAATAAAAATTTACTGTTTTTACCATTCTGCAAAATACAGAGTGTTTTTAAATAAACGTTAATATGTATAGATACTTACGTAATCGAAAATAGAGTATGTACAGGGCGTCAATAAGTTATATTTCATGAATGAAATACCATGACGTCACGTTTACTTTTCCTCCGTAGGGAGGAAAAATATTTTCCTCCCTAGGGAGGAAAAGAACAACTTTGCTCCCTACAATCAGGTCCGGAAAAGTATACTTTCGGTAGAGGTTGGTGGAAAAATATTTTTCTCATTTTTTCTTAAAATACATTAGTCATCAATTTTTGTTGCAGTATATCTCGCTTAGTTTGAACGTAAACGATATTTAATATGGCTCATTCTAAAGGTCTTTTCAAGCACTATAAAAGTACTCTGGGCTAGTTAGCAAAATTCATGGAAAAGTTATTTACCAGCAATTTTATTGCTGGAATCAAATTATAAGATCCTATATATTAATAATATAGGTATGCAAAGTCCGCAGATAGTGTGCTACTTTTTTTATAAACAAAATGGCGCCGACAAATCGTATTTTTTTCAGTTATTGCTCTATAACTCCGAAGATTTTAACTTTAAAACAAAAACACCCAAACGAAAATTCGTATTTTTTTCAATTATAGCTCTATAACTCCGAAGATTATAACTTTACAACCAAAACACCTTAATAAAAATTCACCGCAATTAAATTCTGCATAGAGATATGTTTTTCACGATTTGCTCCGACGAAAATTTTCCTCGGAAAATGCGGGTTTTCCTAACAAAAACTATAATTTTCAAATAAAGTTTTAGGTAAGTAATTATTGTTAATCAATAATTAAATAACTTAGTGACATCAAAGATTTCTTGGTATAGATTGTAATTCCAGAAGCCGGTGAAAATTAAACGAATATTTTAGCAACAATTCAATTGTTAATTAACAATTTACGATCGCAATAATAACCAAAATAATCATGATACATTGATCAAACTTATAAAGATTATAAAGATGAGATGCTTGTTTAATATTTTATCGACAAAATATAAATTTTTATTTTTTTTGCATAATCTTTAAATTTTGAAAAAAAAATAGTTACAATACGTTGGTCTAATTAGTAAAGTACAAAGAAAGGTTATTTACCAGCAATTTTATTGCTTTAGTCGAATTATAAGATCTTATATATTAATATAAGTATGCAAAGTCCACAGATAGTGTGCTACTTTTTTTATAAACAAAATGGCGACGACAAATCGTATTTTTTTCAATTATTGCTCTATAACTCCGAAGATTTTAACTTTACACCAAAAATACTCAAATAAAAATTCACCCCAATTTAATTCTACATAGAGGCATGTTTTCCCGATTTGCTCCGACGAAAATTTTCCTCGGAAAATGTGGGTTTTCCCAACAAAATCTCGAATTTCCTAATAATTTTTTTGGGCCAGTAATTATTTATCAATAATTATATAGCTTGGTGAAATAAAAGCTGTCTTGGTATAGATTATAAATTCAGAAGCCGGTTAAAATGGAACGAATATTTTAGCAACAATTCAATTGTTAATTAACAATTTGCAGTCGCAATAACAACCAAAATAATCATGAGACATTGATCAAACTTAGTGTTTGATTACAAAGATGTGATGCCTATTTAATATTTTGTCGACAAAATATAAATTTCTCATTTTTTTCATAATCTTTAAATGTTTAAAAAAATTATTATAAACAAATTAACATTTCTTAGAAATTGTTTATTATATTCTAATTTTAAAAAATACTTAAAATGCGTATTTCATAGGTCTTGAAAATGAATGCTTTAAAAAAATTTTTCAACCATTTGCAAAGAAGTTAGGAAACAGCCAAATAAATATACGATATCTCCATTGTTTATAACTTGTTTTAATTGTTTCAAAGCTTAAAAGTGAGTCTATGGTACAATCTAATTACTCACAAAGAAAGTCAAAAATTAGTGCAATGGTTATATTTTAATCAAAGATTAAAGATACTTTTTTTTGTAATTTTTAGCGCGAAAGTAGGCTTGATACAGAGCCGGAGATAAAATGTTCACTCGAAGCGACTGACACGCTTAAACTCGCGCGAGTTGTTTATGTGGGTGGGTAGCTACGGTACTGTATTATTCTACTTTCGCGCGTGTAAATTACAAAAAAATATATTTATAATCTTTAATTAAAATATAACCATTAAGCTGATAATCGATATTGTTTTATAAATAATTAGCTTGTACTTTAAACTCACTTCTACGCTTTGAAAGAATTAAAAAAAAAAATATTAACACCGTAATACCGTAAATGGTTGCAAAAAAGTTTTAAAGCATTCATTTTCAAGATATTTGAAATGCGCATTTTAGCTATTTTTAAAATTATAATATAATAAAAACTTTCTGAGAAACGTTAATTTGTTTATAACTATTTTTTTTAAACATTTAAAGATTATGCAAAAAAATAAAAAATTTATATTTTGTCGACAAAATGTTAAATAGGCATCTCATCTTTATAAGATTTCAAAGTTTGATCAGTGCATCATAATTATTTTGGTTATTATTGCGACCGTAATTTATTAATTAACAATTGAATTGTTGCTAAAATATTCGTTTAATTTTCACCAGCTTCTGGAACTATAATCTAAACCAAGAAGGCTTTTAAGTCACCAATTTATTTAATTATTGGTAAATAATTACTTATCTAAAACTTTATTTGAAAATTAAAGATTTTGTTGGGAAAACCCGCATTTTCCGAGGAAAATTTTCGTCGGAGCAGATCGGGAAAAACATGTCTCTATAAAGAATTTAATCACGGTGAATTTTTATTTGAGTGTTTTTGTTTTAAAGTTAAAATCTTCGGAGTTCTCGAGCAATAATTGAAAAAAAAACACGATTTTCGGGCGCCATTTTGTTTATAAAAAAAGTAGCATACTATCTGAGGACTTTGCATACCTATATTATTAATATATAGGATCTTATAATTCGATTCCAGCAATAAAATTACTGGTAAATAACTTTTCCCAAAAATGGCCTATTCTCCGATAATCAGCCCAGACTAAAGGTATTGTAGCATTATTAGTCCAGGGCGCATCTCTTTTGAGATGGACGTTAAGAGGTGACTGATATATTTTTGCAGAAATTGCTTGGAATTAAATCACATAATAGTAATTGAGTTATCTTCCCACTCAAAAAGGTCCAGAATATTGTTTAAATAATAAAATGTTAAAAAATTAAAGAAAAATTCGATTTATTTCTTCCGAGAAAAGTTGTAATAGCATAAAAGTTGTGTAATTAAATTTTCTACAATAAAGGATTGGTTAGAAATTTTAAAAATTGTAACCCTTCGTTGCAAGATAGCAATAATTGCGAAAAAAACCATAGAAAAACAAGTATTCGCATACTTCGTTTTTTAACCATTCCTGCTACACTTACGACCTTCATATTTTACCCAGAACTTTATGCTATAGTAAAACAATACTGTAAATTTCATTAAGATCGGTTCAATAGATTTTACAAAATAAATTTGCAATCCAGCTTTCGCAAAAAAAATCATTTTTCAAAATGTTGCAGGACTGAAAATAAAGCAGATAGCAAGTTGAAATTTTTTTGCATATAGAAGAAAACTACCTTTCTTTTGCAATTTGCAAAATTAAAATCGATTAGCTATCACGGCGTCAGGAATTTTTTTAAATAAACATTAATTTTTGGTGCTACGCTCGGGACAGCGGTGTTCGATTCACACAAGTTGATTTCCACCAAAATGTCTTCCAATATTTATCTAATATATTATTTTCGTACTCTATATTTTGTTGTATTTTAATATTTTAATTCCACAAAAATTAACCTAATTTGATTATCGTTTGTGAAATATTGTTTAAACAGTTGCATATGTTTAAAAATAATAAACTTTTATTCTCTAGTTAAAATATATGAACAAAAAAGTTTTTGCTTAAAAAAGTATTATTTCAAAGGACAGAGTATGTGTTTTTACTTTGCAATGAACAAATTTATTTATTTATATCGAAATTTACTGAAAATTAAAATTTATAAATCATTATCAAATGTCATTGAAATGCCAATCAGAGCAAACCTATTCGCTGTCCTGCGCGTAGCACCAAAAATTAATGTTTATTTAAAAAAAATCCTGACACCGTGGTAGTAAACCGATTTTAATTTTGCAAGTTTCAAATGAAAGGTACAGTTTTCTTCTATATGTAAAAAAATTCAACTTGCTGCCTGCTTTATTTTCAGTCCTAGAACATTTTGAAAAAATTTACAGTATTGGTTTGTTGTGTTATAAGGTTTTTCTGTGTAAAATATGAAGGTTCTAAGTGTAGCATAAATGGTTGAAAACCGTAAAATGCGGAATACTTGTTTTTTATGTTTTTTTTTCGCAATTATTGCTATTTTAAAAGAAGGGTGACAAGTTTTAAAAGTTTTAAGCAATCTTATATTATAGAAAATTGAATTATGCAACTTTTACGTCCATGTAACTTGTCTCGAAAATGAAAATTTTTAAAGTTATAATCAAAAAACGAAGAAAAAAATCGATTTTTTTCGACTGAAAAGATAAATCTATATAATTTTTTTAAGAATTTGTATCCAGTCGAAGAACCAGGATTGTCCGCACGCCACTGGACTAAAATAAGGAATGTTAGCAGTTTTTTGGTGCATCATTAAATTAATAAGTTAATATAGATTAATAGTATATTAAGATTATAGTATAAGAATTGCTAGAATTCTGCTAAGAATCTCCTAAGTAGTTTTTAGATTTCATAAGAATTAAACCTTTATTGGTGTTTATTATGTATATCTCAATATGTATAAAATGTGACATTCCTTGTTTTTCCCCTGTACTCTTTAAATATGAACAATTCATACTGTCTGGAACGTATCGTATTAGACACCTCTTTGTAAAATCAGGTTTTTCGGAGACTACGCTAAGTGCTGGAAACGATACGTGCATAATAATCTGCCGCGACCTTTTAGAAGAAGATTTGAATAATCTGTAATAACTAAACTTGTTTTAATTATTTTTAATCTAATTCATTTAAATCACTGGATCTCCCTCTACATACATGTAAAATTTTCAATTTTATGTTAAATAATTTACCTATTGTTCTTAGTTAAGGGGATTGGTACGTATTTTCGGCTGCAATGCTATTCAAATGGGGATTTATTTTTTTCGAATCCTGAGAAAACTAGTAAGTATTTTTGAAAAATTTAAACGCAGAATGAAATATTACGTTATTAGCGAGGGCCGAATGTCCCTGAGAACTTCTATAATGTATATTTTAATAAGTTACAGGGGTGAAAAACTAAGAGAAAATTTAGTGTGATTTTTAATTTCAAATATCTCATTCAGAATAAACTTTTTATTTAATCTAAGGAACATTCGGCCCTCGGTAATAATTTAGTCTTTCATAATAATAATAGTCTCCCGTTTTATACCGCACGCGGCTTTGGGAGTATAGCAGGGTAGTCTGCTATATCTAGGGCCTACGGTATACAAGGAAGGTAACAGGGCCAGTGCTACGCTTCAACCGCCTATTATTACCCCTGGTTTTACCCAAGGTACTCATTTTATTCAGGCTGAGTCGACCTGGGGTCTATAGACATTTTAAAATATCAAGTTGTTCTTGCCGGCGGTAGGATTTGAACTCCGGACCACCGGCATGCGAGGCAAGCACACTACCACCTGCGCTACGCCGGCCCCAGTCTTTAGTCTTTAGTCTCAAGACCATATTTATAGTCTTTCATACTGCGTTTAAATTTTTCAAAAATATTTATTGTTTTTTTCAGGATTCGGAAAAAATTAACAGTGGTAATATTTTCCAAATCTATCTTTGTCTTACAACGAACGCACTCAGTCGAATAGAATATTGTCAGCATTTTGTCAGTCAGACACTGACAATCAGTGACAATTTTAAATACATATTTGACATAGCATCGGGAATATTTTGAGTTTTTAATTAAATAATATTGATAATATAGTGTGTTTGATAAATAATTGATTTAAGACATGAACTTAATAAAAAGTTATTTATTGTGTATTATTTGTGGAAGATCCAAGCAGAGAATATATTCTGCGATCCAAGTATTTTGTTGTTAAAGATGTTCAAAATTTTAAGCGTTCCATAGTAACCATATATTATTAAAAATCACTTTAACACTTTTCCTCTTTTCTCGATTGAGTATTAGTTTTTGTTGTATATATAAATTATTACAATCACTAAATACATAGTTAGGGAAAAAATTATCAGTAGTAATTGCACAAAAGCTCTAAAATTCTTTATTAATTTTAGAGATCGAGTTCAATTTGTTGCGATTATTTCATGAATAAAACTGTTCAAAACCAAAATTTTATTGTAATTTATTTATGTAAGTACAAATTAGTACAATTAAACACACAGTTGTTATAAATATGTATTTGACGGTTGAAAGTCATCACTTTTATAATTTTTATAACATTTGTCATTAATGTCACTGAATGTATTTTTTCGTAGCAACGAAGGGCATCTGACGTAATATACTTGACGACGGGCAATTATCAAAAAAGTTATCAGTTTAATTTAGATTTCTGTAGCTTTCTATTGGTCAGAATCTCCTGTGAATGAAATAATCACATTTATTAACTGAATGAATAATTGGCAATTATACAAATAACAGTTATCCAAGAACATTCAAAAGCCATCTCTTTAGGTTAATGATGACATTTTCAAGTAGAATGACATTCTAGTAATGTTTACATATCCGTACCAGTATGAATTTTACCAACATTTAATTTGCCCTGTAAAGACAGAAAAAGTAGGGGGATAGCTGTAAAATATTTGCGAATTATGCACCTTAAATAAATCGTCCGGCTTTAATTTAAAATAATATTATGGACAAGGACAACATATTATGTTCTTTTATATGGTCTTAAAAAATTAGAAAATATTAGGAATTAATTATTAATTCTTAATTATGTATTAAATCTAAATCTAAAGTTTAGTAGAGCTTAATCTAGTTTTAGTTATTT
The DNA here is from genome assembly GCF_917563875.1 of Diabrotica virgifera virgifera. Lineage (NCBI taxonomy): Eukaryota > Metazoa > Arthropoda > Insecta > Coleoptera > Chrysomelidae > Diabrotica > Diabrotica virgifera. The sequence goes on along the minus strand of NC_065449.1, from coordinate 74,683,924 downwards.
CGAATAAAGAATACTAAAGTCTTCTAAATGATACAAAATTAATACAATTTACTAAGCGTTCCCTAAAAATTAAATTATGTCCTAAATTGTAAAAATGTCTAAATTAAAACGCCCAAAATCAATTTTTTCTTGAAAATCGAATCACGTAGATCTTTTTCACATCAGATAACAAGAATGTGGTACAGAAGCATCGCTTTTATCAAATTACAAAATAAAGTTCATCTAATTTGACTTTCGGGAAGCAAATTACCCTTGTAATTCTCGCGTTACACAACGACACTGATAAAATTACGACTCCAACTTCAGAATTTTGAAAGTTTGTTTCGAAATTCATAAAATTTTCATTGACTTCCAGAGCACAACTTCGCCAGGTTGGAAATAAACCCAATTATTTTTACTAATTTATTCTGGTGTGGCCGTGGCTTATGGATCCGGTTGTCGGTAAAATAATTTTAGAGTTAAACAGAGCCATTTGCAGTTGTTGATAATAAATCAATTAAAAGTCCAGTGATTCATCTATTTGAAATGTGTGATTAGGTGTTACAATTTAAAAGAAAACAATCAGTATTTTAAATTTTGAATAAACATAATATTTATAGGTATGGAGCCATGAAAAACATCGATAATGAAATATTTCTTATTCTAAAAGACTAAGTTTTCACTCTAATGGCATATAGCATATCCCACCAGAATGAAAATAATGGGAACCTTCTCTGGTTACACCTCCGAGGCTTCTACAATTTGCAAGCCATACGGATGCTGAGACTAAGGAAGATAAGGGAATTCTACAATTTACAATTCACGTCCCATCTGCTCAGCGCGGTAAAGTTCCAACGAGACTGGTTCCCTTCATACTCCACACAGAGTAAATGTAAATCAAAAATGAATAACCATTTTCAATTTCGTTGCAAAACGAAAATACAGCCGAACCATATTCCAGTCCAATCAGAGAGTGCTGCAAGCACCTCTACCGGTTTCGAAACTTATTAGTCTCTCATCAGGAGGCACATATGCTGCTCTCCCTGATCCAACCAAAACAAACCCCAGCGTGCAGTCCCGAATTGCAACGAACGAAATGGCATAGATGCCCTAGCGGCAACTGCTAGCAAAAGACTAAGTTTTCACTCTAATGGCATATAGCATATCCCACCAGAATGAAAACAATGGGAACCTTCTCTGGTTACACCTCCGAGGCTTCTACAATTTGCAAGCCATACGGATGCTGAGACTAAGGAAGATGAGGGAATTCTACAATTTACAATTCACGTCCCATCTGCTCAGCGCGGTAAAGTTCCAACGAGACTGGTTCCCTTCATACTCCACACAGAGTAAATGTAAATCAAAAAGCAAATGGTTATTCATTTTTGATTTACATTTACTCTGTGTGGAGTATGAAGGGAACCAGTCTTCGTTGGAACTTTACCGCGCTGAGCAGATGGGACGTGAATTGTAAATTGTAGAATTCCCTCATCTTACTTAGTCTCAGCATCCGTATGGCTTGCAAATTGTAGAAGCCTCGGAGGTGTAACCAGAGAAGGTTCCCATTGTTTTCATTCTGGTGGGATATGCTATATGCCATTAGAGTGAAAACTTAGTCTTTTGCTAGCAGTTGCCGCTAGGGCATCTATGCCATTTCGTTCGTTGCAATTCGGGACTGCACGCTGGGGTTTGTTTTGGTTGGATCAGGGAGATCAGCATATGTGCCTCCTGATGAGAGACTAATAAGTTTCGAAACCGGTAGAGGTGCTTGCAGCACTCTCTGATTGGACTGGAATATGGTTCGGCTGTATTTTCATTTTGCAACGAAATTGAAAATGGTTATTCATTTTTGATTTCTTATTCTGTTGGGTGATAAGTCACTCTCAAATAATAAATTCAGAACAAATACAGTCAACTTCCATTTATCCGCGAGCGGTTTATCCGTGGGGCGGATAAACCGCTCATCGCATGTGCGTGGGAGTCTGTAAAGTCTTCAACAATTGTGAAGTAATAAAGAAAGCTGTTACCAAAATTTTGTCGAACTAGAAGTTAGAGAAGATGAAAATGAACTGCCTGTCCTTACAACTCTAATGAACGCAGTTCCTAGGAGACACAATATGGGCGAAAAAACAGCAGTTCTAGATCTAGATAAAACGTAAATGTTGGAAATAAATCACCAAATTATAGAAAAAATATACGAAAGAAATATTATATCTCGTCTATTTACCTAGAAACGAAACAAACACATTAGTCAGACAAATAAAAAGAGAACACTGGGAGAGTTTCTCAAAACAGATGGAACACGACTTCTACGGAACACAAAAGGAAATATGGAGAATGATCAGAGGACAAAGAAAAGAGATGAATGAACTAATAAAAACGAAAGACATTCAGAAGGAAACTTGGGCAGACTATTTTTGATCTCTGTTTGCTAAAGATAACGATAGCGAACCACCAACACCTGAAGTGACAACAAACGAAGAAATAAATATTGAAGAAGCAGAGGTAACGGAATCATTAAGGAAATAAAAAAATAGAAAATCACCAGGAGAGGGCCAAATATCGAATGAACTTCTGAAGTATGGAGGACAAGACCTGACCAAACAATTATTAAAACTAATCCAAAAAATAATAGAGCAAAACAGAATACCACAAGAATGCAGATCAAGCATCGTAATACCTCTCTTCAAAAAGGGAGAAAAATCGGACCCGGAGAATTACAGAGGAATTAATTTATTAAACACAACACTAAAATTAACGACCAAAGTGATAACAAACACACTGAATAAAATTATAACATTAGCAGAAGAACAACAAGGTATTAGGTCGGGAAGATCATGCACCGACGCTATATTTATAATGAGGCAGATTCAAGAAAAATCGTTAGAATACAACAAACCGGCATACTTATTTTTCGTGGACCTTAAGAAGGCATTTGACAGGGTAAAATTAAAGGACGTTATCCATTTATTGTACGCAAGAGAGGTACCTCTAGGAATAATCAAACGATCGAAAATATCTACCAGAACAACACAATAAAAGTAAAAGTAGATGAAGAACTAACTGACCCAATTGAAGCTGGTAATGGGATAAGACAGGGAGATTCCCTAAGTCCTCTGTTGTTCAACCTGATTATGGACGAAATAATAAAAAAGTAAGAACAAAAAAAGGATACCAAATGGGAGAAAAACAACTTAAAATAATCTGCTATGCAGACGACGCAATACTAAAATCTCAAGGTGAAGATTATTTACAACGTATGCTGCACGAATTTAATATAACCGCTAGAAAATTTAACATGTTAATTTCCCCAAAAAAGATTAAATGCATGGTTAAAACAGCAGATCTAATAAGGTGTAAATTAGAGCTGGAGGGTCAAATAGTAGAACAAGTCATGGAGCTTAAATATCTAGGCATCACACTATGCAGTTACGGAAAGCTCGAAACAGAAGTGGAAGATCAGGTGAATAAAGCAAACAGAGCCGCAGGTTGCCTGAATGAAACAATATGGAGAAATAAAAACATCGGAAAAGAAGTGAAAGGCACAATTTACAAAACAGTCATCAGACCAATAATGACATACGCGGCAGAAACACAACCTGATACAGAAAGGACAAAAATAATGCTAGAAACAGCAGAGATGAAAACATTGCGAAAAATAGATAGTAAGACGCCGTGGGATATACGAAGTGCAGATATACGAAGGAGATGCACGGTTGACAACATTAATAACTGGGTGAAAAGCAGAAGAGTAGAATGGAACGAACACATAAGCCGAATGACAACAAATAGAGTAGTAAGGACGGCGAGAGACGGTTCCCCAATAGGAAGACAATCAGTGGGAAGACCACGAAAACGATGGAATGACAACTTACTGGAGGCACATTGAAAAACAGACAGAGTCATGTCTATACAAAAAGAAGAAGAAGAAGAAGTCTATTTACCTTTTTATTATACGTAGTTCGTAATTGAGCTTTTTGATATCATGCAAGATTTATGTTGCAAAGGAAGACGAGATGACAAACACTATACTTTCCTATGTAGGTAAATACATAAAATTTTGAGTTTTTATAAATATTCATACCTTATGTAAAAATCAACTTAGAACCTTCTTATTACACGAATTGCTGAGGCTTCTGGTGCTTAAATTATATTTTAAATTTCAAAGCAATTGGTCAAATAGTTTAAAAGTTACTTAATTTGTTTATCCCAAATTAATTTTTTTTGCAACACTATAAGTCAGAAAATTATGAGGTTACAGTAAGACTTCTGTCAGTTTATGGAAGAAGAACATTTATACTATTGACGTAATTAAAAAAAATGACAAAAAAAGTAATTCTAAAGAGTGTAAAATTATTTTGTAAAAACACGTCGATTTTTTGCTTACTTATTAACAATTAGAATAACTTTTTAACCGTTACCCGTAGAAAAATTATATTTTCATATTTGGAAAAACTAAATTTTTATACACATTTAGAAAGAAAAACAATTGTCTTAGGACAATTAGGGATGAAGTTAGCCTCCCCTTTTTTTAATTTACATGTTTTTGCAAAATAATTTTGCAGTATTTAGAATTACTTTTTGTCATTTTTTTAAATAAAGTTAATAGTATAAATCTTCTTCTTTCATAAACTATCCAAAGTATTAGTGTAACTTCATCCTTTTCTGACTTATAGCGTTGCAAAAAAAAATTAATTTGCGATAAACAAATTAAATACCTTTTAATCTATTTGACCAATTGCTTTGAAATTTAGGATGTGATTTAAGCAACAGGAGTCTCAGCATTCCGTGTAATAAGAACGTTCTAAGTTAATTTTTACATAAGTTATGAATCTTTATAAAAACTAAAAATTTATGATTTATTTTGCAATTTTCTATGCAACCAATAAGGATAGACATATTCAGCCAACGCCATATTGATGTTTTTTATACGATTTATGAGCTTCTCACTCTCAAATTTGTTTAAAATACTTAAAAATTTACCGTTTTTGATCTTCATTTGTTTATAACTATGTATGTCATCAAAATCGGCTGCAGGAAACATAGAGGTTATTAATATATATGTCCATACTACTCAAAAAATTTTGTTTCGGCCTGGAGGGGGTTGTGTCACCAACAGGATATTTTTTTTCCTTATTTCTCTGAACTATTTGACAAACCTACGTCAGATCTCTGTTCTGTTATCTGCATAGGGATTACGTACACTCGATACGCATCGTATCCGCCATGTTTTACTGTAGCGCCTTATGGGAAAACATGGCGGATACGATGCGTATCGAGTGTACGTAATCCGGGCCCAGGAATCTGACGCAGATTTGTCAAAATGACAGTGCCACTTTCTCTATGTTGACTATTCAGTTATTTAGTTATAATATGTCCGATTTCTTGTTAGAGATAAAAACTTTTACTAGGTCCAATATGACACAAAATCTAGACATGGGATAAAATAGTTAACACAATATAACTTGAAAAGTAAACACAATATTAGTTATAAATTCCAACTAACACAAACAAATTCGCTAATGTCACTGTCACTAAAATAAATGATGAACGTCAAAATTTTTGTCGAAATTTATTTTATTTATTTTTTCAAAATTTTTAGTAAACAAGCTATAAAGGTAAAAAATATACTGACTTTGTTACGGTTAAAATTCATTTAAAAATATTTAGAAGTTAATTATTGATATAAATTACTATAATTGTTGAATTAAATAAACAAGTTTCAAGTAACTTTATTTGCAGTTCATATACGATTAATATTAAAAGTGGCATGCGCCACTTGAATTTAACTTCAGCCCGTGAGTAATTTCAGCCCGTGAATAATGAACTATTACTTACGGGTAAAGTAATGAGTGCTATTATCTGTGAGAAAATAGCGAATAATGAGCATATTATTAAACGGTCGTAGAAAAACTATTTTATAACATATTATAGTTATATTATTATATTAAATATAGTTAAATGTAAATACACATTATAACTATATGAAATATGTCAACCGACAATAGCCATTTCCTATTTATTAAATTCACTGACAGTAAGTACAAATTTATGCTTATAATTTTTCAGAAACGAATAGAACTTGGATTTACTATTTCTTGTTGTATTTTTACAATAAATAAGAATCTGGTAATAGAAGGCAACAAATTATTCAGCCTAGGGGTACACAGGATTTAGGTATTTTTGTAAATTATTATATTTTTTACTAATTAAAATACAAAAAGATCTTAGAAAAAGTATAGTATTCTACTTGCATGTAATGGCTATTACTCACTCTGATGAATTACGACACTCGCCTACGGCTCGTGTCGCAAACTTCATCATCGTGAGTAATAGTCATCATTATATGCTCGTTGAATAATATACTATTATTTGAAGAAAATTTATTTTTTTATTTTTCTTAATGGCGGTACAGGCTCCTTTTTGCAATATTTTAATTAATTATAGAGTAATTTCCACATACTAACATATTTCTCAAATTGGGCTCTGTACCGCCATTCTTTATAATATTACGAATATTTGTGCCAAATGTCTCAACAAAATATTCAAAACTACACTCGCAATCTTGGACCGCGTTTGTTGCTACCTGTTGATCGCTACTGTCACCTCTTAATGTCTTGACGAAATTTATAAATTATTTCAAAGATTCAGCTTGTACTACTTTTAATAAATCCTACATAATACACTTTTCCGAGATAAGGTTGTTAAGTAGCTTCTAAAAACATAAAAATATACAGGGTGTTTCATTAAAACTATGGATGATAAAATCATGAACTATGCTAGAGTTGCGTGAATCATACTGTATATTGAACTTTATTTTTATAATACGCTCCTTTTAATTTAATTTAAATATTGACGTATCCTAGTGTATTTCATAATTTTCTAAAATAAGGCCACAAACAATTTTATTTCATAACTCGTTTCCATACTTCATAATTTCTAAATTTCACCCTGTATTTTTCATACTATACCCTACATGCTATAGTTCGTTGAAATAAGGTTGTAGTCAGCTTTTAAAGGTAAAGTAGTATACAGGCTGTTCCATTAAAAATAAAGCTTATGGACTATGCTAGGCTTGCGTGAATTACCCTATTCCTGTAAATTTATGTTTAAAAAGCGCAAGTTTACATACAGGGTGAGGCAAATAAAGGGCCTATTAGAAATATCTCGAGAACTAAAGGCAACAGAATCATGAAAATTTGAATTAAGGGGTTTTGAAGAGTCATTTATTTAATGAAAATATTTTCATCTATTTGCCACTTCTGGTTATACCGGAAGTTGCTTATAACTTCGTTTTTTTAAATGGGACACCCTGTATATTTTTACATTTTTGGATTCTCTTTGACGTCTTATTTCTTAAAATATGAGGTTTTGTATTGTTATACAGGGTGTTTTAAAAGATAATTACGTTTTTTTTATTAATTTCGTAGCAATATTCACACCCTGTAGAATTGTAGTAGTTTGACATCTAAAACTCTACTTACGTTTAAAGGACTTTTAATATAGTCTACCATTGTTAAGAATAATTAGTATAGCTAAATTTTTAATTTTAGTATACCGGGTTGGTCCAAACTCAGAATGAGTATTTTCTGAGTTTTCTTAAGGGGAATACCCTGTATTTTAGTATTGTAATGAAATGATATTTTATGGTACTTTTTTATTTCTTAAGCATTCCCTATACCTAACTGCTTTAATTTGTGCTTAATTGTTAGTCGCACCAACATTCTTAACGACGTAGGTATTTTGATAGCTAAAGCATAATTGGGAATTTTAAGGATCAGCCTGGATTAATATGTATTTATTTCTGAATAATTATTTGTGATTTAATTTTTCAAGGCCAACTTAATAAAATTTTTTTTTCTTTGTTGCAATTAATGTTTAGCTTGAACCACCAATAACTTACAAATTAAAGCAATTAAAAAAAAGTACCATGAAATATCATTTCATTACAATAATAAAATACAGGGTGTTCCATTTAAGAAAACTCAGAAAATATTCATTCCGAGTTTCGACTAACCCTGTATACTAAAATTTCAAAATTAGCTATACTAATGATTTTTAACGATAGTAGACTATATTAAAAATCACTTGAACGTAAGCAGAATTTTTAATGTCTAACTATTACAATTCTACAGGGTGTGAATGTTGCTACGAAATTAATAAAAAAACGTAAATATCTTATAAAATACCCTGTATAATCTTACAAAACCTCATATTTTAAGAAAGAAGATATTGAGGATTATCCAAAAATGTAAAAATTTACAGCATTATAATATACAGCAAATATACAGCAAATTATAAGCAACTTCCGGTATAACCGGAAGTTGCAAAGAGATAAAAATATTTTCATTTAATAGATCATCCTTCAAAACCCCTTCAGTCCAATTTTCATGATTCTGTTGCCTTTAGTTCACGAGATATTTCTAATAGGCCAGTTATCTGCCTCACCCTATATACAAATCGACGGGTCTAAGCGTTTTTTATATTTTTTAAAAACGGGGGAAAATAATTTTATTTCATCCTATACTTAATATTTTGACTGAAAATTTTTCGTGTAGCTTAAAATCAAATCCTAGGACATTCACTCTCCAAATTAAATCTATTCACTCTCAAATTTAACTGGAGTTTTGTGCAAAAACCTACTCCAGAGTAGAAAGACATTTATGTAAATTAAAATCAACACTACACCGCGGATAATTAGTTGCCTAATCAGATGAGTTGGCCATTCGAGGAAAATCGGATAATCTGAAAGCAATTCCATGTTCGTGTGAGTCCAGCCGGCAAGTAATAGGGGCTTCTGCCCATTCTAGTTTTAACAAATTGAGAGCAATGCGCTAGATACGTGAAATGAGATCTGTTAAATGAAGTACGAAGTTTTTGGAGTAAAAACTAACTAACAAGGTTTTGAAACTATTTTCTTGTGGTGTGTCTAGTTTAGGTATTATGTTCATATGAGATTAAGCCTCAATTATATAATGAAAATCATATTTTTAATTAAATAATATTTGACGTTCCGATTTACACTCCGAAATCGGTCTCAAAAAAGATTATTTTAAAACAGCACTTCCAGAATTGTTTGAAATAATCTTTTTTGAGAACGATTTCTGGAGTGAAAATCAAAACGTCAAACACTAGTAATTAAAGGACAAAGAGCCATGGAAAAAGCTATGCTGGAAATCACAAAAAGGACAGAATATCCGATAACACCATCAGAAAAAGAAAGAGGGCCAAAAACGTACCAAAACATGTAACTAAAATGAAATGAAGATAGACAGATCATGTGGCGAGAAAATCGAATGATAGCTTTTTCCGCTTTTTTGCTCAAATCGCGAAAACTATTAACTTTTAGTAAATAGTCTGTTAACAGAAATTAAAGTACTTAAAAGGGTGTAATGCTAGTTCGCCTCCATGTGGTGCACCATGGGTAACGCTAAATGAACTAGCAAAAATTTGGCGGCAGACGAACGAAAAACAAAAACAATATCCTGCCAACATCACAGATCACAAACAGAAATCTTATCTATACGTAAACATACGATGGGAACAAATAAAGGTTCTTCTCAGAACCAACTGACTAGAGATCTCGGACCGTGTATCCGAGTCTGTCACCTTAACATCGAGGGCATAAGCCAGGCAAAATGCCAAGTGTTGCAAAAAATCCTACACGATAACGACATTGACCTGGTTGCCATACAAGAGACCCATACTGAAGACAAAGTCCAGCTTGATTTAAGGGGAAAGCTACCTGGCTACGATTTACTGGGAGCCACCTATGATAAACATTACGGCGTCGCAACCTACATTCGCTGCAATATAGAAAATGGTTTCCTACTTTCTGCTTCCAATGAAAATAATATACATGAAGTAGTCACCAAGATTGGAGATATTACCGTAGTTAACATATACAAACCTCCAGCCACTACATGGAACCCAGAAGTGCTAAAGACTCATCCACATCCTACTATATACATCGGCGACTTCAACAGCCACCACGAAATGTGGAAGTACACCACGAATGATGAAAATGGGGAGGCACTAGTAGAATGGTCCGAAGAGCAAAACACATACCTAGTTTTTGATGCCAAAGACAGAGGAACATTTAAATCAGCTGCATGGAGAAAAGAATATAACCCAGACCTATGTTTTGTCCCAAAAGATACCAATGACAGACCACTAACAACTGTGAGAAGTGTCCTTGCAGACTTCCCACATACTCAACATCGTCCGGTGCTTATCACCACCGGAATATCAATTCCAATAATTAGATCATATCCTCGACCCAGGTGGAATCTTAGAAAAGCAAACTGGAAGAAGTTCTCTGAACAACTAGACCGGACCTTGAGCTGGGTCCCTCCAACCAGCAAACATTATGAGAGGTTTGTGGGCGCAGTAATAAGCACTGCCAAGAAAACCATCCCTAGGGGGTATCGCAAAGAATATGTGCCTGGATGGACTGAAACATGTGAAGACTTATACACGAAGTTTCTCGAAAGTGGTGACCGAGAAATAGCCGATGAGCTTTTACACAACATCGATACAGCTAGACGCCAAAAATGGATAAAGACTGTCGAAAACCTTGACTTCAAAAAATCAAGCCGGCAGGCATAGTCCTTGTTGCGGAAAATTGGAGGAGCTAACCAGCTGGAATCCAGAGAGTCTAAAATGTCTCCTAACAAGGTTGCCTCCCATATAGTATCTCTATCCAGAGCTCCACGAGATCGAACACATACTTCCAACGTGAAAAGAGACTTAAGGGCATTAAAACAAATGAACAGAACGAACTCCGAATATTCAGCAAGAATACTTATTTCTGAAATCACACATGCGCTGAAAGAAATGAAATCAGGTAAAGCACCTGGGTTTGATGGTATCCATCCAGAGTTCTTGATATACAGTGGTGCATACACGAAACAGTGGCTTGCAATGTTCTTTAATGATATACTTCAGTCAGGTAACATTCCTTTCTCACTTAAGCGAACAAAGATAATTGCAATTCCGAAACCGGGCAAATCAAACGATAAGCCAGAAAACTACCGCCCCATAGCTCTACTGAGCATGGTATATAAACTATTAGAAAAGCTTCTCCTCAACAGAATTAGTCACAGGATACTAGAAAATGTCCCCATTGAACAAGCTGGCTTCCGCCCTCATCGAAGCTGTACGGACCAAGTGCTGTCATTAACAACTTTTATAGAAGCTAGTTTTCAAAAGAAACAAAAGACAGCAACAGTATTTATAGATCTAACAGCAGCATATGATACTGTTTGGAGACAGGGATTAATATATAAACTGGCCCGCATTATCCCCTGCAGAAAGATAATTAACCTCATTGACAACATGCTGACCAACAGAGCCTTCCAGGTTATAATGGGAAAGGAGACGAGTAGACAGATGAAACTTAACAATGGTCTTCCACAGGGTTCTGTCCTTGCCCCTTTACTTTTCAGCCTCTATATTGCTGACATGCCTGAAACCGAATCTCGGAAGTTTGGATATGCTGACGACTGGACCCTTGCAACAAGCCACCAATCTTTAGAAACTACAGAAATCACTCTCACGAATGACTTATCCATCCTCAGCGAATACCTTAAGAAATGGAGACTACAGCCAAGTACTACAAAAACTGAAGTATCAGCTTTTCATCTAAACAACAAGTTGGCAAACAGAGAATTGCGAGTGTATTTTAATAACAAGCTGTTAAAACACAATAAATACCCGAAATACCTTGGGGTTACTCTAGACAGAACGCTCACATTCAGAGAACACCTGACGAAAACAGCAGCAAAATTGAAAACACGCAACAATATAATACAGATCCTCTGCTCTTGGCCTGATATATCCGGTGGCAGAATACTGTGCTCCAGTGTGGCTAAATAGCAGGCATACCCACCTGGTCGACACCCAACTAAACCGTACTATGCGTATGATAACAGGCACAATTAAGCCCACCCATACAATGTGGCTACCTACCCTTAGTAATATATTACCACCCAACCTACGCCACGAACATGCATTGGTTAAAGAATATAACAAAATAATGGACAGTCGCCAGCTTCTAGTCCACAACGACATCCCCGATATTCTTGGAAACCGTCTCCGATCCAGGTTACCCCCTCTGCAATCTGCTCAAGCGCTGCAGCAATCCAACTTTGACTTAAATACCCGATGGAGAGAAGATTCGGAAAGTAGGACAGATCCGCATTACCATAGTCTGCCGGACATCATAGGGAAACCTGGCGAATTTGAACGTCCCCGTAAGATTTGGGCAGCCCTTAATCGAATTCGAACAAACTGTGGAAGATGCGCCGACTCCCTCCACAGATGGAGTAAACTCCCCTCGCCTTCTTGTGACTGCGGCGCTGCAAGACAGACGATCAGTCACATTGTTCAGGACTGCCCACGCAGAGCATACACAGGCGACCCTATAGACTTTGTAATGGCAACCGAAGGGTCAATCGAATATATAAAAAAAATTGGACATCTGTTTGTGATGCATTGTATAATGCATAAATCTAAATATATTCTGTGATATACTTAAGCCATACGCTAAATAAAAATAAAGTACTTAAAATTATCTACAAATATCACTATTTACTTTTTTTTTTCAGACGAACCGTTCGGTCTAAAGTGCAAGTTTAAAATTGCCAATTTTTAACGGTCTCGGAAAAACCCACTTTTTACATTCCAAAACTTTAGTTTTTATTAGAAAGCTGTCATTTGATAAATTTCTCCTAGTTTTCTGTACAAATAATATATGTTAGTTCATAATATGAATATGGTATGTCTCTTCTCACAGCTTCCATGAATCCATTCCATCCTAAAATACCGAGAATATCTCTGCTTTTCCCTTAGAGCCGCAGAAGATCTGCTTTATATTTATCTGCTTTATATTTATAAATTTTAAGGAAGAGAATTGTATGATAAAAAATAGGACAAAACTATAATAGTCTGTGTTCTCACATATATTTCCATACTCTTATAATCCTCAAATTGATTTCAAATAATTATTACACATTTTTGCATACAAAAAGATCTACAGACACCTGAAAAATATATTTTTTGATTAAGGGACTGTAATGACCAAATTAAAATGATAAAAAGAATTTACACGCGATATCTGATAATACACACTTAAAAGACTAATACATAAATACTCATGATGAAGAAGTGCATTATAATTAAAAATGAATAACCATTTTCATATCGCTGCAACATGAAGCCAAAGCCCTCTTATATTTCAGTTCGTTTAGAGAGCGCAACAAGCATTTTGACTGAACAGTTTCAAAACTGATTAGTTTTTCATCAGAGAATGTACATAGCTGTAACATCTGTGCATGCATTGGGTTCTTTTTCTTCTGTCTTGCTGTGGGCATACTCAGCTGCAAATAAGATTGCTGCAATATGGCTGCAAAATTCACTATTACCGGCCAGACACATACAATGTGCATTTGCTGTGCCATTGGAACTGGCTATCACCCAAGCACCTAGTGGTTTAGCATTAGCTTTTTGGGAATGCTTCACCTAAAAAAAATATTTTATCTTTGTGGGAATGCTTCAACTACAAAAATTTATTTTTATTAGAGTATTTGCGTTCTTTACAATGATTGAGGATATTTTAAAATCAGACATTCATATAATATAATTTTAGAACAAACAATTATGACTGTTTATTATTCTCTTTTCTATCATAGCAATTATATTATGTCGTCGACCTAATCTGTAAACTGCGTAACTCCATTTATCAAAATTTTACAGGAAACACAAAAAACTATTTCTCTAAATATGACTAAAGTGAATACTACGTATCTCCCATTTTAAAAGATAGGATGCTAAAATGGAATATTTTATAGATAGGTACACATATCACTAACATTTCGCGTTCTGGCAACAGTACCGGGACAACTTAAAAAAACGTGTTTCGAGAAAATCGAGTTGCAAGTTTTTGTCACTTTGCACAGCTATTGTATGCTTTGAGTTATATTCGTTTTTAACTAAAACTATGTTCTTTGTTTCAGTTGATATCAAAGATTGTTTTTCAGTTCATTTTGGCAATCTTTTGGTACCACTCGAGTTAACAATTAGCAATTAATTCAAAAATTTTTGAATTGTCCCTGTATTGTTGGAAGAATCATTTCATTATTATGAATATTTTTGTGATCGTTGTGGCATACACACTGAGATAATTCAAAAGGTTCACGACGGCTTTTAGCGTTAGCCCACTACTCGCGCCGCGTTTACCTTCTACCACTCTGAATGTAACAATGGACCTTATGCCCTCACTCGGAGAGTATTGCACTTAAAAATGTCCCAGTCGTGGCGGATTATAGAGCAATCCTCTATATGTTAGTGTAAATATCTCAAAAACGACCAATTTTGAGTTGTCCCGGTATCGTTGCCGGAAGGCGATTTGTACCTATATTGTTTAATGAATATTTAATAAATTATACAGAAGTAAAAAACTTCATTGGTACAATGGTATAAAAAGTTTATTAAAAACTATTAAAAGTCATCCAAAAGGATCTGCAAAAAGTTTTCGATCTAGATCAGATCATCTTCAGTGCGTTCTGCCTAGTACATGGAACTAGCAACCTTATGAAAATGGTAACATCGAGAAATATGGTTTACATGATAATTCTATAATATTTATAGCGACTCCAAGTCGATGTTAAAGGATTAATTTATGTGTTAGGAGTGCTCAAAGGGCAACATTGTTCCCTGCTCGATAAATATTTAATATTATTTACCACCAATTTTTTCTTGAAAATATCACTTTCTAAACAATGAGGTCAGTCGTGTGGTATGACAAACTGGGGACTTACATATTTTTCATACTAAATTTGCCGCAAGGGAGATACGGTGTATACGAAGAGGTCACTATTTACTCTTCTTCTGGTAAAAATATGCATGTGCATCCTTTTTTAAACGAGTAGGGATTTTTTCAAATAAATGGCAGTAATAACTCATTTTCAGAGAAATATGGAGTTACACAGTTTACAAATTAGGATGACAATATGTCTGGTTTCATACAGATATATAAACGTAAATAAATCTAATATTTAAAACCAATTTATCCAAAAGACACTAATACTGTTATCCATATATTTCTTAATAGTGAATAAATAAAATAAAGGCATACCTTTCCAACAATAATATAGAAATCATGAAAGATTTTTACTCCAACGTTCAAAACAAATCCAGTTGTGAAGGCTTTTATGTGCCTGAAGGCTTTTGTATGCTTTCGTCTGCTGCTTAAAGTACCTAGTAACTGTGAGACTCGATGTATAAATGTGTATCTATAATAGCATTATAATAGTAATTTGTGGAATATGCACTTTACTGTAAAATCCAATTCTGATGACTGAATTTTATATGGATCTAAATCTCCAATTATTTTCAGCTTCAATGAATATATAAAACAATAAAAGAAATAATGTTATTGCTTGCAAAATTCATCATTATTGATAAATATCAGGGAAAATGAACAGTAAATAAAAATTGTTTCGCCTACCTTTTTCTCCAACATTTGGAGTTTCCAATAATAATTTCCTTAAATAATCACTTTGCATTGTGGTAAATTTATAAAATTCACAAATTACAAACAAAAGTTTTAAAAAATACACAAAAAAACAGCCAACAAAATCCAAATGAATAAAAAATATGAAACGACGGTACAAACATAACCTATAACCTTTGTTGTGTAACTTTTAAGCTTCTCCCAATTTCGTGACATCAGCCGTCAGACTTCGGCTGTCTGAAATAAAAACGTATTTTAAACGTATTTTAACGTCATTAATTTTACGTATTTAAAATCACCTACAAAAGACGTCGGTATGACGTAATGTTCAACCACGTGTGTATATTCAACCAAAAGCTGACGTTTCCTCGACGTTATTGACGTCTCTTGGTTGCCTGGGGTATAGAAGCGTTTGTTACCTATTACCTATCTGATACTTTTAATATTGTTGCCCTCTGGTAAAAACTAGAAAAAAATTATATTTAGACAGTTACAAATTTAAATATATCAAACGACGTCGTATGTGCACTCATAGCCCCCTCCCCCGTGTCGGATACCGTCCTAATAAGCAATGTTCCCTAACCGTATTACTTTTCGCTCTCCAGTCAGTGAATCGACATACGCCGCATATTAAATTACGGTTGTTTATAATCTCTCAACGCGACGTTAGATACAGAAAACTAATTATTATCAGCTGTTTCGGCTACGTCGGCATCTGGAATGCCACAAACATCTTTACCATCCAAAAAGGTAAAGGAGGCAAAAAAATCCATGGGCAAAACCTTCCCATCCGCCAACATCTAAAAAAGCAAACAATGCTATTAAAGGTCTTAAGGAAAGAGTTGGTTCTTCTCTTCAAGCTATCAAGAAATATATCGCTGCAAATGACAAAGCAGATGCGGGAAAAGTTCATCAAAAATATTTAAAAGCTGCAGTTGCTACTGAATCGTTGGTGCAGACAAAAGGAAAATGAACGTCAGTATCTTTCAAGTTAGCGTCGACCTTGTCGTCGTCTCCTGGATCTGCCAAGCCTAGTTCAGGAGAAAAAAAAAAAGAAAGCTGGATGAACAGCTAAATCGAAGAAAACTTCCGCCATTACCTAACGTTCTGCTACCAGTGAGAAGACAAAATCTGTAAAAAAAGTCAGAGTTCCGACTTCCGCAGAGGATAAAGTAAAAACACCAACCAAGGCGAAGAAATCAAATAAAGGAAGTCCTACGAAAAACCAGACACCCAAGCCGAAAACTACCAAGGTTACCACAAGTACACCAAAAGCTAGAAAAACTGCTGATCCTAAGAAGAAGAAGAAAAAGTAATTGAATTGGAGTAATGAATATCGAATTATTAAAAACATTTTCTATTCATATCTCGTGTTGACACACCAGAAAGGAAAAATTTAATAATTTAAGAACATACATTTAAAAGGAAACGAAAATAAGAAGTACAAATGAATTACCTACGACAATGAAATCATCGAATGAAAACTGTAGTTGTTGAGAAGAAACGGGAGCCCTACAAGTACTTGTAAAGTACGTCAGGGAAAAACAAGTTATGATAGAGAGAAGCTAGAAATAAATCAAAAATATTTCAAGAAAATAAATCAGGAGTCCTGAGAAAAACTTACAAAATGCTAAATTAAAACTTGTACCTTCATAATACAGGGTGTTTGGTAAAAAATCGGCCATAGCTTAACCTTACATTCCTGAGGTTAAATAGGTCGATTTAAGCTAACTTACCTTAGAACAAAAGTTGATAATAACCGTAATACAGGGAGTCAAAGTTTTTTTTTTTGGCTTTAAGGTAAAACCCACACAGCCAGATACAAATTTTGTAAAAGAGAGGGCAAGGATTTGACACAAGGATTACACTCTTCTCGCCCAGGGGCCGATCAGGGCATTTTATAAACGATCAAAGGTAGGCCTCGGATAGATAAGGTATATATACATTAAGGAAAGACATAAGGTAGCAGCAAAAGGTATTATTAAATTTGTATTTTTGTTATTCTGATGAAATATAACAGACAATCGTAAATTTCTTTTCTGTTTAAAGCAAGAAGATGCATTATGTTATATGGGCTTTCAATGTTCAATTTTAGAAGTTTTCTGAACAGCTCATTGGATTGAGCCCTATATTTTTGGCAATCAAAAAATATGTGGTCCAGGTCACCGATTTTATTACAAAATTCACAAAGATCACTCTCAAGTATTTTGATTTTATGTAAGTGTGCTGGATAACACGCATGACCAAACTTCATTCTACTAATAGTGGTTATGCTTTTGCGATTGTAATCGAACTTATTGTACCAAGGTTTTTTCCTCAATTTGGTTTCTATTCTGGTGTAACGTGTTGGATTTGTAAATGTGTATTCTTGCCACAAGTAGGACCATTTTCTCATCATTTTATGTTTTGATATGTTTATTTGTTCATCCGTAGTTAATTGGCAATTTATCTGTTCCCCATTTCTATGCTTTCTTTGGCAATTTTGTCTGCAATTTCATTGTTTGTTATTCCTACGTGTGCTTTAACCCAGAAGAATTTTATAAATTTATTTTGATCTTGTAATTTTTTAATAATTGTTTGAATGTTAAAGATAATATCATTTGTTGTGTTTGAGTTGGATTTTAGAATTTTAAGAACTGAAAGTGAATCGGAGAAGATAATGGCATTCTGTTCCTCTTCCTGTTGTACATATTCTAGTGCTTTTAGAATTGCTATTGCCTCGGCTGTGTAGATAGATGTATTTTTATGTAACTTATAGTGTTTTTGTATACGTTTAGGTATTACGAAGGCACAACCTGTGCCGTCAGTGCTTTTTGATCCATCAGTGTATATTGTGACATAGTTTGGATGTTGGTCTAAAATTTGATTAATAACTATGTTATTAGATGATGCTAATTCAGAGTAATGGGATATATTCACATCACATACAACAAAGTGAACAAAGTAATCGACCTCTACCATTGTTTGTGGTTGTAGGGTCACGTTTCTTAATGCTTCACAAATAGGAGGAGAGTTCTTATGTATCCAAAAAGGCTTAGTTAAGTCGTATTCGTTTAACTTGTATATGCTACTAATGAATGGTGAATTTTTCTTTAGTGATTTAATAATCATTTTTTCAGCTAAAAATGATCTTCTCAGTTCTAATGGAGGTTCGATTGCTTCAGCTCTTAATGGTTCAACTGGTGTAGATTTCATTGCTCCCAGACATATTCTAAGTGCTTTGTTTTGTATTATGTCCAGCTTACGTAGATTGGTTTTATTGGCCGTTCCATAAAGTGTACAACCATAATCAATTATTGATCTTATGTAAGCTCTATAGAAAATTAGTGCTGTTTGAGGTTCTGCTCCCCACCAGGTTCGCATGATGGATTTTAGGAAGTTTAGTCCTTTGTTACATTTTATCTCTATTTGTTCAATGTGTGGTTTCCAGGTCAGTTTTCTGTCTAATATAACTCCTAAGTATTTGGCATTGGTATCCACTGGAAATTCTATTTTATTTATTTTAATTTTCTGCATTGGTTTCACATTATGCCTGGTGAAGATAACGACTTTGGATTTTTCAGCGGAGATTTGTAGTCCTAAATCATTTATGGATCTTAAAAAGAGTTCTGTGCTGGAGTTTAAATGATTGATGCATTCATCGAGGTGTTTGCTACGTGTATAAACAACAAAATCATCGGCATATTGTATCATAGTTGCTGTAGATATGGAGGAGTGTAAATTAGTGGTATATATATATTGAAGAGTAGTGGTGCAAGAACAGATCCTTGTGGCAACCCTAAATTTGCAGTTTGGTATTTCACTTGACAGCCATCACATCCTCTGAGTCCTACTTGCCTGTTTATATACAATTTGCATATGGTGTTAGCAACTTCTTGAGGTATTTGTAATTGTATCATTTTTTCCCGTAGAATGAACCAGTTGACATTGTCATATGCACCTTTAACATCTAGAAACATCGTGCCATTGTAATCATTTTCAGTTAAACATATTTGTATGTCTGTAACTAAGTGTGTCACCGCATCATGTTAAAAGAATCAAACTCTTTGAGTACACTTTTTAAAAAATTGAAAAACATATTAATAAATTCATCTGTGTTAAGATCAGAATCGGAACTGTGTAAAACATTTGGTGGCAGAGGGTTTTTTGTTCCAAACTGAAAAGGGAACATTTCTTCAGCTAAAGGAGATTGGGCTTTCCTCTTTTTATATTGAGAAGAAGTTTCAGGTTGACTTGGTATTACTTTTTGTGTTTGTTGTTGGATACTGAATGTGGATGGTTTGGAAATATTATGTCTGACATTGTTTTGCCTTGGAAGGGGTGGAAAACTTTCATTATTTATCGTAGCTAATGCTTCAAACCTATTCGTTGTAGTAACAGCAGATGTATATGATCTTTTAAGACTGTCCTTTGCTTCCAAAAAAGTTAAATTGTTTTCTGCCATGTGTCTTTTAATTTCGTATTGTTCTTTAAATTTTGGACACTGTTTGGATATGGATTTGTGCTCAAAGTTTTTACAGTGTATACAATAACTGTCTTGCGGGTCTCTACAGTTATGATCATCGTTTTTCTCTTGTGAGCAGTTAATACATCTCGTTTTTGTACTGTTGCAATTACGAAAAATGTGTCCGTGATGCAAGCACCGGTAACATTGAACAACTCTATGCACATACGGTTCTACGGAACAGGCCACGCTGTTTATATATACATATCTAGGTAAAATATTGCCTTCAAAAGTAAGTAATACCATTTGTCTAGGTATATATGCTTTTTCTCCGTTTATATCAACTTTCCTTTTGAGTCGAGTAACTTGTGTTACTGATATATTGGATATTATATTTTTGAAAAGATATTCCTCACTGAAAGCAGTATCTACGTTTCTTATAATTGCTTTTCTTTGTAGCAGGTTATTTGGAATGTATGCTTTTAGTTGTTCCTCTTTTAAATTCTCATTCTTAACTAGATAATTTGCATCTTTGGGGCTTTTAAGTTTTACTCGGTCGATGCTAAGAATGTTTTTAATTCCTAATTTTTTATGAAAAAGGTGACCTACCTGCATAGGGTGAATTTTTCCAATCTGCTCCTCATTTATTTTCTCAATGAATACATATACCTTATCTGTATAGAGATATCCTTTTTGTAGATTGAACAGCTTGATTTCTTTTTCTGGATCTTTGGTCTTTTCGCGTTCTTCCTCCTGGTCCATGTTTTGGGTTCCCCCTTTATCAGGGGGAGAGTTTTCATCCATTATTGTAAACTCCCACCATAAAAACACAAAACAAAAACAATAAACACTTCACAACACTGGGTTTTTTATTAATTTAGCCCGGTATGAAATTAGTTTATTATTAATTGTCACAAAAAACTTGTCTTAATCACTACTTAAGCACCTGTAATTATACGTGTACTCGATATGAATGATCGTACGAGACTGGGGAGTCAAAGTTAAACTTTTATTTTATTTGTTTTTGAATATTTCATGACAGGAACGGGACAACAACACGAAATTTGGTAAGTGGTGCTGGTATGAAACAATCTACTAAATTATGTTAAACAAACGTTTCTGGCTACTACCAGAGACGTACGACGGGGGGAACGTGAATGGTTGACCCTTCCCAAATTCTACGCCACTGGCGGAATTGCTATTTAAGTGTAATTTTTTGATTCTTTACTCTTCATTCGTAACGATAAAGCCATTCGTTTTCGAGATATTTGAAGCTAAAACCGAAGGAGCATAATAGATTAATTAAAATAAGTGTGCCTTTTCATTTTTAACTTCAAATATCTCGAAAACTAATGATTTTATCGTTACGAATGAAGAGTATATTATTTGCATAGAAAGTATTAAAGAATTTAAAAATTATGCTAAAATAGCAGTTTCATCAGTGGAGTAGAATTTGCGAAGGGTCAACGATTCACTTTCCCCTGTTGTACGCTTCTGGTAGTAGCCAGAAACGATTATTTAACATAATTTAGTAGGGTGTACAGTCCCTAAAATAATTTATTCTTACGACAGGGAAAAGTGAATGGTTATTTACATAGAAAGTATTGGAGAATCAAAAAATTGCACTAAAAAAGAAATTCCGCCAGTGGTGTTGAATTTGGGAAGGGTCAACCATTCACGTTCCCCCGTCGCACGCCTCTGGTTGTAGCCAGAAACTTTTGTTAAACATAATTTATTAGGGTGTACAGTATCAGCACCACTTACCAAATTTCGTGTTGTTGTCCCATGCCTGTCAGGAAATATTCAAAAATAAATAAAATAAAAGTTTAATCTTTGGATTTTTGGATTTTTGGATGGTGAACTGATTGTAAAAATGCAATAGTTTTAAGTACCTGGGATCGGTATTACAGAGTAATGGAGAAATAGATGGATATGCATGCAGTAGAATTAGGGTTGGATGGATGAAGTGGAAGGAAGCGAGTGGTGTGCTGTGTGACAGGAAAATTCCAATCAAGTTGAAGGGTAAATTCTATAAAACAGCCATAAGACCGGCTATGATGTACGAAACTGAATGTTGGGCAGAGAAAAAGAAAGAGGAACAACAAATGCATGTGGCGGAAATAAGAATGCTTAGATGGATGGGTGGAGTGACAAAAAAGGATAAAATTAAAAATGAGTATATTAGGGTAAGTCTAGGTGTGGCACCAATTGATGCCATAATGAGAGAGCATATGTTGGTATGGTTTGGTCATGTTCAACGTCGAGACGCTAATCACGCAATACGAAGAATTGCTGAAGTGGATATTCCTGGAAGGAGTAGGAGAGCAAGGCCAAAGAAGACGTGGGGGGAGACGATTATGTAGGCAGGACATGTTGATAAAGGGGATTAATATTGATATGACCCAAGATAGGGTTGTATGGAGAAATGCAATTAGGGAAGCCGACCCCGCATAGAGATAATGCAAAAAGAATCATGATGAAATAAAATAAAAGTTTAACTTTGACACCCTGTATTTCGGTTATTATAAACTTTTATACTAAGTTAAGTTAGCTTAAATCGACCTATTATAACCTCAGGAATCTAAGGTTAAGCTATGGCCCATTCTTTACCAAACACTCTGTATATGACTTGAACATAGCGTTATAAGTAGATAAGTAGATAAACAAGTTTTGAACAATACTGCATAAGATTGAAGCAAAAATCAAAACTAAACATTGTAGCTTTAATTAAAATGTGTTTTTTCAAAGAATATTATAAAATATATAAAACTAAAATATCACAAATAATACCTTTAAAAACAGCAAAAAAAAAACTACTTTGTAATACATAAATCTGCAAATCACTCAGCGATTACACACCTAAAAAGTTGGTTTAAATTTAATCTATTTTCCTTTCCCCTTAAATATCCATTATCACTTATTGCGGGTAGTTTAGGCCATAAACGCGTCTTAGCTGGCGCCAAGACCCTCAGGCCTGATTAAAATTCATTCATTTTCAGAGCTTAATACGATACCACGTCCGAGGATGTCATAAAATATCTATGCAAGTTTATTTCATGTCTGAATGCTATGTTGAGATTTGTCAGATTATGTCTACAATAATAAAAACAAACAAATTCCATGACGGAAACGAAAAATATAATAGGTAATAAATAATTCATTTTATAGTGTTTGCGATTTAAGAAATATTAAAAATAAGGTATCATTAACAAATTGTTCCTTCTTCTTGTAGTTCCTTCTTCTATCGCGCTATCATCACAGCTATCCGGATCATATTGGCGGCTGCTCAGAAAAGATCTACTAAGATACAACTATACCATTCTCTTAGGTCTCTCAGCCAGGAAATTCTTTATGTTTTTATGGATATTTTACCCTTAATTTTACCTTGCATTATGAGCCTTAATATCTCATATTTCGCACCTCTGTTAATGTGGCCTAAATATTTCAGCTTTCTTTTTTTATGTTCTTTATGACCTCGCAATCTTTTGTAACCATCTTAACACTTCTGCATTTATAACTCGTTGGATCCATGATATTTTCAAAATCCTTCTGTACCACCACATCTCAAATGCTTTAAACTTCTTTAAATTATCCACTTTTAGTGTCCACCGTTACATTTCATACAGCAAAGTCGAGAACACGGGATTTTAAGGCTCTTATCCTCAGCTCCAGAGGGAGGTCTCAATTAACACAAGCTTTTTTTTCATTTCCTAAATACTTGTCTTGCAATTTTAATGTGTGTCCTGATTTCTCTAGCTTGGTCATTGTTTTCATTTGCCAAGGTTTCCAGATATTTGTAGTTATTCACTCTTTCTACTTGTTTTCCCTCGATCTCTAACCTTGCTACTGTATTTTGCTTAGAAATAATACTGAACTTGGTTTTTTTAACGTTCATTTGTAGTCCATATTTTATATTGACATGGTGTAATCTATTTACTTACTAATCGTTGCAGTGCTCCTAGAATATTCACATAAATAGCGATGTCGTCTGCGAATCTTATGTTGTTCAAGATTTTTCCATTTGTTGATCTACGCTGTGGTTCCTCTGGTATTGCTTCCTATTATGTCGTCGATCCTTAAACTGTGTTTGTATTTGAGTTATTATCATCATTTGCATCATTATTATACTTTATCTTGTCACGTTCCTGTTTTCTTTGAGAAACATTTTTCACTTGTGTTAAAATTTTTTCTGACGGGTGAAAGTAGTGTGTAACAATACAAACGTCACACCTTTGCTATTTTATTTTTAAATGCCTAATTATTTTACTCTATTTTTTTAATATTTCATTAGTAATAATCTTCTATTTGTTTTACCTGTTTTCTTCATTAAAATCTCGTTGGCGCCCTCTTTTGTTATCCTCTACCTACTATATCTTTTTTATCTAACATCTAAATCATCATACTGAACGTACTTCATATATTCTTACTCTCTAGATATATACTTTAATACGGAACATGGTTGTCCGTCTCCTTATACTCTGCGCTGCTGTCATATTTCAATGACAGTGACAATAATGGAGAGGGCAAAATTAATTTATTTAAAAATATAAGCCCATCACACCTTCATTTATTTCCAGACTCTCACATCTCTTGGGGAAATAATCTTATATTAATTACATTTCTACATATATAATAGTTTTTATAATATGTTTTTTTCTCTAACCTCCAAATGTCCAATCATGTGCTTGGTTTCTATATTTCATTTCATTTATTAATATGCTTTTAGTAATCAAATTATTTGAATAGTCTCCGTCAGTATTAATTTTATTTATCCCTTTGCTAACTGCTACTTTTTGAATACTTTTTGGCAAGGTACTTTTTCTTTCTTTTTGATGTCAAACTTATACACGTTTTGTATTCTAGTTTTTGGATAAAAATCACTTTCCTCCCTTTGGGAGCTACCAGCTTTCATCACCGGTGATGCAACTTGAAAGACAAGACAACAAGATGCATCGAACAGACAACAGCACCCGACATCTCTAGTTGCAGCGACCTAGGACCACAACATCTGCCCAGGTCTACAAGTCTACAGCTGTACCATCCGACATCAAGAAGATCTACCATCAAATACCACAAGCCATACATAAGTATAATCTAAAAGTTGTTAGTTTTTGGCAAGAATTTGAATATATTTGTTAATGCATTTAATAAGTCACATTTTTAATATATCTTTTTGAACAATAAACATGACTAGTTAAAATATTGTTTTGTTTGCTTCTATTCTGAATTTTCATGGTTCATATTTAAGATTAGGACAAGGCGAACACACAACTTGGGAGACTGAGCTAGGCAAGGGTGAACGATAGCTATCTAAGTTGGTTGAAGTATTATTTTCGAATGGTATTTCAATTAGCTGGTGTAGTTTATCGTTCTTCGCTTCATAGTTCATTCTTTCACGGTTTTTGCTCTAAATTTGAAAGAACCGCTTGGATTGACATATGCAATTTGGCATAAGTATAGCTTACATGTCAAAGAAAAAAAGTGATATTGTGCCGATGTGTGCTTTTGCCCTGGGGGTGACTTTCACCCCCTCTCGTGGGTGAAAAAATATATGTCCAAAATAAGTCGTGAAATGGATAAACTGACTAATTTTAAGTAGCTTGTTCTATAGAAGTTTTTCGCCAAGTCAACACTTTTCGAGTTATTTGCGAGTGAATATGTTCATTTTTCAACAAAATAGCAACATTTTTAGACGGTTTTTTGCAAATAACTCAAAAAGTAAGTGTTCTGTCGAAAAAAACGTTCTTAGCACAAATATAGCCTATAAAAAAGTAAAAAAATGGTGTACGCGTTGGGTCTCTGGATCTCGTAGAATAGATCCAATGAAAAATAGATTCATATTTACCAAATTTCAAATAGAATATTTCGACGTGAAATATCCAAAAAAGTAAGCACTTTTTGGGGAAAACCCATTATAACTTTTTTAAAGTGTTTTAAAAAAGCTTTATTTCTGTTTTTACAAAAAGTTTCTAGCGTTAAATTTAAGCAAGTTACGCTCAAAATAAAGTTAGTCCCTTTTGTTTTTGCAACAAAAAATCGGGAAGACCACCCCCTAATTAGCAACTTAAATGAAATTAATCGTTCCCGCTCCACAAATTATTTTACTTATGTTGTGTTTATATGATCTGTAAGTTTCATCGATTCAAAGTGCTTATTTTTGAAAAAAATTGGTTTCAAAATAAAATTTTTAAAAATTTAAATTTTGAAAAATATGCTTTTTTTTTAAAATAACTTAAAAATTGTTAGAGATACCAAAAATCTCGAAAAACAAAAAAAGTCAGATTTGCTTTTCTGAATATCATGTATTTTTTTGTTTTTCTGTTAGACAAAAATTTATTAAGATTTGGTGTTTCTAAATTTGCATACATTCGTGATCAGTGACTCGTTCAACCCCTTTTAACTACAGCCCTTTCAATAATAAGGACTTTGGACCGATGAAACTTACAGATCATATAAACAATATAGACACGAGTCAAGAAACTTGTGAAGTCGTAACGATTAAGTTCATTTAAGATACTAATTGGGTAACTCACTAATTGAGTTACCCACATGTCTAAAGAGAAAGGTATTCGATCAGTGCGTCCTCCCAGTCTTGACGTACGGATCAGAAACACTTACCTTAACTAAAGCCTCGGCTACCAAACTAAGAGTCACGCAGAGAAGAATGGAGCGGTCAATGTTAGGAATAACTCTGCGAGACAAAATCAGAAACGAAGAAATCAGGAGAAGAACAAAGGTGACTGACGTCATCGAGAGGATAGCCAGGTTGAAGTGAAGATGGGCAGGACACGTAGCCAGAATGACAGATGGGCGATGGACGAAGAGGTTATTGGAATGGAGGCCAAGAGAAGACAAGAGAAGCGTCGGTCGACCACCTACAAGATGGACTGACGACTTAAGAAAGGTAAATAAAAACTGGATGAGGGCGGCGCAGGATAGATGGGGTTGGAAACGAGGGGAGGAGGCCTATGTTCAGCAGTGGACTTTTGAGGCTGGATGATGATGAAGATACTAATTAGGGGGTGATTTTCTCGATTTTTTTACCAAAACCAAAAGGACTCACTTTATTTTGAGCGTAACTTATTTAATTTTGATGCTAGAATTTTTTTTTATAAAACAAAAATGAAGCTTTTTTAAACACTTTAAATAAGTTGTAATGAGTTTTCCTCGAGATGTGCTTCATTTGTAGTTATTTCACGTTAAAATTTTCCATTTGGAATTTGACGAATATGAACCTATTTTTCATTAGCTATAACTCTAGTTCTACTAGGTGTAGAGACGAGATATATACACCATTTTTTTTAATTTTTACAGGCTATATTTTTGCTAAGAATGTTTTTTTGACAAAATTCTTACTATTTGAGTTATTTGCGAAAAACCGTCTAAAAGCGTGGCTATTTTGTTGAAAAAAATGAACATATTGACTGCCAAATAACTCGAAAAGTATTGACTTAGTGAAAAAACTCTATGGAACAAAAGTTACTTAAAATTAGCCAGTTTATCCATTTCCTGACTTTCTTTGGACGGATAAGTTTTTACCCCCAAAAGGGGGTGAAAACCACCCCCAGGGCAAAAGCACATATCGGCACAATATCACTTTTTTTCTTTGACTTATTAGCTATGTGTATGCCAAATTTCATGTCAATCCAAGCGGTTCTTTAAAATTTAGAGGTTTTGCAATATTTTACCGTTAAAGAACGGACTATCAACTACAGCTGTATAACTTCCCTATTATTTATTATCAAAATAACGATTTCCGATGTGAAAGTCGAAACGTCAAATAACTTTTATTTTGAACGGCTTAAAATTTTATTTCTCAAATAAAATAATAAATTATATACATTAAGTGCATGTGGTATCAACTAGACGTATCGTTATAGGTCTTTATCTATGTAGATCTATATGTTTAGTTCATCTATCTTTAGAAAAAAAATGTGTAATATTTATTGCCAACCTCGATCAAGAAATATGAGATATATGTACGTTTTGGACAAAAATAATAGTAATAAAAGACATTTTCGATCAAATAGATTAAGTTTGTCGATCCGTCCGTATAAAAAAATTGAATGAGAAAATTGTAAAAAATAGGGAAAAACTGACGACGGATTCCGATTCAGCACTAAAATTACAGCAAAAGTTGTTAAAACGAAAATATTCAATTCATGTTTTGAGAAAATTAATTTATATACACCGTTTAAAAAAAAAAAAACAAAATTAATAAAAACGGAATAACTTGTAAACGACGATAGTTACACTTATTTTTGACAACGGATTTGTGATCAGCGTACCAAATACGTCTAAAAACATGTCTTCATCAATTTCCAGTCATCAAAAATTGTTCATTTCCTGTAAAAACTTTTTTTCGGTTTCGGCCTATAATTATTATATACAGGGTGTTTGGTAAAGAATGGGCCATAGCTTAACCTTGATTCCTGAGCTTAAAATAGCTCGATTTAAGCTAACTTACCTTAGTACCAAAGTTGATAATAACCGAAATATAGAGTGTCAAAATTAAACTTTTATTTTATTTATGTTTGAATATTTCCTGACAGCCATGGGATAACAACACGAAATTTGGTAAGTGGTGCTGGTATTGTACACTCTATTAAATTATGTTAAAGAAACGTTTCTGGCTACTACCAGAGACGTACGACGGGGAACGTGAATGGTTGACCCTTCCCAAATTCTACGCCACTGGACGAATCGCTACTTTAGTGCAATTTTTTTATTCCCCAATACCTTCTATGTAAAAAACATACTCTTCATTCGTAACGATAAAGCCATTAGTTTTCGATATATTTGGAGCTAAAAACGAAGGAGCATAATACATTAATCAAAAATAAGTGTGCCTTTTCATTTTTAACTTGAAATATCTCAAAAACTAATGACTTTATCGTTACGAATTAAGAGTATATTATTTGCATATAAATTATTAGAGAATCTAAAAATTATGCTAAATAGCAGTTTCATCACTGGCGTAGAATTTGGGAAGGGTCAACCATTCACTTCCCCTTTCGTACGCCTCTGGTAGTAGACAGAAACGATTATTTAACATAATTTAGTAGGCTGTACAGTGCCTACACTTTCTGCCAAGTATCAAACGGATATGCCAAATTATTTTATAGTATTCTTTTTTTTAAATAATTTATTCTTTATTTAAAAGTTTAAGGGCCGGTTTCACCAACGACAAATAGTAGTTTATTCTATGATTAAAGTTATTCGACCATTAAACTGACATTTATCCATTTTACTAACGTCAAATAAGATTTATTTTATTTATTTATCGAAAAAATACTTACTCTTCGAGTAAATTGGCAAGTTATTCTGGCTGTAAATATTTAGAAGAAAGTAAATTCGCGAGTTTGACTTTGAATTATCAAAATTATATTGAAACAAAATATAAACTTAAACGTCTCATAAATTTTATTCGACGAATAAAAGTGGTTTCATAAATTGGCTAAATATATATTGGCTAAATTCTATTCATTGATTTATTTGTTGTTGGTGAAACCGGACCTAAGAAATATGTGTAGCCGGTACTATAAAACTATTTGACATATCCTTATGATACTTGGCAGAAAGTGTAGGTACTGTACACCCTACTAAATTATGTTAAATAATCGTTTGTGGTTAATACCAGAGGCGTACGACATGGGAAAGTGAATGGTTGACCCTTCCCAAATTCTACGCCACTGACTAAACTGCTATTTTAGCATAATTTTTAGATACTCCAGTACTTTCCATGCAAATAATATACTCTTAATATACCTACCTACGAAGGAGCATAATACATTAATCAAAATAAGTGTGCCTTTTCATTTTTAACTTCAAATATCTCGAAAACTAATGACTTTATCGTTACGAATGAAGAGTATGTTTTTTACATAGAAAATATTGGAGAATCAAAAAATTGCACTAAAATAGCAATTCCGCCAGTGGCGTAGAATTTGGGAAGGCTCAACCATTCACGTTCCCCCGTCGTACGCCTCTGGTAGTAGCCAGAGACGTTTTTTTTAACATAATTTAGTAGATTGTACAATACCAGCACCACTTACCAAATTTCGTGTTGTCCCATGCTTGGCAGGAAATATTAAAAAATAAATAAAATAGAAGTTTAACTTTGACACCCTGTATTAAGGTTATTAGTAGGGAGCGGATTTTATGCTAAATGCATATTGCATGCATATTTAGCATATTTGAGAACTTTACTAAATTTTGCATATTTTTAAAGAAACATGCATATTTTGCGCCTATTTAAAAACATTTAAGTCCAAAAAAAAATTTAAATTCTTTAATTCGACACAAAATATTATTCTAAATACTGTTGTACACAAAATACTGTTCTATTAATTCGGGAACTAGGTACCTGAAGGGAGACGGCTCATTCACTGCCTTTTCATTTTTTCTTAGAAAATACCCGATCTTTACACATATTTCTTATAGTGCTTATAGTACGCCGTTATAAAATGATTGTAGGATGTTAAAATGATGAAGGATGGTTTACCGGGAAATCCGAATTTTATTTACTTTTATTATATTTAGTACAATTTGTCTTTTAAATCCCCTATTGTTCAGAGAATTTACTCCTTTAGCCATAGTTTTATGATTTTCTAACGGAAATTGAAATATTCATGCTTTAGATCAGATCTCGTCTTTAAACGGCTTTAAAACTTTGGAGGACATATGCAAAATTTTTAATGGAAATTTTGAAACTGATTTTGGTGCAGAATTTTCGGCTTTAAATAACTCTATTTTAGGCTCTATTTTAAATAACTTAATTAACTTACTTCTGTTGATGTCGAAAGGAGTTTTTCAAGTTATAAAAATATTTTATCTGATCAAAGTTAATGTTTCCTCGTAAAAAAATTGGAAGAACACTACTGATTATAGTGAATTATAATCGAAAATATATATAGTGATATTGTTGTTTTCTTTTAAATAGGTAACTATTGGTATCAGTTTTTGTAAAAAATGTGAATAAATTGCACAGAGTATATAAAATAATAATATTAAATTATAAAAGATCACCCTAGAATAGAATAGAACAGAAAACTTTTGGTTTCTCGAAATGCGCATTTTTTGAATTTTTGTGCATATCTTGCGCATATTTCGTAATTTTTTACTGCATATATATGCGCACCTTTCATCAAAATTGATCCCATATAAATCCGCTCCCTAGTTATTAGCAACTTTTGTACTAAGGTAAGTTAACTTAAATCGACCTATTTTAACCTCAATAATTTAAGGTTAAGCTATGGCCCATTATTTACCAAACACCCTGTATATACACTGCGCATCAAAGAAAACGGGCGGGCGAAAATGCACAATAACTAACTCTTAAAATCTACCAAATTTCATTTGCATATCTCAACCAGTTTTAGAGCAATAAATAAATCGTCAGTTTGTAAGAAAAAATTCAACATCCCGTATCTCGAAAACGAAGCATTTGCTGACATCTTATGTTTATAAAGCAAACGGAATTTATTTTTTCATGCAGAATTACCCCTTAAAGTATGTCGCACTTATTTAGAAACACCCTGTACTGATGAAGAACATGGCTCGTTGTTAAAGTACCTAACTTTTTTATTATCCAACATAAGCGAATGAATCAAAAAACAAAGTGTTAAGAAAACCTGAGGCTATAGTTGGGTTTTAATTTCAGTATTTTATAAATGCTAGAATATTCCACAGGGTGTTACGAACTTTGAGAAAAAAAATCACAGTTTGATTGGTCCACCCGGTATACAATGAAAGTTTACCTGTTTAGCAACAATATTATTACAGCGATATTGCTGAAAAATAAGGCTCTAACATATTAAAGAATCACTTAAATCGGACAACAGGTTTAGGAAATTCGAGACATCAAAATTTACCAATTTTGTGGGCCGCCCGTTTTCTCTGATGTGCAGTGTATTAATATGTCTAATTAATAATCAATTGACAATTAAATATATTTTTCAAAAATTAAATACTTAATTGCATAATCATTTGGCTTTAAACTTCAACAGTAAAATTTACAGAAGTCTTAAGAAAAATCCTAAAATCTCCTAATGAATCACTAATCGACTGACAGAAAAAGTAAATCAAGCTGAAAACTCCATTAAATCTACTCAACCAACATTTAATTACATCTCCACGGTCCAACTTTTCACGGAGTTTGCAACCGGGGTCGTAAGGGGAATTAAAACTTTGTTGAAAGTATTTTGAGCATTACCTTTAAGAACCATCGCATAGGCTGTAATAATTTAAAGAGGTTATACTTGGAATACGGTAAAAATTTCAAATTAATTGTTACTGACAATATTAAGCAATTTAATAACAGTACAAAATTTTTAAAACAATAAGAAAAATACGGATGTGTAAGTAAAACTGTTATGAAAAGATAATAATTATTATTTGTATAATTATTATTATACGTCCCATGTCCTTGTATTGACACAAGAATAAAAAACCGCTAAACGCCGTAAAAATGAGTGACGCATAAAATATTTCATCTACAACAGAGCGGATATTATGAATATTACGTGGCGCAAAAATTTATTTTCATTTTGATGGCAAATAAAATTATAGTTTTATTTTGAAAATTCCACACCTGTAATTTTGAACCAATCAAAATACGTTATTTTGACAGATCACCATGGCAACGGAGGTATTTTATCGGAAATTTTTTGCTCGTGGGGTACCCAACAGCGAATTATAGTGGAAATTTTTTGACGTTTACAATAACAGAACATTTTTGACAGACTGGTTTTTATTTGTTTACATAATTTAGTTTTGATTCATTTTAGTTACAAAGCTAAGATGTTTTCTATATTCTTCGGACACCTCCTCTCTTCTTAATGGCGAAAATGCAGGACTTTGAATGTTTTCAGTTAAGTTTCTATGTCTAATAAAATATATATAATATTTAGACACTAATTTATTTACCTTTTTCCCATTCAGTACTTTCAATTTTGCGTAGTTTAGTTTTAAAAACGCCAAAAAATAATTTCATCAAAATGGAAATACATTTTTGCGCCACGTAATATATATATATATATATATATATATATATATATATATATATATATATATATATATATATATATATATATATATACATCAACACATATAATTTATTTACCTTTTTCCCATTCAGTACTTTCAATTTTGCGTAGTTTAGTTTTAAAAACGCCAAAAAATAATTCCATCAAAATGGAAATACATTTTTGCGCCACGTAATATATATATATATATATATATATATATATATATATATATATATATATATATATATATATATATATATATATATATATATATATAAAACAGATGAAATAGAGAATGTGGAAAAATCCCCTTACGAACAATTCACACATCCACCATTTCGGGTTGGGAAAAATTTTTTGAATAGAATCAAAGATCCAAACACCAGTTCTTAGAAATGTGTTTCGCCCTCTTCAACCTCTCTGGGCTTATCAATAAAGATGAGAGGTTGAATATCTTTAGACACATTCCAATCAAAAAACAACATTCGAGACCTAGACATAGAAGGTGCGTAAATCTACGGCAAGTCCGACAATGACAGTCTCAAGTTTTAATTCCCTAATTACTTAAAGTAAGTAAAATATATGTTTAAAAACATGAGATGTAGATCCTTGAAACACACTCAGTGATCAAAAGATCCAAGGTTAATGGTTTGACGACCACTCGTACGAAATCAAACAGATGAAATAGAGAATGTGGAAAAATCCCCTTACGAACAATTCACACATCCACCATTTCGGGTTGGGAAAAATTTTTTGAATAGAATCAAAGATCCAAACACCAGTTCTTAGAAATGTGTTTCGCCCTCTTCAACCTCTCTGGGCTTATCAATAAAGATGAGAGGTTGAATATCTTTAGACACATTCCAATCAAAAAACAACATTCGAGACCTAGACATAGAAGGTGCGTAAATCTACGGCAAGTCCGACAATGACAGTCTCAAGTTTTAATTCCCTAATTACTTAAAGTAAGTAAAATATATGTTTAAAAACATGAGATGTAGATCCTTGAAACACACTCAGTGATCAAAAGATCCAAGGTTAATGGTTTGACGACCACTCGTACGAAATCAAACAGATGAAATAGAGAATGTGGAAAAATCCCCTTACGAACAATTCACACATCCACCATTTCGGGTTGGGAAAAATTTTTTGAATAGAATCAAAGATCCAAACACCAGTTCTTAGAAATGTGTTTCGCCCTCTTCAACCTCTCTGGGCTTATCAATAAAGATGAGAGGTTGAATATCTTTAGACACATTCCAATCAAAAAACAACATTCGAGACCTAGACATAGAAGGTGCGTAAATCTACGGCAAGTCCGACAATGACAGTCTCAAGTTTTAATTCCCTAATTACTTAAAGTAAGTAAAATATATGTTTAAAAACATGAGATGTAGATCCTTGAAACACACTCAGTGATCAAAAGATCCAAGGTTAATGGTTTGACGACCACTCGTACGAAATCAAACAGATGAAATAGAGAATGTGGAAAAATCCCCTTACGAACAATTCACACATCCACCATTTCGGGTTGGGAAAAATTTTTTGAATAGAATCAAAGATCCAAACACCAGTTCTTAGAAATGTGTTTCGCCCTCTTCAACCTCTCTGGGCTTATCAATAAAGATGAGAGGTTGAATATCTTTAGACACATTCCAATCAAAAAACAACATTCGAGACCTAGACATAGAAGGTGCGTAAATCTACGGCAAGTCCGACAATGACAGTCTCAAGTTTTAATTCCCTAATTACTTAAAGTAAGTAAAATATATGTTTAAAAACATGAGATGTAGATCCTTGAAACACACTCAGTGATCAAAAGATCCAAGGTTAATGGTTTGACGACCACTCGTACGAAATCAAACAGATGAAATAGAGAATGTGGAAAAATCCCCTTACGAACAATTCACACATCCACCATTTCGGGTTGGGAAAAATTTTTTGAATAGAATCAAAGATCCAAACACCAGTTCTTAGAAATGTGTTTCGCCCTCTTCAACCTCTCTGGGCTTATCAATAAAGATGAGAGGTTGAATATCTTTAGACACATTCCAATCAAAAAACAACATTCGAGACCTAGACATAGAAGGTGCGTAAATCTACGGCAAGTCCGACAATGACAGTCTCAAGTTTTAATTCCCTAATTACTTAAAGTAAGTAAAATATATGTTTAAAAACATGAGATGTAGATCCTTGAAACACACTCAGTGATCAAAAGATCCAAGGTTAATGGTTTGACGACCACTCGTACGAAATCAAACAGATGAAATAGAGAATGTGGAAAAATCCCCTTACGAACAATTCACACATCCACCATTTCGGGTTGGGAAAAATTTTTTGAATAGAATCAAAGATCCAAACACCAGTTCTTAGAAATGTGTTTCGCCCTCTTCAACCTCTCTGGGCTTATCAATAAAGATGAGAGGTTGAATATCTTTAGACACATTCCAATCAAAAAACAACATTCGAGACCTAGACATAGAAGGTGCGTAAATCTACGGCAAGTCCGACAATGACAGTCTCAAGTTTTAATTCCCTAATTACTTAAAGTAAGTAAAATATATGTTTAAAAACATGAGATGTAGATCCTTGAAACACACTCAGTGATCAAAAGATCCAAGGTTAATGGTTTGACGACCACTCGTACGAAATCAAACAGATGAAATAGAGAATGTGGAAAAATCCCCTTACGAACAATTCACACATCCACCATTTCGGGTTGGGAAAAATTTTTTGAATAGAATCAAAGATCCAAACACCAGTTCTTAGAAATGTGTTTCGCCCTCTTCAACCTCTCTGGGCTTATCAATAAAGATGAGAGGTTGAATATCTTTAGACACATTCCAATCAAAAAACAACATTCGAGACCTAGACATAGAAGGTGCGTAAATCTACGGCAAGTCCGACAATGACAGTCTCAAGTTTTAATTCCCTAATTACTTAAAGTAAGTAAAATATATGTTTAAAAACATGAGATGTAGATCCTTGAAACACACTCAGTGATCAAAAGATCCAAGGTTAATGGTTTGACGACCACTCGTACGAAATCAAACAGATGAAATAGAGAATGTGGAAAAATCCCCTTACGAACAATTCACACATCCACCATTTCGGGTTGGGAAAAATTTTTTGAATAGAATCAAAGATCCAAACACCAGTTCTTAAACAGTTCTTAAACAGTTGAAGAGGGCGAAACACATTTTTAAGAACTGGTGTTTGGATCTTTGATTCTATTCAAAAAATTTTTCCCAACCCGAAATGGTGGATGTGTGAATTGTTCGTAAGGGGATTTTTCCACATTCTCTATTTCATCTGTTTGATTTCGTACGAGTGGTCGTCAAACCATTAACCTTGGATCTTTTGATCACTGAGTGTGTTTCAAGGATCTACATCTCATGTTTTTAAACATATATTTTACTTACTTTAAGTAATTAGGGAATTAAAACTTGAGACTGTCATTGTCGGACTTGCCGTAGATTTACGCACCTTCTATGTCTAGGTCTCGAATGTTGTTTTTTGATTGGAATGTGTCTAAAGATATTCAACCTCTCATCTTTATTGATAAGCCCAGAGAGGTTGAAGAGGGCGAAACACATTTCTAAGAACTGGTGTTTGGATCTTTGATTCTATTCAAAAAATTTTTCCCAACCCGAAATGGTGGATGTGTGAATTGTTCGTAAGGGGATTTTTCCACATTCTCTATTTCATCTGTTTGATTTCGTACGAGTGGTCGTCAAACCATTAACCTTGGATCTTTTGATCACTGAGTGTGTTTCAAGGATCTACATCTCATGTTTTTAAACATATATTTTACTTACTTTAAGTAATTAGGGAATTAAAACTTGAGACTGTCATTGTCGGACTTGCCGTAGATTTACGCACCTTCTATGTCTAGGTCTCGAATGTTGTTTTTTGATTGGAATGTGTCTAAAGATATTCAACCTCTCATCTTTATTGATAAGCCCAGAGAGGTTGAAGAGGGCGAAACACATTTCTAAGAACTGGTGTTTGGATCTTTGATTCTATTCAAAAAATTTTTCCCAACCCGAAATGGTGGATGTGTGAATTGTTCGTAAGGGGATTTTTCCACATTCTCTATTTCATCTGTTTGATTTCGTACGAGTGGTCGTCAAACCATTAACCTTGGATCTTTTGATCACTGAGTGTGTTTCAAGGATCTACATCTCATGTTTTTAAACATATATTTTACTTACTTTAAGTAATTAGGGAATTAAAACTTGAGACTGTCATTGTCGGACTTGCCGTAGATTTACGCACCTTCTATGTCTAGGTCTCGAATGTTGTTTTTTGATTGGAATGTGTCTAAAGATATTCAACCTCTCATCTTTATTGATAAGCCCAGAGAGGTTGAAGAGGGCGAAACACATTTCTAAGAACTGGTGTTTGGATCTTTGATTCTATTCAAAAAATTTTTCCCAACCCGAAATGGTGGATGTGTGAATTGTTCGTAAGGGGATTTTTCCACATTCTCTATTTCATCTGTTTGATTTCGTACGAGTGGTCGTCAAACCATTAACCTTGGATCTTTTGATCACTGAGTGTGTTTCAAGGATCTACATCTCATGTTTTTAAACATATATTTTACTTACTTTAAGTAATTAGGGAATTAAAACTTGAGACTGTCATTGTCGGACTTGCCGTAGATTTACGCACCTTCTATGTCTAGGTCTCGAATGTTGTTTTTTGATTGGAATGTGTCTAAAGATATTCAACCTCTCATCTTTATTGATAAGCCCAGAGAGGTTGAAGAGGGCGAAACACATTTCTAAGAACTGGTGTTTGGATCTTTGATTCTATTCAAAAAATTTTTCCCAACCCGAAATGGTGGATGTGTGAATTGTTCGTAAGGGGATTTTTCCACTTTCTCTATTTCATCTGTTTGATTTCGTACGAGTGGTCGTCAAACCATTAACCTTGGATCTTTTGATCACTGAGTGTGTTTCAAGGATCTACATCTCATGTTTTTAAACATATATTTTACTTACTTTAAGTAATTAGGGAATTAAAACTTGAGACTGTCATTGTCGGACTTGCCGTAGATTTACGCACCTTCTATGTCTAGGTCTCGAATGTTGTTTTTTGATTGGAATGTGTCTAAAGATATTCAACCTCTCATCTTTATTGATAAGCCCAGAGAGGTTGAAGAGGGCGAAACACATTTCTAAGAACTGGTGTTTGGATCTTTGATTCTATTCAAAAAATTTTTCCCAACCCGAAATGGTGGATGTGTGAATTGTTCGTAAGGGGATTTTTCCACATTCTCTATTTCATCTGTTTGATTTCGTACGAGTGGTCGTCAAACCATTAACCTTGGATCTTTTGATCACTGAGTGTGTTTCAAGGATCTACATCTCATGTATATATATATATATATATACATCAACACATATATATATATATATATATATATACATCCTACTATCAATTTGGCATCGATACATTATGCATTTACCATCGATTTGGCATCGTCTTGCAAAGTGGCATCTGTATATCGATGCCACTTTACACTACCTTAATAACTTTATTCCTGTACTTGCTACCAGAAGTCTAATCAGCTCGGTAGTTAGAGATTTGATTCCTTGATGTTACTTTAATATATCAGCTTTCCTTGTTTACCTCTTACTAAGTTATATAAGTTTATTCCATAAAATGTTTGAGTCCAAAATGATCGTACAGTGAAAATATTATATACATTTAGTTCAGTGTTTTACCGTTTTGTCGCTGCCGTTATATACATGAAAACGTATATCCCACTTTCATTATCAATCATTTTGGCATCAGAAATTTGGCATCACTGTTGAATACAATATTATTCACAACGAAAAATAGACAATTTGAGAATGTATATATTATTTTCATAAAGAAATCAGTCTGGCATCATGTTTTATTGTTTTCACCCAATTTTGAAAAAATGTGAAAACTTTGTATTATCCACGTCCGTCTGTCCGTCTGTCTGTAACCACAACTCCTCCGTCAATATACCAGCTAGAATGACAAATGAGGTATCAAATGAAAGCTGATAATCCAAGGATGGTACTAAAGGTGAGATATTTGACCTTGGCGGTCTGTCCGTCGGTCTTTACGACCGCGAATATAACTCCTCCATCATTATACCAGGTAGAATGACAAATGAGGTGTCAAATGAAAGCATATAATCCAAGGATGGTACTAACGGTGAGATATTTGACCTAGGCTGTCTTTCCGTCTGTCCCTCCGACCGCAAATATAACTCCTCCGTCATTATACCAGGTAGAATGACAAATGAGGTGTCAAAAGAAAGCTTATAATACAAGGATGGTACTAAAGGTGAGATATTTGACTTAGGCGGTCTGTGACTCGGTCCCTCCGACCGCGAATATAACTTATCCGTCATTATACCAGGTAGAATGACAAATGAGGTGTCAAATGAAAGCTGATAATCCTAGGATGGTACTAAAGGTGAGATATTTGACCTAGGCTGTCTTTCCGTCGGTCCCTCCGACCGCGAATATAACTCCTCCGTCATTATACCAGGTAGAATGACAAATGAGGTGTCAAAAGAAAGCTTATAATACAAGGATGGTACTAAAGGTGAGATATTTAACTTAGGCGATCTGTGCGCCGGTCCCTCCGACCGCCAATATAACTCCTCCATCATTATACCAGGTAGAATGACAAATGAGGTGTCAAATGAAAGCTTATATTCCAAGGATGGTAATAAAGGTGAGATATTTGACCTAGGCTGTCTTTCCGACGGTCCGTACGACCGGGAATATAACTCCTCCGTCATTATACCATGTAGAATGAGAAATGAGGTGTCAAATGAAGGCTGATATTCCAAGGATGGTACTAAAGGTGAGATATTTGACCCAGGCTGTCTTTCCGTCGGTCCCTACGACCGCGCATATAACCCCTCCTTCGTTATACCAGGTAGAATGACAAATGAGGTGTCAAATGAAAGCTGATAATCCAATGATAGTACTACAGGTGAGCGATTTGACCTAGGCTGTCTTTCCGCCGGTCCGTACGACCGCGAGTATAACTCCTCAATCATTATACCAGGTAGAATGATAAATTAGGTGTCAAATGAAAGCTTATAATCCAAGGATGGTACTAAAGGTGAGATATTTGGCCTAGGCAATCTTTCTGTCGGTCCGTACGACCGCGAATATAACTTCTCCGTCATTATACCAGGTAGAATGACAAATGAGGTGTCAAATGAAAGCTTATATTCCAAGGATGGTACTAAAGGTGAGATATTTGACCCAGGCTGTCTTTCCGTCGGTCCCTACGACCGCGCATATAACCCCTCCTTCGTTATACCAGGTAGAATGACAAATGAGGTGTCAAATGAAAGCTGATAATCCAATGATAGTACTACAGGTGAGCGATTTGACCTAGGCTGTCTTTCCGCCGGTCCGTACGACCGCGACTATAACTTCTGCGTCTTTATACCAAGTAGAATGACAAATGAGGTGTCAAATGAAAGCTGATAATCCAATGATGGTACTACAGGTGAGCGATTTGACCTAAGCTGTCTTTCCGCCGGTCCGTACGACCGCGACTATAACTTCTGCGTCTTTATACCAAGTAGAATGATAAATAAGGTGTCAAATGAAAGCTTATAATCCAAGGATGGTACTAAAAGTGAGATATTTGGCCTAGACAATCTTTCTGTCGGTCCGTACGACCGCGAATATAACTTCTCCGTCATTATACCAGGTAGAACGACAAATAAGGTGTCAAATGTAAGCTGGTAATACAAGGATGGTACTAAAGGTGAGATATTTGACCTAGGCGGTCTGTCGGTGGGTCCGTCCGACCGCGAATGTAACTCCTCTATCATTATACCAGCTATAATAATAAATGAGGTGTCAAATGAAAGCTTATAATCCAAGGATGGTACTAAAGGTGAGATATTTGAGCTGGGTACTCTTTCTGTCGGTCCGTACGACCGTCAATATAACTCCTCCGCCATTATACCGGGTAGAATGACAAATGAGGTGTCAAATAAAAGCTTGTGGGTGAAAACCTAGGACTTACGAAGTCCAATTTAAAAATAGGGCATATCAGAGATATGCCTTAGACATCATAGAAGACAATGACACAGAAAAATCAAACAAGCAATATGTCAAAAGGGCCTTAGTTATGTATCTTCGGTCCTGTTGGTCCAATCGTGATGTATAGCACCTCAAATGATAGGATTTGACAAACAGAATACAATGAGAGAAAAATCAAATACAACCTCATGTCAAAAGGGCCTTAGTCGCGTATCTTCGGTCCTATAAGACCAATCGTGACGTACGGCATCTCAAATAATAGGACTTGACAAATAAAATACAATGACACAGAAAAATCAAATACAGCAACAAGTCAAAAGGGCCCTAGTTATGTATATCTAGTCCTATTGGTCCAATTGTGACGTACAGCAGCTCAAATGGTAGGGTTTAATGAACAGAATACAATGACACAGAAAAATCAAATACAGCAATATGTCAAAAGGGCCTTATTTACGTATCTTCGCTCCTATTGGTCCAATCGTGGCGTACAGCACCTAAAATAACTGGATTTGACTAATATAATACAATGACGTATGAAAATCAATTACAGCATCATGTCAAAAGGCCCTTAGTCTTGTATCTACGGTTCTATTGGTTCAATCGTGACGTACAGCGTCTGAAATGATGGGATTTAACTGGCAGAATAAGATGGTGTAGACAAATGAAAATGACGGCATGTAATAACACTTTAAAATTGTAGAAATAAAATGGATTAACACACATGGTATGACATATTAGGTGAGAGTATTTAACAAATAGAATACGATTACATACGTCCAGTTTTTGACAAGCGACTTCTCTACATATGATAAACGCGAAAGGGCCCCAACGTTCACTGCTCGACATAGGCCTCCCGTTCACTGCATATACCCACTGCTTTCTGACGCTGTGACTTGAGAGGATAGGATTTAACGAATAGAACGACAAAGAAGACTAAACAAGGCAGCTCACGGGAAAAACACAACTGTCCGTTTTATACTCTACAGGGAAGCATCAAATATTCAACGTAAGAATATATTAGAGTATAAC
The DNA here is from genome assembly GCF_917563875.1 of Diabrotica virgifera virgifera. Taxonomy (NCBI): domain Eukaryota; kingdom Metazoa; phylum Arthropoda; class Insecta; order Coleoptera; family Chrysomelidae; genus Diabrotica; species Diabrotica virgifera. Next base: position 74,641,870 of record NC_065449.1, on the reverse strand, counting down.
GGTATGATAAATCTTTTTCTTCTTTTTTTCATTTAGTGCATTCCGTACGTTTTTTAAACATAATCAGGAGAAGTTGTTGAATTTCTGAAGTCTATAAAAGAATTTCTTAACAAACCTTTTTTTAATTGTGTTATGGATTATTTTTAAGAATGTGTTTAAAAGGCAGTTCGCAGGCTTATTGTTCAATGGGCTTATCACTTTCAAGCGCCTGTCTTTTTTGTAGGACTATTAATTGTTACTTGTGATTTCAACCATTCTAGCGGGGCAATGCCTTTTCTATAACTGAAATGAATATTGTTATCCATTTAATTTTTTTCCTCAATTAATTGAATGCCTCCTACTGGTGTTTGGTCTAAGCTTACCGCTTTTCCCCATTTAAGCTAAACTGCTCGTCAAAAGTTAGGGATATAGAAAATTATGCTCATTTTCATAGCTAATTTTTTCGAGAACAGATTAACGGATTCCACTATTTTTTTTTAATATTTTAGATTTTTCTTTAGTATTTACACAGTTGTGCAAAGGTTTACACAAACTTCTTTTTTGTACTTATACCGAGTGGTAGGTATAAGTACAGAAAAGAAGTTTGAGTAAACCTCTTGATAGGTATTAGTTACGTATCTTCACTCCCATTGGTCCCAACGTGTCGTACGGCGGCTCAAATCATTGGAATCAGCCAACAGAATACAATGACTAGGGAGCGGATTTATATGCGATCAATTTTGATGAAATATTCGCATATATATGCGGTAAAAAATTACGAAATATGCGCAAGATATGCACAAAAATTCAAAAAATGCGCATTTCGGGAAACCACAAATTTTCTGTCTTATTTAGTAATCTTATTTATTATTTTTCAAATAAAATCATTTTTTATATATGCAATTTATTCACAGTTTTTACAAAAACTGCTACCAATAGTTACCTATTTAAAATAAAACAACAATATCACTATAAATATATCTTCGATTATAATTCACTACAATGTGTTTTTCCAAATTCTTTACGAGGAAACATATTCTTTGATCAGACAAAATATTTTTATAACTTGAAAAACTCCTTTCAACATCGATAATTGGTGCGTATTTAAAATAACTTGTTAATTTCCGTTAGAAAATCGTAAAACTTTGGCTAAAGGTGTAAATTCTCTTAACAATAGAGGATTTAAAAAATCACCAAAATTATAGGTAGGTACCTACCCTAATAGCACAAGGACGTCCAATGGACGTCCTTCACGGACTTTAGGGACGTCCATTGGACGTCCGTTTTCGTCCGAGGAACGTCCTTTATACGTCCTATTTTGGTCCAAATGTCGCGCTACCGAACGTCCATTGGACGTCCATCTAATGTCCGAGGGGACATATATTGGATCTTAATCGGACGTAAATTGGACCTTAATCGGACGTCCAAGGGGACGTAAATTGGACCCTAATCGGACGTAAATTGGACCTTAATCGGACGTAAATTGAACCTTAATCGGACGTAAATTGGACCTTAATCGGACGTAAATTGAACCTTAATCGGACGTAAATTGGACTTTAATCGGACGTAAATTGGACCTTAATCGGACGTAAATGGGACCTTAATTGGACGTAAATTGGACCTTAATCGGAGTAAATTGGATCTTAATCGGACGTCTTAGGGGACGTGAATTGGACCTTAACAGGACGTCCAATTTTGGTCCAAATTCCACGTTGCCAAACGCCCAAGGGAGGTCCACCTAACGTCCGAAGGGACGTTCGGTGGACGTCAATTGGGCCTTCATAGGACGTCCCAGTTTGGTCCAATGTATTGCTGCCGATCATCCATCTAACGTCCTGGGAGGACGTTCGGTGGACGTCTAGAGACGATATTTATACCTGTGGAGAATGTATCGTAATACATTTTTTAAATTACCTAAGCGACGCCTGTATACATGGAAATCACCAGCTGACAAAGAGCACAAAATTGTCAGAAATCAAATTGACTACATCCTAATAAAGCACAGATATCGAAACTCAATTCAGGCAGTAAAGGCATATCCAGGAGCAGACGTATACTCTGATCACAGTCTTCTTATTGCTAGGTTTCAACTTCAACTAAAAAAGACGCAAAAAAGCCGCAACAACAATAAACTTAACATACAGAAACTAAAGTCAGAAGAAACAAAAGAAAATCTGAAACACGAAATCAACACAGATCTAGACAGAAACCCAGGAAATTATTGCAACGTAGAACAGCAGTGGCAATTCTTCAAAACCTCTATATTAGAACCAAGTAAGAAAGTACTTACTACAACCAAATGTAAGAAAGAAGAATGGATGACGGAGGAAATTCTAGAGTTGATGAATGAAAGAAGAAAAAACAAAACCATTAATAAGACCCGCTATAAACAGCTTCAAAACCAAATAAGAAGAAAAATTAGGGAGGCTAAAGAAACCTACTTCTCTGAAAAATGTAAAGAAATAGAAGAACTGCAAAACACATATGACAACTTCAACCTACATAAAAAAGTCAAAGAACTAGCCGGAATAGGAAATAGAAGAACCTCAAATATATTGCTCGACAAAAATGGAAATATTATAATGGAGACAAAACGAAAACTACGACGATAGAAAGAGTATATCGAGGAACTATTTCATGACCAGAGAGAAGCTAGTACATCCGTAGATAGCCAAACGGGAGATGCAGGCCCTGAGATAACCAAATCAGAGGTTAGTCAGGCAATAAACTCTATGAAAACCAATAAATCTGCTGGTCCAGATGAATTGCCTAGCGAGCTGATAAAGTTGGTCAACGAGAAAAACCTGGACATAATAGTAGAACTGTTCAACGCTATCTATACTACAGGAATCATCCCCAGAGAAATGTTGACATCAGCCTTTGTGTGTTTGCCAAAGAAGGTGAATGCAAAAGAATGCAGTGACTACCGAACCATAAGCTTAATGTCACATACCTTGAAAATTCTATTGAAAATTATCCACGCCAGAATACACTCTAAACTGGAGCTGGATATTAGTGACACTCAATATGGGTTCCGCAATGGTATGGGTACCAGAGAGGCATTATTCTCATTCAACGTGCTGACACAGAGATGTTTGGATGTTAACCATCCTCTTTACGTCTGTTTTATAGACTACAATAAGGCGTTTGATAAAGTAAAACATGATCGACTCATGGAAATCTTAAAAAATAAAAACCTAGATGAAAGAGATTTAAGACTAATAACACACCTCTATTACAATCAGCGAGCAATAGTAAGAATTGAAAAAGAAACATCTGAAGAAATGGAAATAAAGAGAGGAGTCAGGCAAGGCTGCATACTATCACCTCTATTATTTAACGCTTATTCTGAAGAGGTAATGCGAGAAACTCTGGAAGATGAAACAGTCGGCATAAGAGTAAATGGAGTCTTAGTTAACAACATCAGATATGCAGATGATACAGTAATAATAGCCGATAGTTTACAAGACCTGCAAAGACTCATGAGTAAAATAGTAAAGTGTAGTAGGGAGTACGGACTCTCTCTCAATATCAAAAAGACGAAGTTTATGAAAATTAGTAAAAACAACCATAATACTAACGAAATCTTGATAGTAGAGGGCCAGCAGATCGAAAGAGTAAAAAAGTACACTTACCTAGGAACACTTATAACAGAAAATAATGACTACACTGCAGAAATAAAAGTCAGAATCGAAAAAGCACGTTCTAATTTTATAAAAATGAAAAAGGTCCTATGTAGCAAAGATTTAACATTAGCTCTTAAAGTACGCCTAACAAAATGTTACGTCTACAGTGTTCTATACTATGGAGTGGAATCATGGACGTTAAATGTAGAGACAATGAGACGACTTAACGCCTTTGAAATGTGGACCTATAGAAAAATTATGAGGGTTTCCTGGGTAGATAGAGTTACAAACAATGAAGTACTGAGAAGAATAGGTAAAGAAAAGGAAGTTGAACTTACAATTAAAGAAAAGAAGCTACAGTATCTCGGACATGTGATGCGGGGCGAGAAGTATGGCATCCTACGACTCATAATGCAGGGAAAGATAGATGGCAGAAGAAGCATCGGAAGAAGACGAATTTCATGGTTGAAGAACCTGAGAGAGTGGTTTGGATGCAGCTCGAAACAACTATTTAGAGCTACTGCCTCAAAAATTAAAATAGCTATGATGATTGCCAACCTCCGTAGCGGAGATGGCACCTGAAGAAGAAGAATGTATTGTGGGAAATAAAAAATATATTTTTTAAGGAACTTATATTACATCTTATATTAATTTACAATTATTGGATATTAGATTATTTACATTAAATTATAATTACATTTCTCCAAGAAATTAACGCACCACCTTAAAAATGGGCCATTTTTGATGTCTCGAATTTCCTAAAGCCATTGTCCCATCTAAGTGATTTTTTTAATAATATTATAGCCTAGGCTATATGGGCTACCTCCATAAGCTTGTCATGCACGGGGAGCTATACTGTAATAATATTATATCACATCGCTGAGGGAACTCTACATTACATATACTTTTCGAATCAAAACTTTTATTCTCTTAATATTATTACTTAAAAAATATATACTACATTCGTCTCGCTAAACTCGAAAAATAACTTATAAACCATAAAAATCTCCAAAAATATAAATGACATAAATGAGAATTGGCACAATTATTATTATGGTTTTAAGTTGATTTTTCGGATTTAACTACAATATTATGCAAAAAATTATGTTATATCGCAGATTTAAAATGGGTTTATCTCGAAAACAGTTATATTAAGTTTAGCGAGATGATTGTAGTACACTTTTTTTAAGTAAAAATATTAAGAGAATAAAAGTAGACTGGTACGCAGTCTGATTTTTGCATAAGAGTTTAATGAAATGGTAACAAATCAATTGGAAGTTCTGTCCGACAAAATACATGGAACGTTTTCGGTAGTCTGATGTTCCAAGTTTTTAACCTGTTCCACAATTAAAACTTCCCCGGTTCCAGTATTCCCGTACATCAAAGTTTGTCCGACTAGACACCGTGAAGCTATTAACAAATTTTCAGCTTGCTGTTAATCAACTTTTTTTATTACGCGGGATCCAGGTCTATAAATGAATACAATAAATAAGTAGGTAGGTACATATTATACACTTATTTATACGAGTACAATTAATAGTAGAGCTGGTTTTTGGGATGTTACAAGCAGCATTTGCATTTCCACAGAGATACTTATGACAGAAATAATAAAATACCGAGACGGACTATTATTATAATAATTTACAATAGGACCCGACCGACGGCCGACGCTATAGGGACAGGTAAAATTTATGACTGAACAATGCACCGAGCATCGATACAAGCAATATGTACCGGTCGAAGGTTATTTTTTATTGTGCCAAATGGACGTATATAGTACCTACCTTTAAAAATCGAATACACAAATTAAAAGATATTTAACAACCATAAAGATTTGTCAAACTCTATCACCGACTTCATGAAAACAAGTATTACTACATTCTTTGATGGTTTTTGCTGTAAATTTTAAAGGATTGACATGAAATTTGGCATACGCATAGCTAACATGCCAAAGAAAAAAAGTGATATTGTGCCAATGTGTGCTATTGCCCTGGGGTGAGTTTCACTCTTTCTCTGGGGTGAAAAACGTTCAAAATAAGTCCGGACTTCGATAAACTGATTAATATTAAGCAACCTTTATTCCATACTTACAAAGTATGTGTACTTACAAATTAGTATGTGAATTTGGGGGGTGAGTTTCACCCCGAGGAGGGGTGATATACAAAATATAGATAGATACACAAAAGATATACAAAAATGTTTCAAAACATCGAAAAAATGTGGTAAAATGCAAATATACATATCATATTATGATAAAATTGCGATTTTGGCGATTTGCCTTTTTGGATAGAATGATGATGATGTTGATTAGGATAAAACTGCGAAGAATTTTTTATCGAAATATAGTAAAAAATATGAAAAATATACCAAAAAGCTTGAAAAAATATGTAAGTATGTAAGGAAAAACATAAATAATTAAATAAACTTTTGACAACACAACACAAAAGTTTGAAACACTCACTATTTGGATTGGTTGTCCTGGCTTGTGATTTTCTTCTTTGCAGATGACGCTCACGGATCGATGTCAATGTCCAACGGACGTCCGAGCACGGACGTCCAATGGACGTCCAAAGGACGTTCATATTTATTCAACACGTAAGTACGTCCAACGTCGGACGTCCGAAGGACGTTCATTTATAGTCCATCCGCATTAGGACTAAAACTGGACCTATTTTGGGCACACGTACGCTCAACTTCAAAAAGATGCTCTCAATATTCATCTGTAGTAAGGATACATTGATAAAAATTATATTTTTGCTTATTAGAATTAACCACCAAACTTCTATCATCTTGGTAACGGGAATAATAAAACATTATAAAGTCCACTTTACATCAACAATAATTGAACAAGAAATTGACGACAAGTTATTCAAGGTCAAATTTGGCTTATACAAAACACAATTCTACTTCCAATTTTGCCGTGAATAAACAGAAAATAAAGAAATTTGACAAAATAAAACATATCCAATTGTTCTATTTCATCAAATTCCTTCATTTTCTTTTACAAATCATACATTTTGTACTCGTCAAATTTGGCCTTGAATAACTTAGTCAATTTCTTGTTCAATTTATTGTTGATGTAGAGTGGATATAACGAATAATTTACCGATCAGATTTTCACACTTTACATAAAAACAAAAACATGTATTAGATATTAAACTACATATACAGTTTTGAATTAAATATGATTTATAATCTTTTTCATTTAAACTATTTTATTAACATAATTAAGTTAATATTTTATTAAATAATTTTGCTGTTTAATCCCCTTATTGGTAGAATATGTCCAATATGGACGATTGGAAAAGGTCCGTATTTCGTCCGAGTACGGACGTCCAAAGGACGTTCATATTTATTCCACCCGAAGGACGTCCAACACCGGACGTCCGAAGGACGTACATATTTAGTCCACCCGAAGGACGTCCAACGCCGGACGTCCAAAGGACGTACATATTTAGTCCACCTGAAGGACGTCCAACGCCGGACGTCCAACGCCAGACGTCCAAAGGACGTACATATTTAGTACACCCGAAGTACGTCCAGCGTCGGACGTCCAAAGGACGTCCGTTTATGGTCCATGGACGTTAGGACCAAAAATTGACCTATTTTGGACGTCCAAAGGACGTCGTGTGCTATTAGGGTATTAAATATAACAAAAGTATATAAAATTCGGATTTCCGGGTAAAACATCCTTCGTCATTTTAACATCCTACAATCATTTCATAACGGCGGCGTATTATCCTATAAGTACTTTGTGTAGAGATCGTTTATTTTCTAAGAAAAAATGAAAGGCGGTTAATGAGCTGTCTCTCTTGGTTCTCGAATTAATACAGACCACAGCCTGTGCGTGGAAATATTTTGTCGAATTAAAAAATTTAAATTTTGTTTTGGACTAATGAAATAAAACATTTTAGTAGTTCCAAAATGACACAAAATCTAGGCATCGGATAAAAAAGTTTATTTGAAGAAAGTGTATTTTTTTGTTCTTCTTAATGGCGGTACAGGCTCGTTTTTTTAATATTGTATTTAATTACAGAATAATTTTCAAATATTACCTAATATATTTTTCAAATTGGGCTCTGTACCGCCATTCTTTATTATATTACGGATACGTGTGCCAAATATCTTGAAAAAATATTCAAAATTACAGCCGCAATCTTGCAACGCGTTTTGGCTACCTGTAGATCGCTACTGTATCACCTTAAACAATTTTTTAAACAAATTCACAAAAATAATTTTTTCATTACGAACGATTTTTTAGATAAGTTGGGTTATTCTGAGCAAAAAAGGTATCTTGAGATTTTTCTCTAAAATTGATTTTTGTCGAGTTATATGGCCATTTTCGCATTTTTCAGGTTTTAAATCGCGTATAACTCGACAACAATCAATTCTAGAGAAAATTGACAAGAGACCTTTTTTGTTCAGAATGTCCAAAATTATCTAAAAAAAAATTGTTCAAAGTGAAAAAATTATTTTTGTGGATTTGTTTAAAAAATTGTTTAAACAATTTTTCGACCACGGCACCTTGTGAATATGTTATAAGGACCTCTTTTTGAGTAAGTTTGTGCAAAAAAATCGAATCGGAATAATTTCACTAACAGGGGCGACGATAAATCCGGGACTATAGCGCTAATTATTAATAATTAAAAATAACAGCATTGTAATAAAATAATGACAAAAATCTCTTAAGGACCTTGAAGCAAGGGTTTGAAACTTGATCTGCTCACTTTTTAATTTCATAATAATAACTTTTAATCGAGTTATTAAGACTTAAAAATGGCCATTTTCGCATTTTTCAAATTTTTAATCGCATATAACTCGACAACAATCAATTTTAAACAAAAATGGCAAGACACCTTTTTTGCCCAGAATGACACAAGTTATCTAAAAAAAATTGTTCGAAATGAAAAAATTGTTTTTGTGAATTTGTTTCAAAAAAATTTTTTAAACAATTTTTCGACCAATGCACCGCCCGGCACCCTTTGGATATGTTATAAGGACCTCTTTTTGAGTAAGTTTGTGCAAAAAAATCGAATCGGAATAATTTCGCTAGCGGGGGCGATGATACTGCCCGGTCTACTTTTGATGCTGATGGTGATAGAATAGATACTTTTTATATAACAAAAATAAAACTTTTTTTAAACTCTTTAAAAAATTTGTGGCGGGTTTTCCCCGAAAAGTGCGTTATTTTTTGGACATTTTACGTTGAACTAGTCGATTTGGAATTTGACGAATAAGAACCAACTTTTGATTAGCTCCAACTCTGTTTTTATTGTGTGTCCAGATTTCATACATACATCATTTTTTTTACTGTTTTATAAGCTTTATATTTGCTAGGAATAGTTTTTCGATCAAATACTTACTTTTTGATTTATTTGCGAAAAACCATCTAAAAACAAAAGTTACAAGGAATTTAATTAGTTTATCCACTTACGGACTTATTTGGACCTATATTTTTTCACACTCGAGAAGGGGGTGGTACTCATCCCCAGAAAAAAAGCACACACTGGCACTCTGATGTTCATTTCGCGAAATATCGCAGGGTTCGTATTTAAAATTTTTAATTTACTCCTCACCCCTTTCCGTGGGGGTTCGTTTTTGGTATCATACGATAGACTTTTGAAAAATATTGAACACGCATTTTTTAGTTTTTCGATCTGACGTTCATTTCGCGAAATATTCGCTTTTTTGTGAAACTTTGTGACTCGCCCATCATTTCTTCAGATTTGGGAACACTTAATAATCGGAGGGGGCCAAGTCAGGAGAGTAAGCCGCATGAGAAAGTAATTAGAACCCCAACTCGAATTTTTGCTACTGTCACAACGCTCTTGTGAGTCGATGTATTGTCTTAGGTCTTGAGAACACTTTTTTCTTCTGCTTATGGAGTCGTTTTTCATTCATCACATACCGGAACTCACCACATAAATTTTGAAGACCCTGACATCAAAACTGTATTAAATTATATGTGATCTAAGTAAGTTAATGAAAAGTCAGAATAGATAGAGTAGAACACTTATAAAAAAAATTGTAACAAGCAATTGGACATCGTAAGTTCTAATTTTTCACAAAAAGTGACCGGAAGTTGAACCGGCAGTCGATATTTGAACCCTTCGTGTAACTTTTTGTCAGCTGATATGACGGATGAATTTTGTTCACCTACAGATATGGACGAACAGACAGGCATGAAACCGGAAGTATGTATTTGTTCTGGTCTTTCTTAGTCGTGTTGACCAATAGTTTGTACTATTTCGACGAATTTAAAACAGTACTTTCGGTTGCAACTCTGGAACAGGCAGTCCGAGGTCAAACTTCTCACATGTAATATCATATTTTGGTTATAGGCTTTCATTTGACACCTTATTTGTCATTCTTTCTGTCCTACTAATAGACGAGTTGTGTTTATTGACGGACAGACATGGATAATTCTAGGTTTTCACATTTAATGATAAAAACAATAATTATACAATTCAGTTAACCTGACTATATCATTGTGATAATGACTTCTTATCTAAAAGTGACAACGGCAATAATTGCCGTTGTAATAATTATTATTCCATTCACTCACGATAAAATATCGCAAAACCTCCAGATTTTAAAGAACCGCTTGGATTGACATAAAATTTGGCACACACGTAGCTAAAATGCCAAAGAAAAAAGTGAGATTATGCCGATATGTTCTCTTGTCCTGGATGTGACTTTCACCCCTTCTTGGAGGTGAGAAAACATACGTGCAAAATAAGTCCGGAAGTGGATAAACTGACTAATTCTAATTCTAAGCAAATTTTGTTGTATAAAAGTTTTAGGTCAATACTTTTCGAGGTATGTGCGAGTGAATATGTTTATTTTTCATAGAAAAACACGTTTTGGACGGATTTTCGCAAATAACTCAAAAAGTAAGTATGTACATATTTTATCGAAGAAAATATTCCTAGCAATAATATAGCTTATGAAAAAGAGGTGTCAGTATAAGGTCTGTAGGCCCAGTAGAAGCAGGGTTGCAGCTAATGAAAAATAGGTTCTTATTCGTCAAATACCAAATCGGATATTTCAACGTAAAATAACCAAAAAAATAAAGCACTTTTCGGGAAACACTCATCATAACTCTTTTAAAGTGTTTAAAAAAAATTTTTTTTGGTGTTTTTAAAACAGTTTCTAGCGTGAAAAGTAAGCAAGTTACGCTGAAAATAAAATCGTTCCCTTTTTTTTGGCAAAAGAAAGTCATGAAAATTAATTGTTACCGCTTCACACGTTACTTTAGATAAATGTATTGTCTATACAGGGTGTCTCCGAAAATAGTGCGTTCCTTTAAGGTGTGGATATAATACACAATCTAGAACAAAAAGGTGTTGTAACATTTTTTCCTAAAGTTAACCGTTTCAACAAAAATTACGTTGTTCTCCATAAGAGTAAATTTTTATTTTCATAAATTTATATGACCTGGCAACATGGCGTAGAAGAACCTGTGACTGTGAAATTTAATCTAATGGGACCCCTTGTTTATTTACTAATTGAGTATCAATTTGCATATCAAAATGTATTTTCGTTTTTTGGTCAAACGGCTGAATTTAGAATAAAATGTTATAAGACTTTTTTGCTCTACATTGTGCTTTCTATCTATACCTTTAAGGAACGCACTATTTTCGGGGAAACCCTGTATATGATCTGTAAGTTGCATTGGTTCAAAATGCTTATTTTTGAAAGGGGTTTTGTTGAAAGGCCTCGAACGAATCACTAGTCACGAGTATGTATATGCAAATTTTGAACAGCCATATCTTAACCAATTTTTGTCTTCCAGAAAATCAAAAAATTCCAAATATTTAAAAAAGCAACACCTACATTTTTTACTCTTTAAGATATTTGGTATCACTAATAATTTTTAAGTTATTTTGACAAAAGTCTTTTTTTCAAAATTAAAGATTTAAAAAAATTTACTTTAAAACCAAATTTTTCCACAAATAAGCACTTTGAACTGATGAAACTTACAAACACAAACAATACATAAAGTTACTTGTGAAGTGGTAACGATTAATTCCATTTGGGCTGTTAATTAGAGGGAGTTTTTAGAATATTTTTAACCAAAAAAAAAGGAACAACTGTATTTTGAGCGTAACCTGCTTACTCTTGCTGCTGGAAACTTTAAAAAAAAATAAAAATAAACGTTTTCTTAAACACTTTAAGAAAGTTGTAATAAGTTTTCCCAGAAAAGTGTTTCATTTTTTTTATTTCACGTTAAAATATTCGATTTGGAATTTGAGATATAAGAGCTTATTTTTCACTATAGTCTGTTTTTAAACAAGAGGAGTCATTCAAATTTCCCGCGCCGTACACCTTGTTTGTAATTGGTACAACCTCAGGCAATTTTACTCATATCAAATTTTGACACTATTGGCATTTCATAGGTCAGTTTATTTATTTTATCAGCAATTTTTGTATTTTCTGCGTTCTTCCTTTTATTTTTAGATTTTTAGTCAAGATTACCGTCAAAGGCCGATATGATCAACCAAAAAAGAAGATTTATCTGATGATATTTCTAGTGACTTTCTTGGGTGTGAATCTGCCATTTAGTTTACCTACTCCTCTTGGTTTTAAAACAAAGCTTAGCAATAACTCTGCTTCTACTGGGTCTACAGACCTGACACATATACCATTTTTTCACTTTTTTATAAGCTATATTTACTATTTGCTAATTTTTTTTCAATAAAGTACCTACTTTTTGAGTTATTTGCGAAAAACCGTATAAAAACGTTTTTTTTTTGTTGAAAAATGAACATATTCACTCGCAAATATCTCTAAAAGTATTGACTTAGTGAAAAACGCTATAAAATAGAAGTTGCTTAGAATTAGTCAGTTTATCCAATTCCGGACTTATTTGAACGTATTTGTTTTCATACCCTATAACCGACGAAACTCACCTCCAGATCAAAAGCACATATCGGCACAATATCACTTTTTTTCTTTAACATATTAGCTATAGGTACGTGTCCCAAATTTTATGTCAAACCAAGCGTTTCTTCAAAATTCTGACCAAAAACCCTAAGTAAATTAAACGAAAATATAAAATGAATTTTTCAAACAAATATTTTAAGTCGGTATGAGAAATTTTAATTTAACAGATGAAATCAAATAAACACAATTCAACTCGTAAAATATTTAGACCCTTGCTTGGTAATCCAGCTGAACAGGTAAAGAACCTACCTTTTATGTAGTTTATAATCTGAGAGGATGGAATATTTTACCAAAATATTCCAATAAGTTTACAATAGACCTTTTCTACCTGTCCTCAAAAGATCGGTATTTTTAACTCGTGGCAACGTCGAAAAGCGGCAAAATGATGGGAAATACACATTTTTATGTGGTGGAAGTCAAAATGGTTATGAAGTGTAAAAATTTTTGTATATAATTTAAATTTTTAAAATTAAAATTTTAGAAAACTGAGAACGATACAGGGCGTTAAAAAATGCGCTCAACAAACATACACGAATTAAAATTCGAAAATGATAGTATTTCTTGGTGATGCCAAATGACTGCAACATGAAAAGATGACATAATGATAGCGGGATGTATATATATATATATATATATATATATATACACATATATATCAAGAAGAGAAATTATAGAAGCATTCAATCAAATAGAACGAGCTGCACAAAATAGTGGCCTTAAAATCAACCATAACAAAACAAAATATATGCAGGTAAGTAAAAACGCAGAAATAAGGCAGCCACAAAATATATCAATAGGAGAATACAACATTGAGGGGGTAAAAAAATTTACATACTTGGGATCCCTAGTGACGTCTGATAATAACGCTGCGGAGGAAGTGAAGAGGCGAATATTTATTGCCAATAAAAGTTACCATGGGTTAATTCGGCAACTAAGATCAGATAACATCGCAAGAAAAACAAAATGCCAAATATACAAAACCTAAATAAGACTGGTACTCACATACTTCTCAGAAACCTGGACACTCACTAAAAGAGAGGAAACATTGCTAGCCACCTTTGAAAGAAAAATCTTGCGACACATATATAAAGGCACAAAAGAAAACGGAATTTGGCGAAGAAGGTACAACTTTGAACTATACAAAATATACCAGGATCTGGATATCATAACATTCATTAAAATAGGACGGCTGCGTTGGGTGGGACATGTAGAAAGAATGGAAGGCGAAATACCAAACAAAATATTCAAACAGATGCCAGTAGGAAAAAGAACAAGAGGAAGACCGAAGCTGAGATATTTAGAACAAATAGAAAATGATATAATAACCTTAAAAATAAAAAACTGGAGAAAAAAAGCACGAAACAGATCAGAATGGAGAAGAATCCTGGAACAAGCCGAGGACCAAAAAGGGTTGTCGAGCCAGTGATGATGATAATGAATATATGTACATATCAGCTCTTTTGTAGCTGAAATATTTTGTGCAGCACTCATTTTTACGGCGTTTAGCGGTTTTTTAATCTTGTATCAGGAATTTTTCAAAGTTTTTTATAAATTCAATGTACTCCTATAAACTAGAATGCAATGTTTTTCGATTACACGTTAAACGTTATAAAGGGTCGCCTTTGTCACTTTATCGTCCAAATGATCTAGTGGTTACAACACTAAACTTGTGACAGGGCAATCCGGGTTCATATACCACTCATCTTAATACTTTGTTTTCAATATAATTCTTTGTTTGCATCGAATATACACTAGATTTTTTTCTATTCGGAATACATTGAAGAAAAAAATTCGGAGGGCTGACAAATGATCTCGGATTGCCAAATCAAATTTAGCGTCGTAAGCACTATTACTACAACATTTCGGCGATAATGGTTAAATGGATTATAATAAGGATCTCGATAACTTCTTTATGGCTGAACCGATTTTGATCACTAAACATGAGTTGAAAGGTATTGACAAGTAGTATATGATGAATCTAAGGTCAAAAATGATAACTGAAGGTGTTATAGAATTTAGTGAGCTTGAAAAAACGCTTTTTCCCGTATGAACGGGATTTGATCATACTTATGAGGCCTACAACCTAAAAATTCGAATTTTCGTTAAAATTCGTCAAAACCGTTTAAAGTCCTCGTAAAAACTCAAGTCCTTGAGTAATTGTCGAAAAACCAAAATTTTCAAAGTTCATTTTTTCAGTTTTTCGGCTGCACTGAGCCGTGTGTATGTCCGATCCTGACTATTTAGGCATAGTTTGAAAGCTTGACTCAAGCGCTATTGATTTGGTGTATTTGCGGTTTTCCTGTCTCTTTGAACCTAGGATATATACGCTCAAAATATGAGTTTTGAGCCCCAAAAATATGCCGTGTTGTACCTACCCAGGTTTTATGGGTGGTCAGAAGTCATAAACTACACTGGTTCTGAATCGATCCAAGTCCTGTCTTGAAACAGAAAAAAATTATATCGGTATAATTTTCCACACACATCCCCACATACACACATACCCACAAACATTTTCCCCTTTTTATATAGAAATTGAATCAAATTTCTGAGCTCGGTAACTTTTGAGTGTTATAACCGATTTTCAAAATTAGACATTCATTGGAAAGGTCAGTACTATCAGAAGTGGTCAAGGTCTGACTTAAATTTTTGTACTTTTTGGGAGTTTTGGGGAGGAGAACGAAAAACAGGAACTAAATGTGAGGGCCGTAAAATCCACACTCTTGGACCAAAATGGATGGATGACATATGGATGGGCGAGTCTTTTCCTAAACTTTAAGATAGGATTTGTCCCATTTTTTAATTGAGTCAGAATTAGAAAATTAAAAATTTCGTGTAAGTATAATATAGTGTCGCATTTAGGGAGATTGTGCACCACTGGCGAGAACTGCCGTTCTCTGGGATACGATTTAATCATTAATTTTGAGTCATTTTTGTCAAACTTCCGGGTATGCTCTTTTTAAATGGAAATGACTTTAAAACGGAACTAAACATTTGAATTTTCAATTCGCGTCGATTGTTATATTACTTGAACTACTATGTCTGGGACTATATTATTTATAATCTGGGCTAATTAGCAAAATATAAGGAAAAGTTATTTACCAGCAATTTTTTTGCTGAAATCGAATCTTATGATTCTATATATTAATAATATAGATATGCAAAGTCCATAGATAGTGTGCTGCTTTTTTTATAAACCAACTGGCGCCTGAAAAATCGTGTTTTTTTTAAATTTTTGCTCTATAACTCCAAAGATTTTAACTTTACACCAAAAACACCCAAATAAATCTTCACCGTAATTAAATTCTACATACAGACATGTTTTTCACGATTCAGTTCGACGAAAAGTTTCATCGGAAAATGCGGGTTTTTCCAACAAAATCTTTAATTTTCAACTAAAATTTTAGGTAAGCAATTATTTATCGGTCTCCTGACGAATAAGTCAGGAAGTTCTAGGAATACAACTCAACTCTGCCAAAAAATACTACTCTGACGACCTCGAAGACACAAATGTGTCGCGTAACCACTGGGTACATGGCGCACAATGGGTTTGCGTTATGTAGCAGACGAGAGGGGGCGACAGGCGCGTCTCCGGTGCCTGAAAACTGGAACTGCTCGACTATGGGAATAAACCCAGACAGAAAATTCTGGTCCTCCAGGTTGGGGGTTGTGACGATGGGCTTGCTCCTCATCTCACGTCAAAAAGACAAATGCAAAAAAGCATAAGGGTAGCCTCGGAAATACAGAAGGATTAAATAGGAAACAACCACGGCATAGAAAAAGGATAATGAATTTTGGAACTCTTAATAAACAAGGATGTAGTGGCAAACTGACAGAAAGCATTTGCGATCTAAATGAACACCAAATCACAATAACAGCTCGAACAGAGACGAAAAAGAAAGGAACGGGAGTCGAAACAATTGGCACCTACATATCTACAGCGGTGTGGCAAAAGATCAACGTGCACAAAGAGGAGTATCCCTACTAGTACAAAAAAATTAAAACTGGGAAGCAGTAAACGAAGACATACTTAGAGTTAATATGAACATCTTACAACAAAAAATAACGATTATAGGAGTGTATGGTCTATCAAACGATGGTCTAATAGCGGAAAAACATCAGTTCTACGAGGATTTAAATGAAACAATAATAAAAGTAGGAGACAACAGAGAAATAATAATATTAGGAGATTTAAATGCTAGAACCGGTAAAAAGTCAAATAATAAAGTAGTAGGACCATTTGGAGAAGACATAGTCAATGAAAATGTAGGCAGGTTAATAAATACATGCGAACAACATGAGCTAACAATCAATAATGGTTACTTTAAGCACAAAGAAATACAAAAATACACAAGGACACAACCTACTAGAAATTTAAGATCAATAAAAGATTATGTGATAACCAAACAGAAAACCGTATTAGATATTGAGGATGTCAGGATATATAGAGGAATATGTAACATATCAGACCACCACCTGCTTAAAACTAAAATCTTTTTCCCAGTACAATCGAACAAGCAAAGATCAACACAAATACCGGAAAAAAATACAACAGATATCACAGAGGAAAAGTGTAATGTAAAAAGGCTACGACATGATAGTACAAAATATCTTTATCAACTAAGGCTAGATAAATATCTTTAAGAAACAGAGGGTCTTACCGGAAAGGAGGCATACGAAAAAGTACTGCTCAGTATAAGAAAAGATGCTAAAGAAGTCTTGGGAATTAGACAAATAACCGGAAGCAATAAATATTGGTGGAACTCTAAAATTGAAGAACTGGTTAGAACCGGAACATGAAGCATGGAAATTCATTAACAATGTAAAAGTCGATAAAAAATCCTACAACCCAATACAGCTAATACCAACAAAAAAATGAATAGATCATTATAAGAATCTACTTACCAAATAAAGAACAGAATTCACAGATTAAGCACAAAATGAAATAAATATAGAAGGCGAACAAGTACTAATTGATATGTAGCAGTAGTGACTAAAGGAGTAAAACAACTTAAAAATGGAAAATCCCCCGGCTCCGGCGGAATATCAGCAGAATTGATAAAAAATGGAACTCAGAAATTGTTTAAGATCTCTTGCATACATATTTACAAAGTAAGTCAATGGAGAAAGCATCCCAGATGAATGAAAAACAGCTTTCATAATTTCGGTATATAAAATAAGTAACAAATTAGACTGCAATAACTACCAAGTGGTATCACTAACGAGTACGGTAAGTAGGATATGTGAAAGAATAATCAGAGATAATAATATGATTGAAGACGAATACAAATACCAAGAGGAAGAGGAGCAGAACCGGTTTCGAGCTGGTAGATCTTGCACAGACAACGTGTTCTGCTTGAAACAAATTATAGAGAAGAAACTAGCACGAAATAGATCAACACACCTTACATTCATATGTTTAGAAAAAGAATATGGTAATATACCTATCTCGAAATTATGGCAGGTACTCCAGGTAACTTCAATCAATCATACACTCATAAAGGCTGTTCAGAATATATACAACAACATGGAAGCCCAGATAAAATTAGGCAACAGAATACCGGAACCATTCAGAGTCAATAAAAGCCTACGACAGGGGTGCTGCATATCATCGACACTTTTTAAAATCTATATTGGTAAAGCTCTCCACCAGTGGAAATCGAAATACAAAGGAATGGGCATATAGGTGGACGATGACACTTGTTTGTATACCCTCCAATTTGCCGATGATCAAGTAATATGTGCAAATGACAAAGAGGATCTCGAGTACATGACACGAAAATTGAATGAGGAATTTGAAAAATGGGGTCTGATAATGAACATGGAAAAACCGGTGTACCTTTACCTAGGAGAGGAGACTACTGACCTGCAACTGGAAAACAATAAAACGATGTGAAGACTGTAGATACCTGGGAATAAATTTTAACAAAGAAGGAACGGATGATGCAGAGATAAACAGTAGGATAAATAAAGCTAGAAAATTAATTAAATCTGTGAATGGAATATTATGGAGTACTGAAATAGGAAAACAAAGAAAATTGAGAATATATGACACAGTGATAAATGATAAAAAGCACACTGCTGTACAGATCTGAAACGTTGCGTCTGAAAGAACATCAAATAAGGAAAATAGAAGCAACAGAAATGGATGCATTAAGAAGAGCAGCTAGAAAAACGAAACTTGGTAGTGTTCGAACCAACATAATTAAGGAAGAAATGGGTCTAAAAGAAACTGTGACCGACTGCATAGATAAAAAACAGCTTATATGGTATGGGCAAGTTCAAAGAATGCCAGAAGAAAGACTACCAAAGAAAGTAGCAAAATGGATACCACCGGAACACAGGAAACGAGGAAGAACAAAGAAATCGTGGATCTAAGGAGTTCGAAGATCAATGACCAAACGAGGATTGACAGAAGAAGATTGTAATGACAGGACGTGATGGCAATTGGGCATCGGACAACGTCGCAGGACGTTCTAACCCGAATATATATATATACAAAATTTATTTCGCCGAAGCGATAACGGTCGCGATGACGGTCGCGAAATCAATCCTTTTTTCCCATCCAAAAATAGGTTTTACATTTACTTTAAAATTAAATACTTCTACACAATTTATATAATACCTACACACGGTCGTGAAATCGATTCTTTTTCCTCATCCAAAAGTAGATATTATATCTATATTATATACGCATTGCAGGCCTTCTACATTATATATATGTATATATACATACACATAATATATATACGTACAAAATTTATTTCGCCGAAGCGATGACGATCGCTAAATCAACCCTGTTTTCCCATCAAAAAATAGGCTTTACATTTATTTTAAATTTAAATATTTGTTCATAATTTATATATACTGTTGTGATCTGCTTTCTATTAATTTTATTTTAATTAAGTATTTATTCAATTAATTATTGAATTGACGCAAATCATACATAAACAATTAATAAAAAATCTCAGGGTACCTTTTTGTCATAAAAATTAACTAAAATTATCTTAGGTTATACTTATCCTTTCTCGTGGCTTCAGTATCTCTTAGTTGATCCTTATCGGGATAAAATAGGAAAAGGAAATATATAGAAAAATCATAAATAAGCACATACAAATACCATTATTATCAAAAGCAATGCTCTGAAAATCTATCAATTAAATCCTGTGGGCATAATTGTCCAAATGAAACTTTTACCATATAATTAATCTAATTTAAACAAATATGTATCGCTTTGTTCCTGATACCATTTATAAAATAAACTAAACAAACAAATTTAGGTATTTGCAAAACTACTTAAACTTCCTGTTAAATTATTGAAATGTTGGAACCTTAATTCATATGCTTTTACGCAAATATCTTAACTTTTGATTATAAAGAACATCTATCACATAAGTTATTGACTGACCTTTTTGATTCACACACAATGATGTCTCCTCTTGACCCAAACAGCTATTCCTTGTTGATTATGTTAGGCTACCAATCAAAGACCTCTCCGTTCTCAGCATCAATCCAGCAGCATACCAGCAACTATTTCTCCAAAACACAAACCAAGCCGCTTTTGACCAGTACTCTTTCAATAAACTCCAAGACTCTCTCCTCTCTTTCTCTCAATAATAATCTCCTGAGACCCAAGTATCTTTTTTACTTGGTGTCACAAATAATTTTAATAACGATAAATCTTGTAACTTTCTCTCTTGGACTTTACAGAATCAAAGAGGTATTTCTTCTCGATTTGATTTGTCTCTCGTTCCACTTTTCAGCTACTCTTCACTAACAAACAAAACCACTAGTACTTGCTTCTGAACTATCCGCGAAAACTTTTCGACTGCTCTTCTCGGATGCCGGACGCACAATCCAGTCTCTTTTCCAAAACTGTCTCAACATTCAAACTTCCCTTTCCCCATTTCAAATTGCCAAGCCAATCAGAAACATTTCTCTTTCCACATTCCTCTTTTTCATTCGAAAAACCAGGCATTCTTTCAAACAATACTTCTACTCATCCTAATCACTTTCCGGAAATTATACAAATACTCTTGTGCTTAAAACAAACAGATTTAAAATTCCAAATCTCTCTACCTTTATTTTCCTAAAAACTAATAATTACAGCTACCTGTGGATCTTACCTTTCCCGTAACAAACAATCTATTTAAATTATAATCCGAAATAAATTGTACTTTCACTTCACTTCATATACAAATGTCTTTAAGTCTTCAGGGAAAAACTCATTAGGATAGACCCACTGCGTAAAAGCTACCTTCTACTAAATAGTTACAAATCAATTTACAGGGTGTATCAAATTTATGTGCCCGCGTTATAATTAAAATTTAAATTTTTACTCTATCTTTGATTGATAAAGTGATACATAATAATACATACACATTATATATACGTACCAAATTTATTTTGCCGAAGCAATGACGGTCGCGAATTCAATGCTTTTTCCCATCCAAAAAGTGCACAACGTCCCTAAAGAAGTTTTCACTTCAAAAAATATTTTCATTTATTATTTTTAGCAGTATTATTACAAGAAAGTAGAAAACTCAAAGAGGTACCACAAAAATGTATATTATAAAAATGTCATACAAGGACGCGTTTCGGCTCTTACCGAGCCATCATCAGCTTGAAATACAGGAGCAAAGTCTAAAACTGTCCTACAATATAAAAAGGAAATTTTTAAGCATGTGGTGATCACGCCCACCTCGGCAAAGGAACTTACCAGACCAGGAAGGAGGAAGAATCTAATGGCTTACATTGTATTGGGTTCTTTAGGTTTCATTCTAAGTTATAAGTAGTGTATTAGACATTAAGGGTATAAATTCATTTTAAGATTTAAATGACTTCCTCTTTGAGAGAAACCATCTTGCGAACAGATCAGGTCCCGGATTACGAACACTCGATACGAATCGTATCCGCCATGTTTTCCCATAAGGCGCTACGGTAAAACATGGCGGATACGATGCGTATCGAGTGTACGTAATCCGGGCCCAGGTGCAAGGAACTTTTCGGTGAACTGTCAAATTGCTGTCAGTGATGACAGATGACATGTAGTACTCAAGAATGAATTTGTCGTTAGGTGGTAAATGTTGTAACTAGAAGACCCCACAGACTAGGGAAAGAAAAAAGAAGAAGATTAAACGTCAAATTCAAAATTCGTAAGGTGAAAGAATAGAGGAAAATAAATAGGACAATATTGAATGTATACGGTATTAAAACGAAGAGGAAAAGCTAAAAAACAATGAAGAATAGCAATAACCAATAAAATTTGATAAGTAATTACCGAGGAGGACAAGACCACCCCAAGTTCAAAAAGAAGTAGGACAGTTTAACAAAAAAGGACAAAGATTCAATCAGGACAAAACATATTAAGATAGCTCCATATAAAATACATTAAAAAGTCAAGTATCACAGTACAGTTGTGTCAATACAACTTATTAATTAGATATCACAGTTTTTTCCCGTGTCACTGAAAGATTAAACCCAACCATACCAACACCTAGTTCACTCATAAGTATTTGAAATAGAAGAGTCTATAGACTCGGTGTATAAAGTTATTAGGTGATATTATAGGTGTTGTCACGGTTCTGCTGCAAGATGTTACAATCGTAATGAAGCCCTACAATGATAACAGTGACAAAATTATTATTGAAAATTAAAGGTGTATTTGAATGTGTTACCTGGCAGTGGTATCATTAGTAGTATTTGAAATAATAAAGAATTAATGTTGAAATGTTGTTGTTTGATTGAAAAGTATAAAGTAATATATAACTATATTATGACAAAATATTATATTTATTGTAATATGCGAAATGAAGACAAGTAGAAAAGGTGGCTATGTTATTGAAAAAATTAATTAAACAATTATTATTATTTGTCAAAGAGAACGTTAAAAACAGGTCATAATGACAACAGCAGCTCAACCCCAAGTAGACACCACCAATCACTTCATTGTTCAAAAGAGCCAAGAAAAAACTAAATAACTCCACCCGAGTTATCAATAGTATACTTATATTTATAGAAGGAAAATGGAAGAGGAAAATTAGGAAAACCAAAAAAGTGTTATCTAGTAGAAAGGAAGAGGTAACGATTAGGTTCAATATGAGTAAAAGTTAACCAAGAACTTAAGGAAGATCAAAAATTATTGGTTGACTGAAAACTATTGTTTGTTTTTATTTTAAAACATTAAATTAAGACAAATATAAGGTTCAGTTGGTAGGAGTTGTTCATTAAGGACATTTACAGATGTGTTGTTAGTAGCTTCATGTATTTCGAAAGCTTCAAGTATGTTTAATCTATTTCCTTTATTACAAGAATGAACTATTTGAAAATCAGAGGTAGAAAAATTGTGATTGGTAGATAGAATATGATTGGCAAAAGCAGAATTAGTATTATGGATATCAGTATCTTTATATTTTTCTATAACTTTCAAATGTTCAGCAAAACGAGTGTCTAGACGTCTCCCACTCTGTCCAATGTAAATAGAATTACAAGAAAAACAGCAAAGTTTGTATACTCCTGATTTGTGGAAAGGTGGAACCAAATCCTTAGAGTTCACAATAGATCTGAGGTTATGATTGGTTTTGAAGGCGATGGGGATATCATATTTTTTGAAGATTTTTTGTACTTGATAAGAGTGAGGGCCTAGAAAATGAAAAGAACCATAAAATGAGGGAGTGGTATTAGGTGATATGGTAGGGTAAGATAAATTCAGCTTATTATGGAGTCTGACCAAGAGTTTATCAATAAGATGTAAAGGAAAATTATTATTGACAGCTAGCTGTCGAATAATATTAATTTCTTTATTGAAGGCAGTATCAGAAAGAGGTAGTCTTAAGGCACGCGTAAAGAAGCAGTTGAAAGAGGCTATTTTATGTGAGAATGGATGGTTTGAGAAAAAATTGATCAACGTATCAGTAGTTGTTGGTTTTCTGTAAACTTCAAAAGTAAGGGTTTTATTAGGTGGGTTCCTGGTGATGAGAAGGTCTAAGAAAGGAAGTGAGAACTTATCTTCAAACTCAATAGTGAATTTTATCCTGTCATGTAGGGTATTGAGATAACTAAGAAAGTTTAAAGCTTCTTCTTTGGTGCCATCCCAAAGAACAAGACAATCATCAACATATCTAAAGTAGAAAACAATAGTATGTTTGAAATCAGAGTCATGTAAAAAGCCTGTTTCAATGTTACTCATAAAAATCTCTGCCAAAAGAGGGGACAGGTTACTTCCCATGGATAGGCCTGTATTCTGAGTGAAAAAGTTATCATTAAATTTAAAGAAATTTTGCTCCAAACTTAAACCTAAAGGCGAGCAGATGTCTAAAGTATTGTGTGTTGGAACATCATTAGAGAGAAGAAGGGTTCTTACCAATTCCACGCACTCAGAAGCTGGAATACTAGGAAATAAATTAGTAACGTCCAGTGAAAGTAAGATACTGTTGTCTGGGACTAAAGTATTTTTGATTTTGTTAGCTAGATCTACTGAGTTCAGTATTGAATATAGGTTATTGAAATTGGTCAGCTTTTTTAAGTTGGAATTTAAAAAAGAAGATAATTTACTACATGGTGAGTTTGAAAAGTTAACAACAGGACGGATAGGAATGTTAGGTTTATGTATTTTAGGTAATCCCCTAAGAAGTGGAGTGGTGGGATTCATAGTCGTAAAAAGTAAAGGTGAACTACCTAAGGATTGAAGGCATGTCTTGTAAAGTTTTAAAGAGTTCCTTAAATATGAGTGAAATTTAACAGTAGAATCTTGGTTAATAAGTTGAAAAGAAGAGTCTGATTCTAAAAAGGAGTTCACTTTTGAAATGTACTCAGGTTTGTTGAGAATTACTCTGCAATTACCCTTGTCAGCTTTGGTTATAGTCAAATTTTCACTTTCACAAATCTTTTTTAATTCTTTGAAGTATTTATGTTGTTTTTTGTGAGTAAATGAGGATGGATTAAAGTTATGAGAACGATGGATGTCATTTAAGGTTGATGAAATGTCAGCTCTAATAACATCTTTGTGGTTGGAAAAATAAGGAGCTTGAGAAGTATCCAGAGTGTTCTTTAAACTATAATTCATGTTTTCAATGATGTTGTCTGAGTCAATGGCTAAGAGTTTTAGGTCATTTTTAAAATTATTAGAGTGAAAATTGAAGTTTAAACCTAAGTTCAAAATTTCAGTAATATTTTGGTAAAACTTATAGGAGCTGTTTGACCAAAATATTACTGAAATTTTGAACTTAGGTTTAAACTTCAATTTTCACTCTAATAATTTTAACAATGACCTAAAACTCTTAGCCATTGACTCCGACAACATCATTGAAAACATGAATTATAGTTTAAAGAACACTTTGGGTACTTCTCAAGCTCCTTATTTTTCCAACCACAAAGATGTTATTAGAGCTGACATTTCATCAACCTTAAATGACATCCATCGTTCTCATAACTTTAATCCATCCTCATTTACTCACAAAAAACAACATAAATACTTCAAGGAATTAAAAAAGATTTGTGAAAGTGAAAATTTGACTATAACCAAAGCTGACAAGGGTAATTGCATAGTAATTCTCAACAAACCTGAGTACATTTCAAAAGTGAACTCCGTTTTATAATCAGACTCTTCTTTTCAACTTATTAACCAAGATCCTACTGTTAAATTTCACTCATATTTAAGGAACTCTTTAAAACTTTACAAGACATGCCTTCAATCCTTAGATAGTTCACCTTTACGTTTAACGACTATGAATCCCACCACTCCACTTCTTAGGGGATTACCTAAAATACATAAACCTAACATTCCCATCCGTCCTGTTGTTAACTTTTCAAACTCACCATGTAGTAAATTAGCTTCTTTTTTAAATTCCAACTTGAAAAAGCTGACCAATTTCAATAACCCATATTCAATACTGAACTCAGTAGATCTAGCTAACAAAATCAAAAATACTTTAGTCCCAGACAACAGTATCTTAATTTCACTGGACGTTACTAATTTATTTCCTAGTATTCCACCTTCTGAGTGCGTGGAATTGGTAAGAACCCTTCTTTTCTCTAATGATATTCCAACACACAATACTTTAGACATCTGCTCGCTTTTAGGCTTGTTTGGAGCAAAATTTCTTTAAATTTAATGATAACTTTTTCACTCAGAATACAGGCCTATCCATGGGAAGTAACCTGTCCCCTCTTTTGGCAGAGATTTTTATGAGTAACATTGAAACAGGCTTTTTACATGACTCTGATTTCAAACATAATATTGTTTTCTACTTTAGATATGTTGATGATTGTCTTGTTGTTTGGGATGGCACCAAAGAAGAAGCTTTAAACTTTCTTAGTTATCTCAATGCCCTACATGACAGGATAAAATTCACTATTGAGATTGAAGATAAGTTCTCACTTCCTTTCTTAGACCTTCTCATCACCAGGAACCCACCTAATAAAACCCTTACTTTTGAAGTTTACAGAAAACCAACAACTACTGATACGTTGATCAATTTTTTCCCAAACCATCCATTCTCACATAAAATAGCCTCTTTCAACTGCTTCTTTACGCGTGCCTTAAGACTACCTCTTTCTCATACTGCCTTCAATAAAGAAATTAATATTATTCGACAGCTAGCTGTCAATAATAATTTTCCTTTACATCTTATTGATAAACTCTTGGTCAGACTCCATAATAAGCTGAATTTATCTTACCCTACCATATCACCTAATACCACTCCCTCATTTTATGGTTCTTTGCATTTTCTAGGCCCCCACTCTTATCAAGTACAAAAAATCTTCAAAAAATATGATATCCCCATCGCCTTCAAAACCAATCATAACCTCAGATCTATTGTGAACTCTAAGGATTTGGTTCCACCTTTCCACAAATCAGGAGTATACAAACTTTGCTGTTCTTCTTGTAATTCTATTTACATTGGACAGAGTGGGAGACGTCTAGACACTCGTTTTGCTGAACATTTGAAAGTTATAGAAAAATATAAAGATACTGATATCCATAATACTATTTCTGCTTTTGCCAATCATATTCTATCTACCAATCACAATTTTTCTACCTCTGATTTTCAAATAGTTCATTCTTGTAATAAAGGAAATAGATTAAACATACTTGAAGCTTTCGAAATACATGAAGCTACTAACAACACATCTGTAAATGTCCTTAATGAACAACTCCTACCAACTGAACCTTATATTTGTCTTAATTTAATGTTTTAAAATAAAAACAAACAATAGTTTTCAGTCAACCAATAATTTTTGATCTTCCTTAAGTTCTTGGTTAACTTTTACTCATATTGAACCTAATCGTTACCTCTTCCTTTCTACTAGATAACACTTTTTTGGTTTTCCTAATTTTCCTCTTCCATTTTCCTTCTATAAATATAAGTATACTATTGATAACTCGGGTGGAGTTATTTAGTTTTTTCTTGGCTCTTTTGAACAATGAAGTGATTGGTGGTGTCTACTTGGGGTTGAGCTGCTGTTGTCGTTATGACCTGTTTTTAACGTTCTCTTTGACAAATAATAATAATAATTTTTTAATTAATTTTTTCAATAACATAGCCACCTTTTCTACTTGTCTTCATTTCCCATATTACAATAAATATAATATTTTGTCATAATATAGTTATAAATTACTTTATACTTTTCAATCAAACAACAACATTTCAACATTAATTCTTTATTATTTCAAATACTACTAATGATACCACTGCCAGGTAACACATTCAAATACACCTTTAATTTTCAATAATAATTTTGTCACTGTTATCATTGTAGGGCTTCATTACGATTGTAACATCTTGCAGCAGAACCGTGACAACACCTATAATATCACCTAATAACTTTATACACCGAGTTATAGACTCTTCTATTTCAAATACTTATGAGTGAACTAGGTGTTGGTATGGTTGGGTTTAATCTTTCAGTGACACGGGAAAAAACTGTGATATCTAATTAATAAGTTGTATTGACACAACGGTACTGTGATACTTGACTTTTTAATGTATTTTATATGGAGCTATCTTAATATGTTTTGTCCTGATTGAATCTTTGTCCTTTTTTCTTAAACTCTCCTACTTCTTTTTGAACTTGGGGTGGTCTTGTCCTCCTCGGTAATTACTTATCAAATTTTATTGGTTATTGCTATTCTTCATTGTTTTTCAGCTTTTCCTCTTCGTTTTAATACCGTATACATTCAATATTGTCCTATTTATTTTCCTCTATTCTTTCACCTTACGAATTTTGAATTTGACGTTTAATCTTCTTCTTTTTTCTTTCCCTAGTCTGTGGGGTCTTCTAGTTACAACATTTACCACCTAACGACAAATTCATTCTTGAGTACTACATGTCATCTGTCATCACTGACAGCAATTTGACAGTTCACCGAAAAGTTCCTTGCACCTGATCTGTTCGCAAGATGGTTTCTCTCAAAGAGGAAGTCATTTAAATCTTAAAATGAATTTATACCCTTAATGTCTAATACACTACTTATAACTTAGAATGAAACCTAAAGAACCCAATACAATGTAAGCCATTAGATTCTTCCTCCTTCCTGGTCTGGTAAGTTCCTTTGCCGAGGTGGGCGTGATCACCACATGCTTAAAAATTTCCTTTTTATATTGTAGGACAGTTTTAGACTTTGCTCCTCTATTTCAAGCTGATGATGGCTCGGTAAGAGCCGAAACGCGTCCTTGTATGACATTTTTATAATATACATTTTTGTGGTACCTCTTTGAGTTTTCTACTTTCTTACCTCGAGACCACATTTGAGAATGGATACTCCTCTTCATGTTTTTTAGTATTATTACAATATTTTGTAGAGCTTTAAAAACGTTTGTATCTGACTAAAATAGTTATTATCCTAAAATGAATGGGAAAATCCTAGTAGCTGGCTGTATACCATAATTTAAAAACTCATACAAAACTAAAAAACTTCAAGTTGTATATTGGTATAAAATCGTTTATTAAAAAACTTCTAAAATGTCATCCAAATGGATTGCAAAACGTTTTCGTTCTAAATTAGAACATCTTCAGGGCCTAGAATGAAGTATTTCCACGTCAGATTAAAGCAAAAAGTTAAAATTGTGACTGCTAATAAGAAAAACATGCTCAAAGGGCAACATGGTTCTCTGCTCGAAAAAATGATAGGTTCTTGCCAGTTAAATTGTCACAGACCAACTGAGAAAGTAGGAAATAAACGTTCATTATGACAAGAGTGACATGACAAGACAGGATAAAGCCAATTTTTGGTTAAGAACTTCAACTAGAACAGGTTAAGAAAATCAACCATTACACCTTCATTCACAGTTCTTTCAGCTTATAATAATTAAATTTATAATGCATACACACCATTACTTTTCATTTCTTTCCACCTTTATATCAGGCAACCCCCCATTACTCAGTTATCTTAATGTTAATTTCATATTGGTTTTTTGTTTTTTACATTTGCTTTAAGTCATTTGGTCATCTCTGTCCTGTACGTTTACAAACTTTTGCATTTAAATATATTTCACTTGGTTTAGTCTGTTTAATCCATTACCACCTATTGAATTCAAACTCATAGTTCGCTATTTCAGATAATGAGTCAATTTAAATTCTCCGCTCCATATTGACATTAACCCACAATTTTTGACCTCTATTAGTTAGCTCTCATTCTATTGTTCATTCACACTATCCACTTCATCTGGTAGCCTATCATGGTGTATCTCCTCGAATTCTTTCAGTCAATCTATAACAGCATAAAGTTCAATTACATTTAGCTGTCACTTTTATTTCCCTTTTCTGTTATTAAATTTATTACATACTTTATTATTGAATTCTATCATATTTTATTGAAAATTATATCTTTAACATTAACATTTACTTCCCGATCTGTATTTCATCTTTTAGTTACTTTAATTTTTCCACAATACAGTCGAACCCGCTTATTGGAATAGCCGTCGTGCAAAGAAAAAGTATTCCTATAACAGGGATATTCCAATAACCGATCATATAAGCCTAGTAAAAACGTTTTGGGACCTCAAATTTCTATTCCTTAAACCGGGATATTCCTTTAACCGGTATTCTAATAAGCGGGTTCGACTGTATATGCTAACAGTGAGAAGAGTAAAGAAGACCACAGCAAAGATTAACACAACACCTATATCACAAATATCTAATAACACAGAACCATAAATTTGAAACTGTATCCACAAGTTAGCAACTTGAGCAACTTGAAATTGACAATATGGAAAACCGGAAGAGAGAGAAAACAGAGAAAAGAATATTGTAAAGCAAAAACAGATGGAATAAACAGAAATCTGCTAAGAAGCAAGACTTTAAGTAAGAGAACAAAATATGAACTTTAAATAGACCTTAATAAGACCTGTTGTTACATATGGGATCGAAACGACGATGATTAACAAGAAAAATGAACCTTCTGAAATTTGAAAGAAAAATAATGAGAAGGATACGGGACTATAATGTATTAAGAGAGGCGGAAATAAGAATGAACAAAAAATCCAAAATTGAAGAAGAATTAAACGAGAAAATATAGTCATATAATATAATATCTTTTCACTTAGAATGGATCTGACATATACTAGGAATGGCGGTTTTTTACAAAACACCGGTTTTAGGTTATACCGGTTTTTTCTACTTACGGTTTAACCTGGCGGTTACAACTGATCAAAAAATTCGGTTATTCCAAAAACCGGTGATCGGTTTTTTTAATCAATAGTCAATAACCATTAGGTTACAAAGTTATGTTTACATTGCACTTTAGTTAACTTCATTAGAATCGGTATCAATATTATCTATTAAAAGAATATATCTGGAACTCGGAGGTAAACTACACTTTGTCATTTTAAGCAACTTTTCAGTAGAGCAGTTTGAATATTTTAAAAATCTTATATTATATCTTATAATTAGGTATCTCCGCTCCGAAAGACAATGTGATCATATTTTAATCATAGCATATAACTAGTTTGTACAATACAACTAATAAAACGTTAAAATTTGCCCTAATTACTGTAATTAACGGTAATTTACAATGACATAGTGCAGCTTACCTCTGAATGTTTTAAAAATCTTATATATCCGATAATTAGGTATCTTTCGGTCTGAGAGACAATGTGATCGTGTTTTAATGATAACATATAACTAGTTTGTACAATACAACTAACAAAACGTTAAAATTTGCCCTAATTACTGTAATTAACGGTAATTTACAGTGACATAGTGCAGTTTACCTCTGATAGGTTTGATCTAACTTATAAAATATTTATTAAATTTAAAAGTATTTAAGCCCAAAAAAATTAGCTAGGTACTTCTCATGAAACAAATTTTTATTTTAGTTAAATGTTATTACAGTAAAACCTGTGTTAACGGCCACCTGTCAAAATCGGCAACCTGTACTAACGGCCATTTATTTAATACGGACGCGGTCAAATAATCTCATTATTTTTAAAACCCATTTCATAGAAATTTACCAGTTAATATCGGCCAAAATATTTTTGTGTGGGTACTTGTTGATAATACCCAATATTGCGAAATACCCAATACTATTTTATTATATATCGTATTTATCTAAAACGAGATTAAAAATAACCTGCATATTAATTTATTAGGGTCGGTGTCGGCGAACACGAAGTTCTTAAAACTCTATAATAATATGTCGTAAAATAGGAAACCTTTGTCGCTAAGAAACATAATAAAAATATAATAGCTGATAAAGTGAAAAGTCTGGTTTAAATTCACAAAATTTTGCCGACAAATATGATGTTGCACATGTACAATTATGAAGATGTATTATAAAAAAAAAATAAAAATTGAATAATTCTTTAAAACGCTTCACTAAACGATAACATCAACATCTGATAACAATCTGAACAGACTATCTTTTTTACCTAGTAGACAGTCTCTGGCCAAATTATTAGACGCACTATAAACGATTAAAAAAATGGTTATTATGAGGTAATACCATTATGTACTAGACACAAATTATGTTGTTTGGTTGTCAATTTAATCGTCTATATTTTATCACAAATAGAACATTATTATTAATGAACCAATATGTATTTATTGACTCTTGAAAGAAACCAGAAATAACAACAATGTTGGCAATTTGTTGCTGACATATTGTGGCTCAACAAAATAATAATAGCTTATAATAATTGTTATTATTATTTCTTTTATAATTTTTGTTAAATTTAGCATAATTTTAAGTGATGCATAACTTTTGAAACTATGTGTATAATACCATTCGAAATAGAAACACCAATTTTTAAGAGAAGGTACACAATATTATTTGTTAATTGTTTATTATCATGTATTAATAACCACGATTTTTATAAAAACAACAACGATGTAACTATGTATAAAAAAAGAATAGATAAAAACAAAGAGATTTATTTCTGTTAAGAAGAACAGTTACCTATGATCCGTTTGCCGCTAGGTGCTTAGTGCACTAAGTCAACATAGTGTTGTTTGCCATCAGCCTGCAGTTAGTAACTGTGAGGTAAAAACACAAAAGTTTACATGACGCTTTTTACCTCTCAAATTATTTGAACATAGTGTTCTATTTTTTTGGTAATTTCGTTTTCGTGGTCATTAGTACCAAGTGTAGTATACCTACAGGCCGTGGAGTTGGAGTATTTACATTGTAAAAATGTCGTGTATCCCATCCTCCATGCTATGGCATGCTGGACGAGCCATACAGTCTGTAGTCAACACCCCGAGGTATGAGCGGGAACACAAAGTGTATCAATACTCTTACGCTTATAAAGCGCACCTGGCGCATTATAAGGGCCTTCACATTTTACTCTTTTTCAACTTGTCTTGAGTAAAATGTCTTTAATCTTTCCTATCAGCCTCTCTTGGCTAACTCTTGTTTCTTCTGACCTCGAATGGCGATTAGGGTTCCGAAAGCAGACGGGTCACTATATTTCCTTCTACTACACCCTCTAGTAACCGAGCGATTACCGGTATAAGTAATCCCCCATCTACCGGCCAACGGCTTCGGGCGGATGAGCTGGTAAATGGCAGGGCACTCTGTTGTCCTGAGACTGAGAAATCGGTCTCAAAGGCGGAGGAACCAAGACAGTGGTCAACGGCATCAGGATGTAGAAGGAACGGGAAACCACTGCATTAAATATCCAAATGGATTCCCTTGTAAAAACCCATCAATGGCAATGTTTAAAACGAAAAATTCCGGAGTAAAATGTTCCCCAATCGGATCTCCGGGGGGAACAGTGGCGAACAAAGTCATTAAACTTAAAAATAAAGTTATGAGAATAGCTACTTGGAATGCAAGAAGCTTGTACGCAGCCGGGAAATTAATAAACGTAACAACAGAAATGGAAAGACTACATGTGAAAATACTTGGTATCAGCGACGTACAGTGGAAAGGATCCGGCAAATTTCCAACTAGAAAAGGCATGTTCTACTATTCGGGAACTGATGATACAAACCACCGTTATGGCGTCGGAATAATAGTTGAAAGGGAAGTCAACAAATCGGTACTAAGTTTTACCCCATATTCAGAACGAATCATAGCAATCCAACTAAACTCGAACAAAGGAAAAATTAACATTATTCAAGTCTATGCACCGACAGCAGAGAAAGAGGATGAGGAAATAGAAGAATTCTACAAGCAACTCGAAGACATTCTGGAATCGACCAAAAAAGAAGATGTCACCGTAATCATGGGCGATTTCAACGCTAAAGTTGGTAAGGTGAAAACGGATGGATGCACTGGTGAATTTGGACTTGGACAACGAAACGACCGAGGTGAACGTCTGGTACAATTTTGCCAAGAAAAAGAATTTGTAGTAATAAACACAATGTTCAGATTACCAAACCGTAGATTTTACACGTGGACATCACCAAGGGATAATGCAGACAACATCGTCAGGAATCAAATCGGTTATATACTAATCAGAAGCTGGTTTAAAAACTCCATCACGTCTACAAAAACCTATCCAGGCACTGATATAGAATCGGATCACAATCCGGTGGTGGCTGTAGTAAATATAAGATTCAAGAAACTACAGAAAAATGCAGCCAAACAAAAGATAGACGTTAAGAAACTGAAAGACGCAACTATACTGGAAAGGACAAGAGAACAGGTAAACAACAATCTTAGAAACCTCGCTGCAAAAAATAGGAACACAGACAATGTAGAGGACAAATGGATGGAGATAGAAAAGGCCCTTATGACAGCTGGTGAATGCTCCTTAGCTCCAAGCAAAATTAAGAAAAAGGAATTGATGACAAACGAAATTTTGGACCTCATGGAGGAAAGGCGAAGAAATAAAAACAACAAGACAAAATACAAAGAAGTGAACCGTGAGATTAAAAGAAAAATTAGAGAAGCCAAAGAGAAGTGGGTTCTGGAAAACTGTAAGGAAATAGAAGAATATGAAAGAAAGTACGATAGCTTTAACATGCATAAAAAGATCAAGGAAATAACAGGTAAAAAAGTGAAACAAGCATCCATCGTAAAAGACAAAAAAGGTAAAATAATTACAGATTTAAATGAAAAACTCGCAAGATGGACAGAATACATTGAAGAACTTTTTGCAGACGAAAGACCAGGAATAGCAGTGACAGAAACTGTAGACGACACAACAGGGCGTAAAATCCTAAAAAGCGAGATAGAATATGCTATAAGGAACACTAAAGGGGGTAAAGCTGCAGGACCAGATGAAATTCCTGTAGAATTGTTGAAACTTATAGACGACGACACACTTGAAATAATGGTGAACCTCTTTAACACAATTTATAGAACAGGCATCATACCAAAGAAATGGCTCTCCTCTACTTTTGTCACAATCCCGAAGACGAATAACGCCAGAGAGTGTTCAGACCACAGAACTATAGCATTGATGAGCCACACACTGAAAGTATTTTTAAAAATAATTCACAAAAGAATATTTAATAAACTAGAAGAGGAAATAAGCGCCACACAGTTTGGATTCAGAAGTGGACTGGGAACATGGGAAGCTTTGTTTGGTCTGAGTGTGTTAATGCAAAGATGTTTGGATGTAAACCAAGACCTCTACGTAGGTTTTATAGATTTTGAGAAGGCCTTCGATAAAGTCAGACACCAAAAGCTGTATGAAATCCTAAGAAGCAAAAACATTGACAGTCGCGACATTAATATTATATCCAGGTTGTATTAGGGACAAACAGCCAAAATCAAGGTTGATAATGAATTAACCGAAGAAATTGAGATTCGTCGAGAAGTGCGTCAGGGTTGTGTGCTTTTTCCGCTACTATTCAATATATTGTTATATTTCTATTTGATATAAAAATTAAAATTTGATAATTATAAACAAAATTCACTTTAATATAAAATATTTTTAATTTTCTCAACCTCGGGCATATAAATTTAGAACAACCTGTATACAACAAATTGTTATATTTAATTTTAAGAAGTGATTAGAATAAGCGTACGAAACTCGGAACAATGTGCTTAGATAAACAAAGTGAATGACGCGTACCATTATCGTTCTTCTCGGAAGGTCGATCATTAGCCTATGCTAAATAAAACTCAGTGAAATAGATGATAGTTCATTATCGTTTTTCGCGGAAGGTTTCGATCATTAGCCTATGCTAAATAAGACTCATTTGAAAGAGAGAATAGGTCATTAAAATTTGTAAATAGTTAGAAAGTATTTTAGAATGGGAATTAAATATTTTCTTTTGAAATCCATTAAGCATATTTAGAAAGATTAAAAATTGGTTTTGAGGAATATTACGAATGAGAGTTGGTGGTGGAAGATTGATTTGTGAATCTGGAAGGGATATTTAGAAAGTAGGGGAATGGATGAGAAAGTGAGATCAGAATGTTTTGAGCTGTCGAGAAGTGAAGTCGAGTAGTAGACGGTAGTGTACGGAGAGTGAGAAAGCCGGTAGTTCCGTGAGTGTGGAGTATCTATCGTGGAACGAGAAGTAGGCCAGGTCGAGAGTAAAAGAACCTCCTTGAGCCAAGAGTGTCCCGGTAGCTGATAGCAGTTTCGAAAAAGGTAGAACACAGCATCACAACAAAAGCAGGAACGAGAGCTATTCGAGCTAGTTTTTCAAAGGAGAACATTACTGGAAGCCAGGACGAGGTTTGATCGCAGCCAAGGATAGCAGGAAACGGGTCTTGTGTGAGGACATTTTCAGTTCACCAGGAAAAGGTCAGTCTCATTTGTTTGGACATGAATGTATGGGTTTTTCGTATTAAATTCCACATAAAAAATTGAATAACATAATCAATAATATCAGAAAAGCTTCATCAAACTTAAATAGAGTTGTTCCTAATAACTCCTAATAGTTAAATGTTAATAAAAACTTTCAATTGAAAACCAAAAGGAAATAAGATTCCCATTTGTAAATGTTATGTTTAAGAATAATAAGAAATAGCAAATATTAAGCATTGATTGCCTTTTAAATAAAATAAAAAATATTTTGATTATAATTGTAACCCATGTGTGTATTTTTTTACTCTTTTCTTTTCTATCCCGATTAGGAACCATTAAGAAATATTTGAAGCCACGAAAGTAAGTAATTAATTTATAATTCGCCCTGAGATTGAAAACATATTGATATGTGATCTGGTTAATTAATTAGATTAGTATTAATACATTGATTAAATTAAGTGACATATAAGAATATTATCTCATATCAATAATCAAGATCACATCAATATATAGCGAAACAATATGTCAGGAAGCACTCCTAGAGCAAAATATTGGTACGAACATTAACGGAGAGTTAATTAACAATATAAGATACGCTGATGACACGCTAATAGTAACAGAAAACCTAGCAAATTTACAGTATTTGATGGAAAACATAAACACTCATACCAATAAATTTGGTCTAAAACTGAACATCAAAAAGACTAAATTCATGATTGTAACGAAGAAACTATACACCAATGTGAATTTAACCATAAATAATCAGCCAGTTGAAAGAGTTACGTCCTACAAATATTTAGGGGTTTGCTTCACTGATACTAATGACCAGACAAGAGAAATCAAGAGGCGAATAGAGATAGCGAGACAATCGTTTGTCAAGATGAAAAAGTTCCTATGCAGCCGGGACATAAATATAAACTTAAGAACAAGAATGTTGAGGTGCTATGTTTTCTCCGTTCTGCTGTACGGCATGGAAGCTTGGATGCTGAAAAATATAAACATCAAAAACATTGAGGCATTCGAGATGTGGTGTTACAGGAGAATGTGGAAAATACCATGGACAGAAAGAGTAACAAATCAAGATG
Source organism: Diabrotica virgifera virgifera (assembly GCF_917563875.1). Classification (NCBI taxonomy): domain Eukaryota; kingdom Metazoa; phylum Arthropoda; class Insecta; order Coleoptera; family Chrysomelidae; genus Diabrotica; species Diabrotica virgifera. The sequence goes on along the minus strand of NC_065449.1, from coordinate 74,605,087 downwards.
TTCTGCTAAAGATGGGGAAGGAATGCGAAGTCATAAAAACCATACAAACGAGAAAACTGGAATATCTAGGCCACATAATGAGAGGAGAAAAGTACTCTCTGCTAAGACTCATCATCCAAGGAAAAATCTCGGGAAAGAGAAATGTGGGACGTAGGAGGATTTCCTGGTTGCGAAATTTAAGAGAGTGGTATGGGTGCAGTTCAATACAGTTGTTCAGAGCTGCAGCCAACAAAGTTAAGATTGCTGTGATGGTAGCCAACCTCCGATAGGAGACGGTACTGCAAGAAGAAGAAGTAGTTAGTATACCTCTAGAACAGTCATGTCAAAGATACGGCCCGCGATCGCAATGTGTCACAGAAAGAAGAATCATGTTTTTTAGAGCTTTTAGACTTCACTCGATTGCTCTACGGAAGTTTTAAAATGCGTACACTACACTACATTTATAAGTTATTTCAAAGGCAGCGCGTGCCTAGACAAGCGAGAGAGATAGACAGTAACACCATCTCTTAGCGGAAACACCCTATTATTTTTGTTGAGAACAATAGAATCTTCCATGCGCTTCGAGTCTAGACTAGAACCTTCCTTATCGATATAAAAGAAGTGCGTCGACGTGTCACGTGAGTCAGTTGCGAAGTAGTGGTTGAGAAGTTATTGTACATTTGTTTGTGTCGTGCGTGTGCGATATCCATAATTGTGTCGAGTTCCATATTTGTTACGATTTCTGCATAATGTCACAAAAACGTAAAGTTGATAGTGAACGTAGAGTTTTTCAGTCTAAATGGGAAAATGCATATTTTTTCATAGAATGGAAAGGTAAACCACTGTGTTTGATTTGCAATCAAACAGTTGCTGTTTGTAAGGAGTTTAACTTGAAGAGACACTATGATACGAATCATAAATCAAAATTCGATTGTTACACTGAAAAAATAAGAATGGACAGATTGTCATCTTTAAAATCTAAACTTCAAGGTCAACAATCGATGTTTACTAAAGCTAATACTGAGAGCGAAGATGCCCTGAAATCAAGTTTTATTATTGCATTAGAAATCGCGAAGAGATCAAAACCTTTCACTGATGGTGATTTTATTAAAGACTGTATGTTGAAAGTTGCCGATGTTTCATTTCCATTTCAAAAGTCAATAATTCAAAATATTTCGCTGTCAAGAAACACTGTTGCTTCAAGAATAAATGATTTATCTCAAAATTTGGTTCTTCAACTGAAGGAGAAAATTAAGGAATTTACAAACTTTTCACTGGCTGTTGATGAGTGCACTGATACTGTTGATACAGCTCAACTTGCTGTTTTTATACGAGGTATTAACAGTAACTTTGAAATAACTGAAGAACTATTAAAGTGCGTTCCATTGACAGGTACTACAACAGCAAATGATATTTATTCTGCATTGGAGCATTTGATGGCAGAATATGGACTCGATTGGAATATACTTAGCAGCACAACTACGGATGGCGCTCCTGCCATGGTTGGCCAACATTCGGGCGTTGTAACTAAATTAAAACAGAAAACATCAGGAAATTTTGTGGGATTTCACTGTATAATTCACCAGGAATCATTGGCATCCAAACATTTAAAAATGGACCATGTCATGCAACCTATAATTAAAATAGTAAATTTTATAAGGAGCAGAGGACTAAATCACCGACAGTTCAGGCAGTTTTTACAAGATTTGGACGAAAAGTTTTCTGATGTCCCTTATTTCACCGAAGTTCGTTGGCTCAGTCGAGGAGTAGTTTTAGAAAGATTTTTTGCATTACGTGACCCTATTCAAGCTTTCATTTTAGAAAAAGGCAACCCAATTGATTATGACAATGACTGGTGGGTTGATTGTGCCTTTTTGGTAGATATGAATAAACACTTGACTGATCTGAATGTAAAGTTACAGGGTAAAAATCTGATTGTCACTCAAATGTACTCATGTATTCAAGCCTTTGAAACAAAGTTGAGGCTGTGGGAAAATCAGGTAAAAAATCAAACTTTGGATCATTTCCCTCATTTAAAATCATTTGGCACAGTGGATCAAAAAAAATTGGATCAATATTCTCAACTTCTGCAAAATCTTATCACGGAATTCAACAATCGTTTTGAAGACTTCCACAAAATGAATGAAATGGAATTCCCAATTTTCAACAATCCATTCAATTTTGAAGCTTCACAGGCACCAGTTCATTTGCAAATGGAGTTGATAGATCTTCAATCGGACAGTATTTTGAAAGAAAAATTTAAAGAGGTTAACGCACTTACATTTTATACACAATATTTCAAGAGTTTGGATAACTACCCGGAATTAAAAAAGCATGCAGCACGCATTCTGTGCATGTTTGGTAGCACCTATTTATGTGAGCAGATGTTTTCCGTCATGAAAATAAATAAGAACAAACATCGCACAAGACTTACAAATGAACATCTCCAATCAATTCTTAAAATAAATACAACGAATATGATACCTGACATCAATGAGCTTGTCAAAAACAAGAGAAGTCAGGTATCTGGATCCTCGAGCTCAAAATAATTACCCTCTTTTATAACTTTGATATGATTTTTAACAACCGTATATTATAAGTATACTATTAAATAAAATGTTATAATAATTCAGTACATTTTTTTTTATTTGAATCTGGCCCGCCGACACATTCTGAATTTAATATATGGCCCTCTGCAAAATTGAGTTTGACACCCCTGCTCTAGAAAGATCTTGGAGAGCTGAGTGAGTTAAAAGAATAAAAACAAAACAACGCCATGTCGACATAGTGTAGTTTACTTCCGAGGTCTAGATATCAATATCATATATAAAACGTTCAGTATGACTTTCAGCGGGGCATATCTGGATTCATTTCTCATAATGTGTCTGAACTATTGTAGCTTTCGAGATTTGATTGTGGTCTCGGTTATTTTTCATTTTTCTTAGGACCTCATTCTTTACGACTCGTCAGTCCACGAGATCTTAAATATTTTGCGATCAAGCAACATCTCAAATACTTTCAATGTTTTGCACATATCTTCGCACTCAAAAAAATTTAGTTCGTAATATTGATTAACAGTGATTATTGAATAGTATTTCGTTGTAACAACAATTTAATTTGTTGTTTCAACGAACTTTTGGACATTGATGAATGTGTTTGGTTATTGTCACAATGATTGAATAATAATTGTGAAAATAACTAAAGTACATTAATCAATAACACTCAATTTATTCAGCCAATAACTTAGTTTCGTATATTTAAAAAATAATATTAATTGTCGCAGCAACTCACTTACTTGATTTCGTACATGACAAGCAATTACCTTGGTTTATCGTGACAACGTACAAATTTCTTAAAACAATGTACAAATGTTGTTAATATAGAGTAATATATGATTATTGTAAAGATGTAAACTGATTGTTGAGACAACAAATGCATTATTCAATCAACTACTGCGTTTAATACCCACAATCAATGCGTGCCTTGTGACAATACTCGTAGTTGTTGAGACAATAAATGTTTTGCTTGACCATTTGAAATATAACGGCTTTTCCTTATCGTAATACCCCTAGCTTCTCTGTGTTTAAAAAAGAATTATTTGTTAAACAATGCTGTTACCTCTACCGAAGTGCCGGATATTTCGTTTCCAAGTGTAGTTCGTAGTAGAAGGAAGTTTTCGTGTGTCTCTTATCGTCAAATATTTTGAAAATTTAAACGCAGAATAAAATATTGCAGTATTATCGAGAGTCTGAAGTCCCTCAGAACTTCTATAATGATTATTTTAATAAGTCACAGGGGCGAAAAAGAGAAAATTTAGTATGATTTTGAATTTCAAATATACCATTCAAAAGAATCTTTTTGTTTATTCTAAGGGACTTTCTGCCCTCGGTAATAATGTAATATTTTATTCTGCGTTTAAATTTTTCAAAAATACTGATTAGTTTTGTCAGGATTCCAAAAAAATTAATGCGTTTAAAAAGAATTCGATCGAAATTTGCACCTGCTCTCTCAAAAGGGATTAAAGCGTTATACATTTTTGGAATCACTATTTCAAACGCTTTTAAATGAGTTGTCACATGACGTACTTTCCCATTTAAAAAAAATCAAAGTTACGCCTGTCACCTGAAGAGGGATCGTTTAAAGTTCGAAACATTGATGTTATAATATACTTTGATTATTTTAAAAATCGAGCTGTCCGAGAGTTTTGCTTACTTGCTAAAAATAAATAAGTTAATACGGGGTGGAGGAGTGTAACATTTATTTCAGTGCACTGTGTAAGTGAAATCATATGAGAAATCACACAGTGTAAAGTCCATTAGGTTAAGGACAAAAAAGGGGGATTTAAAAAATTATTATTAATCAATTAATATCATACATCGGGCTAATGCATTCAGTAATTATTAATATAAAATAAGTTCATAGTAGGAATGAACGAAACTGATTGTAAGAATGAATAGAATTGCTTGTAAGAAAAACCGTATTTATTGTGGGAATGAACGGAATTAATTGTAACAATAAACGTAAATAATTGTAGAAATAAACGAAATACGTCAGGAGAATTAACACTGTTATCGACACAACGAATAGTCTGCGTCGGTCAATTAATGACGTTGTTGTTTCAATAAATAGTGTTCGTTGGCTCAGTGAACAGAGTTCGTAATATCAATAAATAGTGTTCGTTGACTCAGTGAACAGAGTTCGTAATACCAATAAACTGATATTATGGTATACATAATAAATGTTCATCCATTCAATAAACGTAATACATTGGCTCAACTAACGAAAATAATGAATTGATGAACATCGCCTTGTTGTTCCAATAAAACCAAGAATTGGACAAATTTTAAGTATTGCGTTTGTTGTCTGAATTAACATTTTTATTGATATTACGTACCTTTTTCGTTGAGTGCGTTCAAGATCAACAATTCAACACCTTAAAAGGACAGAAAAGACGTAACATCGTCTCATTCTTTTATATCAAGTGCGAGGTTGTGGCTCTTGAAGAAGGCTCTCATCCGTTTGAAGGTGGATCTACTTTTTCCGATGAGAGCTCTTATATCCTGGTTGTTTGTCCATTCTTCATTCGTTATGGTGCCGAGATAGTTGTAGTTTATTACTCTTACTACTGGGATTTCAGTTGTTTGGTTGACGTAGATTTGACCTTCTGTTATCTTTTTCTTTCTAATTATCATGAACGGTGTGCTCTATGTTTACAATATTTCACAATTTTGGCACCCTGATGAAAAGACGGCCGATCTATACTATCGATCTAATCCATGTTTATCTTCCAGGCAATACTAGGTTTAAAGAATAATATAAATATAAACTAACTGTCTAGCTTATAAATGCGTTTATATCAGCTTAGAGAGGTTTGTATGTAAATATTGTATAAGGGTGGATTCATATCCAGAGAGAGTCTGTAATTTAGAATAAATTCAATATCTCAAATACTAATTGTTTTTTTGAAAAATGCTCAGACCCGTCGATTAGTATTTCAGATTGTCATTTTTGACATACAATAATAATGTATACACGGTGTCCCAATTTGGAGATATGACGTCATCGTTGATTTTCTTAAATGGCAACACTGTCATTTTGATAGCTATTTTGATAGGGTGTGTAAAGTTATACACAACTGCAAAATATCAAATTTTTATTCTCTACCATTTACAAGATAATAAAAAATAACAAAGTTATGTCTGTAATTTGGAATAAATTCCATAATTAAAATACTAATTGTTTTTCTGAAAAGTGCTCAGAGCCATCGATTAGTATTTCAAATTGTCATTTTTGACATACAATAATAATGTATACAGGGTGTCCCAATTTAGAGATATGACGTCATCGTTGATTTTTTTAAATGGCAACACTGTCATTTTGATAGCTACTTTGATAGGGTGTGTAAAGTTATACACAACTGCAAAATTTCAAATTTTTATTCCCTACCATTTACAAGATAACAAAAAATAACACAGTTATGAAAAACAGTAATCAAATAATAATTGAATTTAATTATTTTAATTAAGCAAATACTCATAATGTTGCCCTCAATTATTGTCAAATTGTCAGTGGGCAACGTCATGAGCATTTGCTTATTTGAAATAATTAAATTCAATTATTATTTGGTTACTTGTTTTTCATAAATTTATTTTTTATTATCATGTAAATGGTACGGAATAAAAATTTGAAATTTTGCAGTTTTGTATAACTTTACACACCCTATCAAAATAGCTATCAAAATGACAGTGTTGACATTTAAGAAAATCAACGATGACGGCATATCTCTAAATTGGGACACCCTGTATACATTATTATTTTATATCATAAATGACAATTTGAAATACTAATCGACGGGTCTGAGTATTTTTCAAAAAAACAATTAGTATTTTTATTATTGAATTTGTTCCCAATTACAGACATAACTTTGTTATTTTATATTATCTTGAAAATGATAGAGAATAAAAAATTGATATTTTGCAGTTGTGTATAACTTTACATACCCTATCAAAATAGCTATCAAAATGACAGTGTTGCCTTTTAAGAAAATCAACGATGACGTCATATGACTAAATTGGGACATCCTGTATACATTATTATTGTATGTCAAAAAGGACAATTTGAAATACTAATTGACGGGTCTGAGCATTTTTCAAAAAAACAATTAGTATATGAGATATTGAATTTATTCCAATTTACAGACTCTCTCTGTATATGGATCCCATAATACCGGTATTATGGATTTTAGGGTTTACCGGTTTTAGGTTATAACCGGTAGGTTTTTCCCATCTCTAATATAGACGCCACACACTCAGATATTTTGTGAAGAATAATTAACTGGACACCACTATGGTCCAGGTGTACAGGAAGTCCTAGAAGAAGATGAATGGATGATGTAGAAGAAGACTTAGATCAACTAGTGTTACTGACTAGAAAGTTCAGGAAGGACAAGAAGAAGGATAGAAATAAATGGAAAAGAGTCACGACAGCAGGAAAGACACACAGCAAACTATACATGGCAGAGGAGAATACACCATATCCAAGAATAGGATTGTGAACGCCATGGCGTTATATATTATGATTTTTAGGGATTGTAATACTTAATGAATGAACGAATAATGTATAAAATATTACATAAAATTCAATCGTTAAAAATGTCAGAGAAATGTTGTTAATAACCTTCGGGTGGATGCGTCTGTTATTTTACTATCAAAAAATTAATTATGTATCTCTATATCAATAAAGGTTTCGATATTATTCAAAGTACACTATTTAATGTAATTATCTTGAAGTTATTGCTTTCCCAAAGTTTTTAGTATTTATAAGTTAGATCATAAGTTATGATTGAAAAGACTTTTGTTATACTTTCCGTCTTTATTAAATATACAACTTTATTAAAAACAGTGTATTTTATAAGGTTCTTCTTTTTCCCAATAATAATTAAAAATGAGAGGTAAGATATATTATGTTAATAAGCGATATTTCTTGGTATTTATTTAATTTTTAGTGAATATTATAGATATATTATATCGGTTTTATAGCGTTCTACGCCTTTCCGTTCCTAATCGCCACTCCTTTTTATTGTGGCAGTTTTCCTCTCTTAGATTTCTTTCAGACATCGCCTTGGAGATGCCCTTTATCCATGTAGTTGCTGGTCTTCCTCTTTTTGGTTTTTCTATGGGGGTCCATTCTAACACTTTTTTGGGGATTCTCCTTTGGTCCATTCGTCTTACGTGTCCGTACCAAACTAGCTGTTGTCTTTCGATGTCATCTATGATTGTTTTCTCTATTTCCATTTGTTGTCTAATGTCGTCGTTTCTGATGTGTTCTAGTCTAGATCTTCTTGCTGACCTTCTCCAAAAATGCATCTCATTGGCTAGTAATTTATCTTTGTACTTGTTGGTTAATTGCCAGACTTCAGCTCCATAGGTTAACACTGGTTTTAATATTGTGTTGTAAATTCGTTTTTTATTTTCTGTTCTTATATTTTTTTGCCACAGTACCGAATTCAGGGCTCCTATCACCTGTTTTCCCTTTACTATCCTTTCCTTTTTCCTTAATATTTTCTCCGTTTCGTCCTGTACTAGTTAGTTTTATTCCCAGATATATGTATTCATTGCAGCTTGTAATTGTCTCCTGTTCCAGGTTCAAGTTCTCCGTTTCTTCCCGTCTCACGCATAGATATTGTGTTTTTTTTTTGGTATTCACCTCCAGGCCCTAATTTCTATATTACTCTATTAGTTTCCTTGCCATATATTCAAGATCTTCCTTGTCCTGTGCAATTACAATTTGGTAATCTGCATAGTGCAGCGTGTAGAGTATCGCATCTCCCATCGGTAGTCCCATTCCATTGCATTTCTTCTTCCATTGTCTAAGGGCTTCATCAATATATATATATATATATATATATATATATATATATATATATATATATATATATATATATATATATATATATATATATATATATATATATATTGAATAATACTGGCGATATACATCATCCTTGCCCTAGATCTTTAGTGGCCAGGAAAACTTTTGATATTTAATTTCCGCTTTTAATTTTGGATGTCGAGTTTCTGTATAATTCTTTGAGTGCCTGTATAATAGATACATTTATGCTGGTCTTATCTAGTACTTCCCATAGTCTATTAATGGGGACCGTGTTATATGCCTTCGTTAGATCTACCATGAGTAAATGCAACTCTTGGCCTCTTGACAGCCTTTTTTCTATTAGTTGAGTTATAGAGAAAATGTTGTCTATTGTGGAGCTACCTGCCCTAAAGCCGCTTTGTTCCTCTGATTCGTATGGATAGTACTCTTCACATATTAAGTCTTTTAGAATTCCTCCGTACAATCGACTTAGTGTACTAGTTACGGTAATATCTCAGTAGTTATTTGGATCTTGTTTACTACCTTTCTTATGTATAGATGTTATCCATCCTTCTTTCCATGTCTGTGGTACCGGTTCTTCATTTAAAAATCTGTTTATTAATGTTGTTATTATTTTAGCTAATTTATCAGTACCATTTTTAAGTAGTTCTGCAAGTATTCCTTCCGGTCTTGGGGCGCGGCGCTTTTTTAATAAGGATATTGCTTTTTCAGTCTGTTCTCCGTTTATATGAATTGGCTGTCCTGTGACCTCGACTATATTGTGTGATGTGGTCCTGTATTCTGGTCTGTTTTCTACCAATAGTGATTTGTAATGTTCTTCCCATTTCGTTGTTGTTATAGGGTTTATCACAGTTTCTTCTATTTTGTTGGTTTTTACTTTCTTTATAAATCTCCAGGCTTCTCTAGATTGTATCCTTCCGATGTATATGTCCAACTCCTGACATTTGTCTTCCCATTTTTTATTTTTGGCGTTTTTGACTTCGGTTTTGAATTTGTCACGTGCTTGCCGATATTCCCTTTTTTATTCTCATTTTCTCTGTCATTTAGCCATTTATGGTATACTTCCTGTTTATGTTTTTTCATTTCTTCTAGCTGATCATTCCATCAGTAATTTTTGACATCTGGCTTTTTCCTTGTGATACCTAAAGATTTTTGTGCCGCTTTGTGTATTCCATCTACTATTTTTCTGTAAAGATATTCCGTTGTTTCTTGTTCGTATTCTGCAGGAAGAGCTTGATCCAATCTTCTTTTGTGTAAATATTGTGTGCTTTCATTTTCCAAGCTATTAATATTGTAGTGTAGTATATCAATATTTGTTAGTTCTTCGTCATTTGTTGCCCCATTTTGTTGATGGTTATCATTTCTAAACGTAGGTATGTATATTTTTACTTTAAGTAGGTGATGATCGCTACCACATTCGGCTCCTCTGTATACTCTTATATCATTCACTTTGAGCTGTGTCTTTTGTTTAATGATCATAATATAGTCAATTATGGCTCTAAGATTTCTGGTGTATTGTGTCCATGTATATGTGTGAATATCTTTATGTTTGTAGTATCCATTAGTGATTCTGAGTGAGTAGATATTATAAATAATGTAATTAGTGTAATTTATAGTAAACTAATTTCTGACTACTTTGTTTTATTTTTTGGTCGATTTATCCTTAATTTTGGTTTTCTTTCTCTGGGTTTAGAGAGTGAAGTAAACGTAGTTTAATTAACGTTATTTTAACTCCCAAAAAACTCACCAAATTACAAAAAATAAAACACATATTTTAATTAAATTAATAATTATCGCTTAAAAAAGAGTTTCAGAGCTTTCAAAAAATTTCAGTATATTACCTACCAGAGTTTCTCTTGAAGATCGCTCTGAAGGTGCCAGAGTCAAGGGAATCAATTAAGAAATGAAAATGACACCATAGTATTAGCGGAAACAGAAGACCAACTAAAAATATTAATGAATATTTATTATCAGTTACAATAAGATTGAGAAAAATAAAATGTTATGTGTGGTCTCTATTACTATATGGCTGTGAGACCTGGATGACGTCAACAAATTGAATTCATTCGAAATGTGGATGTACTGCCGAATGTTAAGAATAAGCTGGACCAGCAAAACCACGAATGAAGAAGTACTGAAAAAAAAAATGAACACACGTCCTCATCTGATCAATACTATCAAATATAGAAAGACGTTAGGACACAGGTGTAAGATCAAAGTCGGCAATATCCCATTTCCATAATTTTGGGAAACCGCGAAAAACTGTAGAAAGTAACAAAATGAAATTAAAACAATAAATCTGATCAATAATCATATAAAATTTGGTTTATGATCGGATGTCCAGAAAGAGGGGCTTAAGAAATTATTTCTTTTCCTTTTTTTTTTTAATATTCTAGTTTGAAGATTGCCGTTTTTGTTTGCAATGTTTGGAGATTGACGGATATGAAAATGATCATCATGAATAAAACATCATTGTCCCGGCTACTTAGTGAAGAAAAATATGTATTTTGATATTGAACAATAATATAATTTAGGGGTTCGATTCACTGAGTGTGCCACTTTTTTATAAACAAAATGGCGCCGACAAATCGTATTTTTTTCAATTATTGCTCTATAACTCCGAAGATTTTAGCTTTACACCAAAAACACTCAAATAAAAATTCATCCCAATTTAATTCTACATAGACATATGTTTTTCCCGATTTGCTCCGACGAAAATTTTCCTCGGAAAATGTGTGTTTTCCCAACAAAATATCGAATTTTCAAATAAATTTTTTGGGCCAGTAATTATTTATTAATAATTATATAGCTTGGCGAAATAAAAGCTTTCTTGGTATAGATTATAACTGCAGAAGCCGGTGAAAATTAAATGAATATTTTAGCAACAATTCAATTGTTAATTAACAATTTACAGTCGCACTAACAACCAAAATAATCATGAGACATTGATCAAACTTAGAAAGATTATAAAGGTGTGATGCCTATTTAATATTTTGTCGTCAAAATATAATTTTTTCATTTTTTTGCATAATCTTTAAATGTTTAAAAAAATTGTTATAAACAAATTAACATTTCTCAGAAACTGTTTATTATATTCTAATTTTAAAAAATACTTAAAATGCGTATTTCATAGGTCTTGAAAATGAATGCTTTAAAAAAATTTTCCAACCATTTGCAAAAAATTTATGAAACAGTAAAATAAATATACGATTGCTCCGTTATTTATAATTTGTTTTAATTGTTTCAAAGCTTAAAAGTGAGTCTATGGTACAATCTAATTACTCACAAAGAATGTCAAAAATTAGTGCAATGGTTATATTTTAATCAAAGATTAAAAATACTTTTTTTGTAATTTTTAGCGCAAAAGTAGGCCTGGTAGAGAGTCGGAGCTAAAATGTTCACTCGAAGCGACTGACACGCAGCATACATTATTTATTAAAAGTGTACGTCGCGCGGCCGATCGTCGCTCCGAGTGAAAATTTTAGCTACAGTACTGTATTAGTCTACTTTCGCGCGTGTAAATTACAAAAAAATATATTTATAATCTTTAATTAAAATATAACCATTAATCTGATAATCGACATTTTTTTGTAAATAATTAGCTTGTACTTTAAACTTACTTCTACGCTGTGAAAGAATTAAAAAAAATTATAAACACCGTAGTAATCGTATGTTTATTTTGCTGTTTCATAACTTTTTTGCAAATGGTTGTAAAAAGTTTTAAAGCATTCATTTTCAAGATATCTGAAATGCGCATTTTAGCTATTTTTTTTAAATTACAATATAATAAAAACTTTCTGAGAAACGTTAATTTGTTTATAACTTTTTTTTTAACATTTAAAGATTATGCAAAAAAATAAAAAAGTCATATTTTGTCGACAAAATGTTAAAGAGGCGTCTCATCTTTATAAGATTTCAAAGTTTGATCAGTGTATCATAATTATTTTGGTTATTATTGCGACCGTAAATTATTAATTAACAATTGAATTGTTGCTAAAATATTCGTTTAATTTTCACCAGCTTCTGGAACTATAATCTAAACCAAGAAGGGTTTTAAGTCACCAAATTATTTAATTATTATTGGTAGATAATTACTTATCTAAAACTTTATTTGAAAATTAAAGATTTTGTTGGGAAAACCTGCATTTTCCGAGGAAAATTTTCGTCGGAGCAGATCAGGAAAAAAACGTCTCTATGCAGAATTTAATCACGGTGAATTTTTATTTGAGTGTTTTTGTTGTAAAGTTAAAATCTTCGGAGTTATAGAGCAACAATTGAAAAAAAAACGATTTTCTGGCGCCATTTTGTTTATAAAAAAAGTAGCTCACTATCTGAGGACTTTGCATGCCTATATTATTAATATATAGGATCTTATAATTTGATTCCAGCCATAAAATTGCTGGTAAATAACTTTTCCCAAAAATGGCCTATTCTCCGATAATCAGCCCAGACTAATATCACTTAAACTAAAATGTCGTAAGTTCGGGTATATATTCACAGTTTTCTACAGAGTTTTCGACATTCACAGTTGATCACATGCTAGCTTTACGTGGCTCTTATTGGCCGCAGCGGAGATTGCCGTGTTTGGTAAGCACTCAGCTATGATGATTGCCGCTTTTGATCCCAATATACTGCGATTTTTTTACTGCGATTTTTATACAGTTAAGAAGACTTTTGGTTCTCATAAAAAGTTTTATCTAACAGATAATAAAAAACGCAACAGATGGCGTCCCTATCTCAAAACAAGAAAAAGTGGAGATTGCCGCCTTTGGTTTTACACCCCTCACATAACGCGCCACAGGGAATTTGAGCAGCTCCAGGTAATATTAGAAGGCACGATCGAAGGTAAAAGGGGTATAGGAAGAAAGAAATAATCTTAGCTACGAAACATCAGACATTGGACCCACAAAACAGGAAATGACTTTCATCAAGCCCAGAACAGAGAGAAATTTGCCATATTATTCGCCAACCTCAATAGAGACGGCACTTATAATCCGGTCAACTTAGACATAAAAATAGTTGGCAAATAACAAAAATTGTCGGATAGCCAAATTTTGGTGGAGAACTAGAGTTTACCATAATAAATAAAGTTTTAAAAGTCCCCATCGATCCCATGTGTGCAACAAAAGTTATTCGGGGTCAAAGGTCAAAATTTGATATTTTTTGGATTTTTCTCGAAAACGGTAAGTTTTATGAAAAAAGAACCTTAAACCAAAGTTGTAGATCTTAAAATTCTCTACAAAAATAGTACCTACTATTTTTTTCCTAAGAGTTGCCATTCCTGAGATATCGCGATTTTAAAAGTTACTTTATACATTATATGCACATTATTAAGCCACGTATATTCATAATGTGGCACTTAAGACAAGTATAAATGCATATTTATTGTGTCTCTTTTATATAATATATTATACTATCATGAAAATATTTCTTCAAAAGATAATCAATCCCAAACTGAATTTCCTCTATCCACGTGGCCTTGAAAAACATTGGGCTATGCTATACCATTGTTTAAAAAAGAACAGATTGTCTATTGTAAACAATGGCTACAGTATTGTCCGTAGGTCTTGTTCATAATATTATCTGTTTCTTTTAGTGCTAAAGGTTCAGTTTAAGTGAATATAAGTGCTTATTACAAGCGTCTACCATCAGTAGCGTACTGATAGATCCGCGGGCCCTGGTTCCAGTTGGGATGCGGGCCCCCGCTCAATAATGCGCCCCCCAAATAATGCGGCATCCCCGCCCAATAAAAACACATATTGTATATTAAAAGTTTTTAATAAACATTAAATATAAATCATTATACTAAACCCCTGGACAAAATTAACGCACCACTCATATTTTTCTCAATAGTCTTTATTTATTGATAATTTACTGTACGACAAGTTGTCTATGGACCTTGTTTGACAGTGAAAGTTGTTATGTAAGCTAATAATAGTCTTGTTTTAACAATAATTTGTATAATAATAGTCTTGTTTTAACAATAATTTGTATTAAACTTCGTTTTAGGCTTAAAATGAGTTAAACTTTTCATAAAAAGTGCCGATTAAACCAAAGTGCTTGTGAGAAACAAGCTTTTTATTGTGATATTTTTCATCACATGTATGTTTGGAAGTTTATTTGTATAAAAATCAAATTAAAAAACGAACCACCAAAAAAATTTGTCAATGGAGGAGGCAGTGCGAGCATCGACTCTCCTAGATGAAGGATATTCAATACAATACGTTGCAGGTTTGTTAATGATCGTTTTTTTGAGACAACGTGCTGTCAGAGATAGAAGAGTCACCAGCAATTTGCTAAAAAATGAACTAGCAGATGTTCGAAATGTCACGATATCGTCTGGAACAGTTAGAAGACGTTTACATGAAGCAGAATTGAGCAACAGAAAACCGGCCAAAAAACCCTTGCTTGTCAGAAAACACAGGGTTCAGAGATTGCATTTTACAAGATTGCATCAAAATTGGACCATCGATGATTGGAAACGAGTTCTTTTCTCTGATAAGACTAGAGTAAGCCTAAAAGCTCCAGATGGTCGTGAGCGTGTCTGGCGAAGGCGAGGAGAAAGGTTTGCCAGCTGCAATATCTCTCCTAAAGTACCTTTTGGTGGTGGCTCTAAAATGTTTTGGGGGAAGGGAATTTGTTTTGAAGCTCGTACGGAGTTGGCCCCATACGTACGAGGTCTATGAATGCCCACTATTACTTAGACAACATTATTGTCGAACATGTAATGCCTTTTGCTTCGTTTCTTGGACCTAATTTTTTATTCATGCAAGACAACGCTCGTCCTCATGTGACTCTACAGGTTATTGGCTACCTAAATGATGTTGATATTCCGTTATTAGAGTGGCCATCTAACAGTCCGAACTAAAATCCTATAGAGCATATATGGGACTATCTCAAAGAAAAGAGAGGTCGTAGACCCCCTATTGCCAAGCACAACCAACTCATTGAGGCCGTTATTGAAGAATGGGACAATATTCCGCAAGCTTTTGTTGAACATTTGATATCAAGTATGCCTCGACGACGCATAAATGCAGTTGTAAGAAGTAAAGGTTGGCCTACACGGTATTAGAGTTGACCCAAATGCATTTTAATGTGTCACTTTACTGATTTTTTTCTTTTTGCAATTTGGAGTTATGCTCGCTTATTTACGCATTTCCGACAAAATAAAATTTTTAAAGAAACAATAAGGCTAATTAAGGTCATGATAAAGTCATGTTGGACTTATTTGTAGGTGCTTATTATTATTTCAATGTAACTTAGTTTTATTTTGTGTTCATATTGTAAATATTTAGATTCATTAAAGTGGTGCGTTAATTTTGTCCAGGAGTTTATTTATAAAAACTCAGCTAATTTAAAACAGTAAATCAATATTAATCCTATCGTTTTTCATACTAACATAATTGATTACTTTACTCCAGCAGTTTTTATAAATAATGAAAATCAAAAATTTTCTACATCTAAATCTCCAGTCATAATTAAAAACCTTAATATCGAATAACTAAAACAGATTTTAAAAAATGAATATTAGAATGCAAATTTCAGATAACAAGAATTATTACTGAAAAGTAAAAGTAAAGAATGATGATGCTATAAATACAAACAAAAGAAGGATTTTTCGTCGAGTTTATTGTTTTGGGATTAGGTATTTTTATAACACTCCTCATTGCAAGTATAAAACTGGCAATGACTATGTCAATTTGCTAAATTTTACAACTTTCTAGTTTACGACTAATCCATGAAACGTGCTGATATATATATATATATATATATATATATATATATATATATATATATATATATATATATATATATATATATATATATATATATATAAGTTTTTGAGTTAAAAGGTACCTAAAGGCGGAATTCTTTACATGTTAGTGGAGTCAATGAAGGTGGATATGAGTTATTACCTCAGATTTCGTTGAACCTCCATCGATTTTCATAAAAATTGGTGAGTGGTTAAAGGATACCTGAAGGAACAAAGGTGACATAGTGCCAACTTGCGCTTTTTGCATTTTAGGGGTGAAATACACCCCTTTTTTAAAAATTATTTTTTAGATTTCTGCAAGTGCAGTCACTGTAAGTTTTCACTTCGTATTTCGTTGAACCTTCATTGATTTTCGTAGTTAGAGGTTACCTCAACAAATAAAAGTTATATAGCATCAACTTGCTCTTTTGCCTTTTAGGAGTGCAATACACCCCTACTTTTTAAATTGTAAAAAATGCAGATTTCCGCATTATGGCGCAAGTAATCTCGTTTAATTAGGAAAAATAAATATTTTTTTTTATATTTATGTGCATGAATTACATTTTTTTTTAAATTTTCAAACCTTATAGCAACCAAAAATCCGAAAATTAACAAGTCGAAAATCACGAAAACCTTATTCTTCTATATTTCTGAAAATGTAGTCACTGAATGTTTTCACCCACGATTTCTTTGAACTTTCATCGATTTTCATGAAAATTGTTGAGTAGTTAGAGGATACTTCAAAAAACAAAAGTAATATGGCACCAAGTTGCGCTTTCTGCATTTTAGGGGTGAAATAAACCTTTTTTTTTAATGATAAAAATGCAGATTTCAGCATTCTGGCTCAAGCAATCTCGTTTAATTAAGTAAAATAAATATTTTTTTACATTTATGTGCATGATTTATAATTTTTATTAATTTTTCAAACCTTATAGAAACCAAAAATCAGAAAATTAGCAAATTGACAATCACGAAAAAAATTATTCTTTTATATTTCCAAAAAGGCAGTCACTGAAGGTTTTCACCCCTGATTTCGTTGAACCTCCATCAATTTTCATGAAAATTGGTAAGTAGTTAGAGCATACCTCAAGAAACAAAAGTGATGTGGTACCAACTTGCGATTTTATCCTGGGGGTGGATGTTACCCCTTCTCATGGGTGAACACTATTTTATTAAAAATAACCCCATAATTAGATAGAGGAGTAAATTCTAAGCAAACTTTATTTTATCAAGTTTATAAATTTTTTATTTAAATAATGTTTCATAATTTAATAAAATATTATTGGTACAGTAAAACCTGTCAATAACGGCCACTAAAAATAGAAAACAATTGGCCGTTATAGAAATGTGGCCACTAATGCTAGGTTTCCTTTTCCACAAATACATAAAATATAATTGAAAATTTATTTATTTTAGTAATTAAAGCAGATCTAATTAAATATAATTCTACAAACAAACGGAACATACCTTTCATTAGATATCGCAAATCACTTTGGCTGATTTTGTCTGCATATATATTATGTTTGAGGAATCCCTTTTTTTGTGAGACTGGATATAGGACATTTCTCAAGTATGAATTCACATTCATGGTATATCGTTGCTGTACAGGGATAATAATCTGTGCAATGTTATGGTACAGGCTACGTTACATATGAAGTAAATGTGGAAGATATACACTGGTTATTCATTTCAATTTAATTTGATTGTTTTTTAATCGTTTACAATATTTAAAATAATTAAAGATATAAAGTTAGGAATTTCAAAAATAAATTCAGTTCTCACTGGCAGGGTGGGAAATAATAAAGTGCCATACAATAGCATTTCATTACAATGCTCATTACAGGCATTACAGGCTGCTCCGTTTGAGAAAACTCATACTCTCAAACTTTGAGAAAACACTCATTCAGTTTCGACCAACCCTGTATTACCTAAAATTAAACGTTTTGCTAGATTAATAATTTTTAACAATAATAGACTATATTAAAAATCACTTGAACATAAATTGATTTTCTGATGTCAAATCACTACAATTATACAGGGGGTGAATATTACTATGAAATTTGAAAAAAAAAACGTAATTATCTTTTAAACTACTTCGTATAACATCACAAAACCTGATATTTTAAGAAATAAAACATAGAGGAGAATCCAAAAATGTAAAAATATACAGGCTGTTCCATTAAACAAAAGATAATTTTGTTTCACCCTGTCAATATGGGTGGCCCTGTATATTTGGAAATGTATTTAAATTCTGATATTATCTATGCCCCAATCTTACCTAAATTAACTTTTTTCATATCTCCTACAACAAACGACTAATTGGACTTCCCACAACCTGTATACATACAAAATCTCCGCTATAAAATTTTTTCAAAGAAAATGTTATTGGTTTTTTTTTAAATAACTCCGTTAATTTTTAAAATATGAGAATTATCCAAAAACTATTACAAAGCTAAGTAAAAGGTCTATAACACTGTATTAAACATAATTTTGTAAATCCTTTATTTTTTTTTTAAATACACGGTGAAAGGGCCCCGGTTACATGGTTCTCGCAGTAAAATTTACGTTTTAAATGTTTCTATCTCGGTTATTTTTTATCGTAAAAAAATATTAAAAAAATAAAAAGCTTAAATAAAGTTTAAACTAAAATTTTGTTCTGTACCATTTTTTAAGTATATCGAGTATTTTTGGAGTTATTATCAAAAGAAAATGAAATTCACGAAAATTTGAAAAATTCTAATTTTTTTAATCGTATTTTTTTTTCAAAAATATGCATTCTAAACCGGTTAAAATTGTTGAAGTTATTACTTATGTTAAAATAATTAAAGTTTTAAATGGGTTACTATAAATTTTAATTTTTGTGGAAATGACGTAGGGTTCATTTTCCATTCTTCCCTAAAAAATCTGAAAGGGTCCTCTTATTTCCATCATAACTTGCTTAATTTTGATGCTATCGACTTCTTATACAGCTTTTTGATAGTTACCTTTAAGTACTTTATTAAAATGTTTAGTATCTCTATTTAACAAAGGGCATCATTTTCCTGTTATTTAAGCTTGAATACTAAGATTTGAGTACTCGCGGAAAAAAAATATACATTCAATTGCATATAACTCACTTCGTATATGTAATAAAGGATTTTTCGAATAAGGAGCTTATTTATTTTTATATTATCTTCGATTTTGGTAACAACAACTTTTTTGAAGAAACTTATGGTTTTTGAGTTATTTATGAAAAACTCCTTTAAAACATGGATTTTTTTCAGGAAAAATCAAAACTTTTGATCTTTAATAACTCAAAAACTATTAATTTATTGGAATAACTTTATATAACAAATTTTACTTATAATTTGTCCCTTTATCGATTAGTGGTATTGTATTTAATAAAATAATTTCCACCCCCGAGAAGGGGTGGCATCCACCCCCAGGGTAAAAGCGCAAGTTGGCACCATGTCACCTTTGTTTCTTGAGGTATCCTCTACATACGTACCAATTTTCATGAAAGTAGATGGAGGTTCAACGAAATCGGAGGTGAAAACCTTCATTGACTCCACTATGTGTTGAAACCAGAACTTGGGTTCTAGTCACTTTTAGTAGATAAAACAAGTAGTCCTGTCGCCAGGGGGGGTACAACGGCCTCCTGTATTCAGATGGACTTACCCAAGATTTTATTATGTATTTTGGCCCGTAGAACACGAATTTTTTGGGTAACAGTTGATGCGGATGTCGATAAGATTGTTATAAACAAAGAAGTTGAGGAATTACATAACAGCGATTTCTCACAAAACAAAACCTGTTTTTGTATTTTTTGGGCCATTCTAACCAAAAAATGTTCCTACAAGTTTTTTCGTAGGATGCATAGTTTTCGAGATAAACGCGGTTGAACTTTCAAAAAATCGCAAAATTGCAATTTTTGAACCCGAATAACTTTTGATTAAAAAATAAAATAGCAATTCTGCTTACCGCATTTGAAAGTTCAAGTCAAATTCTATCGGTTTCGAATATATACATTGCTAAAAATTTATGTGTTTATTGCTAAAAAAAGCTATAAACACATAGTGTTTCCCGTGCCTAATACATGCGTTTACATGCATGCTACGTAGAAATAGCCTCGCTTGCACTTGTACCTACTCTATCTACTCGTTCGATTTTAAATGAAAAATCATTGAAAACATCACTCCAGCACTAGGTGTTTATACTTTTGTTTAACAATAAAATAATAAATTTTTAGCAATGCAAATAACTAAAATCGATATACTTTGACTTGAACTTTCAAATGCGGTAAGCAGAATTTCTATTTTATTTTTTAATCAAAAGTTATTCGGGTACAAAAATTGCAATTTTTCGATTTTTTGAAAGTTCCACCGCGTTTATCTCGAAAACTATGCATCCTACGAAAAAATTTGTAGGAACACTTTTTGGTTAGAATGGCCCAAAAAATACAAAAACATGTTTTGTTTTGCGAGAAATCGCTGTTATGTAATTCCTCAACTTCTTTGTTTATAACAATCTTATCGACATCCGGATCAACTGTTACCCAAAAAATTCGTGTTCTACGGGTCAAAATACATAAAAAAAACTTGGGTAAGTCCATCTGAATACAGGAGGCCGTTGTACCCCCCCTGGCGACAGGACTAAAGTACAGGACCTTCCAAAAGTTTTCCTTGAGTCTAATAATAAATTTGTTTTCAATTTTTTTTATAAATAAGTATTCTTCGTTTTAATTTATAAGTACCTACACAAAAATAAAAATTTCTTAAGAAGTTACATTTTTTATTGTGTACTTGTGTAGTGCAAAATGTCCCCATCAAATTAGAAAAAAAAAGCAAAGAGCACACTAGAGCGGACCCCTGCGGGGCCGGGCCCTGGTTCCGCGGAGCCCGCCGAACCATGCTCAGTACGCCACTGTCTACCATTTAGCAGATATAAGAAGCTCTCATACCAAAAGCGATATCCGATCGATATATGTAACACGCAACATCCCATATAGTCCAGACTGTATCGTCGTCCCCGTTAGGTAAATTATTTCGATCCGTCTTTTTTTGCACAAACGTTTTTACTTAAAAAAAGGTCCTAATAACAAATACACGGTGCCGGGAGGTGCCGCGGTCGGATAATTGTTTAAACAATTTTTTTAAACAAATTTAAAAAATCAATTTTTTCACTTCGTACCAATTTTTTTAGATTCTTTGGGACATTATGAGCAAAAAAGGTCTCTTATGATTTTTCTCGAAAATTAATTGTTGTCGAGTAATACGCGATTTAAAATTTGAAAACCCAAGGCTTTGTTAAAAATTTTTATTATGAAAGTCAGAAAGTGACTAAATCAAAGTTTAAAGCCCCCCTACGTGATCCTGAAGAAATTTTTGTCATTAATTTATTACTAAACTGTTTTTAACTATTAGCACTAACAGCGTATTGAGGCGGCCGTCAATGTGAGTGCGAGTAAGATGCACCATTGGTTGCCGGAATGGTGCATCTCTTTCGCACTCACATTGACGGCCGTCTCAATACACTGTTAGCGCTCATTGATAATAATTAAAAATAACAGCTTAGTAATATATTAATGACACACATTTCTGCAAGATCATGTAGGGGGGGGGGGCTTTAAACTTTTATTTAGTCACTTTTTGTCTTTCATAATAATAATTTTTAACTGAGTTATTATGCCTTGAAAATGGTCATTTTGGTGTTATATATAATATTAGCTTGGATTCCAGGCCATACTGGAGTAAAGGGGAATAAGAGGCTGATAAATTGGCAAATATAGGCAAGATTTTAAACGTTTCTGCAGACATTGAAATATATAAATTTGACTTTTTACCTTTCATTAAACACAAAATTGTAGTTTGAGTTGTAATTGAGTTTAAAGTTGAATGGACAAAACAGTTTAAAACTAAAGGGAAATGGTATCAACAATACCAAAGTGATTTTTCTACAAACCCTTGGTTCCACAAATTCACATTTGTTAATCGAAGGCACTTCAATTATTAGGATGCGAACGGGTCAATGCCTCACACCCAGGCCCGGACTGGCCCGCCGGCCCACCGGCCATTGGGCCGGTGCGCCTTTTGCCTTGGTTACTATCTATCCATTCAAAAAATTAAACGCTGAAAAAAAATTTTTTTTTTGAACTGTTATACAAATATGATGCAGCTACCATTCCACTAAAAAATGTTTCTACTTGCTTGTGATTTCGCCGTTTGGCACCAGAAACCTACATAATGAAGCCAGTGGGTACAACAAAATACCAGATATCAGATAATCAAATAACGTAGGCTATTC
Organism: Diabrotica virgifera virgifera; assembly: GCF_917563875.1. NCBI lineage: Eukaryota > Metazoa > Arthropoda > Insecta > Coleoptera > Chrysomelidae > Diabrotica > Diabrotica virgifera. Next base: position 74,582,682 of record NC_065449.1, on the reverse strand, counting down.
GGGCGCCTTTCGTGGATATCAATATCCGCTCCGAGAACGCGCAGCGCCCTCGAAGACCATTTTTACGATTCGGGCGCCTTTTGTAGGTATTAATGTCCGCTGTTTCTGTTATAATAAATTGCTTAGATGCGACGAACGGCGCCCTCGAAGACCATTTTTACGATTCGGACGCCTTTGTGGGTATCAATATCTGCTCCGAGGACGCGCGCGCCCTCGAAGACAATTTTTACGATTCGGGCGCCTTTCGTAGGTATCAACATCCACTGTTTCTATTATAATAAATTGCTTGGATGCAACGCACGGCGCCCTCGAAGACTATTTCTACGATTTGAGCGCCTTTCGTGGGTATCAATTTCCGCTGTTTCTATTATAATAAAAAGCTTAGATGCAACGCGCGGCGCCCTCGAAGACCTTTTGTTGGTATCAATATCTGCTCCGAGGACGCGCGGCGCCCTCGAAGACCATTTTTAAGATTCGGGCGCCTTTCGTATCCACGGTTTCTGTTATAATAAATAGCTTAGATGAGTCGCGCGGCTATTTTACGATTCAGGAGCCTTTCGCAGGTATCAATGTCATATGTTTATATTATATTACAATAGTGTTACATCCCACAGTTGGCCTAATGAGTGCAGTTTTCTGCGCGCCATAACTAAATCGTACATACAGGATTTTTGCACCCTAGAATCCTACATCATAATGAAGCCAGTGGGTACAACAAAATTCAGCTCGTATCAGGTAATCAAAGGCCAACACACATAGCTCGAAAATGGCACCCAGGTTTTCTGACCTCTTTTGGTTCAGTTGTGCGGCGAGCCTTAGCTTCTCCGGTATGACTCCGTCTATGCCAGGTACCTTTCGGATCTTTATCCATCCAACGGCCTCGCCGAGTTCCAACTCAGTAAAGGGTACCGCCTCTATGAAACAAGTAACACTTAAACGTCTGTTCTCCACTTCAGGAAAGAGCTGCCGTATTAAACAGTCTCTTCTCCTCGGGCAGGGGATAGCGTGTCTTTTCCCCTTCTGTTAGATACACACCATCTTGAAACACTGTCTCCAGATATCTCTTTTGAGATCCTGAAGCAGGTTACTCCTCTTTTCTCTCTTCAATCATGTAATCTCATTTCTGTACTGGTTCTGCATTCGCTTTAATTCATTGATTCTCTTTTTCTTGCTTGAACTTTTAATAACCTCTTCCACTCCATTCTTACTCTCATACAATTCGTTCTCTGATATTCAAGCCCCTCATTCTACCAGTATGGTTATTTTCTTTCATACCACCCATGTGACCTAACACAAGCCAACTCCGGTGCCCCACTCAGATCCTCGATCAACTCACTCACATCCTCGCATCTCAGACCAATCAAGCTAAAAGCACCCACAAAGACTTACTCATTTAAAAATCTCTTTAGATCGATATCTTCATCTTTCCGTTTCTTCCTTTTGCTCGCTAGTTCAAAACTCACATATTTATGTAAGCTGAGTGATTCTTCTTTTAAAACAGTCCAGCTTACGACCCTGTTTAGAAATAACGTTGAAACCAGCGAGATGTCCGGAAAGTATTTACTATTACCTACGAACGTAAGTGCATGGATCCATTATCATAGGTATTTCCCTCTCCCATCTTGAACTCTTTGGTTCCATGGACGATCGTTCACATTCAGGTTACCAGCGCATTCCCTTGTCTATCCTTTATTTTAAAAGTTCTAGAATTATATTTCTCTATACTTACGCACTCTTTTAAGTCAGACATTGTCATTCTAGTTGGTCGGAGTTGGTCATTCTAGTTATTCTGGTATAACAAACTCATGTATTGATTGGTATAGTACTGTTCTCTTAGCATTGTCGTACGCGGCTTTGAAGTCAACAAATAGACGATGGGTTTTACCATCGGTAACCGGAGACAGGTACACTCTCCGTCCCAGCCTCTTGGATAATCGAGTCAATATACTCTTCATATACTCAAAGCGGGACATTTGGTGAAACATAGCAATTGTACACCATCAGGTATCAAACTTGTACTTCAACATACCGATTCTTAACAGAGTGTCTGGTGATGCCAACTCCTCGGTTCATCACGTATATGGTCACGTTAGATCTCTTATCTTTAATGATTCTTTGTCGAGAGACTAAATGTGATAACATTCCCTTCGTGTGAGTACCTCTGCAACGTCGTGAGCGGCCCTCGCCCTTCCCATATTTATTTAAAGAAACTTCGAATTAGATGGTTCTTATCTCTCTAACACACCTATACGCTGTCTGAGTTCTAATCCTGGGTGCTTTCATCCACCCTTTCCTCATCCCTTGTGGCCAGGTGTCTCTTAAGCCCCCGCTTTTCGAGGATGAGTTTTTTTTACTGCGGGTACTGTAAGCTGTCGGCTCTGTGACCGGATTCTTTACAAGTGAGGCAAAAAGTCGCCTCACTACTGCACTATCGTGCCTGGTGCCCCCTTTGCCACATCTGTAGTAGGAGTCCGTCATGTTTTCTGCCTTGCAGTCGGTTTTACTATGCCCGAACTGCAGGCATCTAAAGCAGCGCTGGGCATGCAGTCTCTCTCGAATCTTGCATGAGTTCCATTCAATTGGTATAATATGTTTTCTTTCCAGGGGCTTCTTGGCTGTGATGCGTGTCAGTCCGACCATGACGTTTGTGTTCCCTTCTCTATTTTCCCTTCCTCCGTGCGGGCCACGATATTCTTCTTCAGGCGCTTGGCCTGTTCTTTCCGTTCTTTCCCTGCCACTTTGAGGGTGAAGTCCTCGTCCGTAGTATTCTTAGCGCTTGTGATGCTAATCGCCTCCTTCTTTATGTCTAGGCTACCCTTGATTTGCTTGAGCAACTCGGCATGGGATTTTATACCTTCCTTCACGATCACCTTCTGCGTCTCCATCCTACTTTCCCCGCATTAATAATAGACCTGCGCGAGGTGAAAGTCCATACCCATAAATGTAACTTCCAGGAGCTTCCTGAAGTTCCTACCTTTGTAGCCCCCACTACTCTTAGGGACGCCTCTCTGGTCCCCAGTATCTCCATGTCTTTCATCAATTTAGAAATAATTGCCAGTAGTCTCTTGTCCCCGTCGATTTCCGTCACCCCTTTCTCTAAAGGGACCATGAAAATAGTCTGACGGTTTTCCTGGTTCTCTTCCTTCTGACCCGTCCTTGTCATCGTGCTCATAGTACTAAGTTGTAAGTACTACACCTTTCCTGGTCTGTATGTACCTCCTGCACATACTCCCAGTTCCTGTTTTTCCTTGTCAGGTCGTGGAACCTTTCCCCCTCACTGAACCCATGACCACTACTAAGTCGCATGTAGGTTTATTCTATCTTCCCGGTTTGGCGACCCTATAGTGAGCTTCTTCCCATTCGACTTTATAATGTCCTTTATTTTTTAAAGCCTCTTTCTCCTGAGTTCAGAACCGTTGCGATCATTTCTATCTCTTCTTCACTAAGTTTTTCTGGAAAGAACTCTTCGAAGCCGACCTGTGTGGACACTCCTGCCGTTTCCTTAGTCGTTCCTTCCTCACCGGTTTGCTCTACTATTCTATTTCGTTTCTCAATGCTGCCGAGGGCGACTTGTCTGAGATTGCTCTCCATGTCTTTGGTGACTATCTTTAAGTTTTTTACCTCATTCTTGATCTCGACCTTCGTGTTTGTATGGTCGGACATTAGTTTCACTAAATTATTTGTAACTCTGGTAAGTTTATCCATTGTTTTTACCATGACTGTTATGTCGGAGCTCTCCTCCTTCTCTCTAGGTCTTTTCTCCCCAAGTGAGGAGCTCCTTTGCAAGGTTGTCTCCCCTGGGAGATCCGTCTTGGTCAGGTCCCTACCACTGACCGGAGATCTTCGAACAGATCCCATTTTTCCGAAGATCATAGTCTCTTTCTTCCTCTTTCCCTCTTCGCTTAGAATTTTTTCCTTTGTTCCCTTTACTAGAATGAACACCTTATCATCTCATTCATACCTTGTTAAAGCTGCACCACCACCGGTGACACGCTCCATTCTCACTTCGTTTTGTTTTATTTTTTCCTAAGTGATTAAATACTTATCCATATAGTTCCCGCGATTAGGAGAGAATTATACTGTCCAGCGAGGCAGTGAGCCCTTGGCCACGCTAAGGCTTGAATTACAAAGGACTTTCGCCAGTTCTCCGAGGGCTCCCTTTGGGAGCGACTGACATTAGACCATTCACTGCTCATTTACGGATCACCTGAAACAGTGTGATTGCGGCTTTTTTTATCGAGGTTTACTCTGCTATTTTAGAGCGCTCTAAGAATTTGAAATAATTTTAAAAGTACCTTCTGTTGAACACCAATTATCATGATTGTTGATCAATGTTTTTGAACCAGTAGATTCTTCTGTAGAAGCAGTTGAAAAATGGTAAATTACTTTATGTTTTAAATTAATATTAAACTTAAAAAAATTCACAAGTAATATTAATTTACTTTACATGTAGGCCTGGATCCCGCGTACCAAAAAAAGTTGTATAATAGCGAGCTGAAAATTTGTTAATAAGTTAACAGTGTCTAATCGGACAAACTTTGATGTAGTTGTGTTTGGGAACACTGGAACAGGGAAAGTTTTAATTGTACAACAGGTTAAAAATTTGGAACGTCAGACTACGAAAACGTCCCATGTATTTTGTCGGACAGAACTTCCAATTAATTTGTTTCCCTTTCATTCAACTCTTATGCAAAAATCAGACTGCTATTTATCACCAACATAATTTCTGTCATTTAACATGTTCTACGTGTCTGACTTATTAAAATGCTCAGTTGGTAATAAATACCAGTCTGATTTTGGCATGAGAGTTTAATGAGTGGGTAACAAATCAATTGGAAGTTCTGTCCGACAAAATACATGTGACAGTTTTCATAGTCTGACGTTTCAAATTTTTAACCTGTTACCACAATTAAAACTTCACATATTCCAGTGTTCCCATACATCCAAGTTTATCCGACTAGACATCGTTAACCTATTAACAAATTTTCAGCTTGCTATTATACAACTTTTTTTGGTACGCGGGATCCAGGCCTAATGCACTAGGATTTCAAAAAAGTTTGATGCAAAAGCTTAGAAGATGGTCTGGCGCCTTTGTTTAGAGATTGGGTTGGCGCCTTTTTTAGAATTTGGGTTGGCGCCTTTTTTAGGAGCCAGTCCGGCCCTGCTCACACCAGATCATTACTTGTTTAAAATCAATTATAGTGATACTCCTTTTTGTGAATGTTGACAAATAGGAAGTATTTTTCATTTAGTGTAAGTGCAATAGTAAATGCAATAATACATTTAGTGCAAAGATTGCGACCCGGGTTCCCATTCCATTTCTGAAGCCAAATTATTGTGTTTCATCCTGGTCTTCTTCACATTTATCTCTGATTCTACTGTGGATGATACGTAGAAAGATTTTCAAAGTGTGTTTAAAATCAATTGTAGTGATACTTCTTTTTGTGAATGTTGACAAATAGGAAGTATAACTCATGTTACTTGAATGCCCAATTACAAAATAAATCAATTTGACCTGTATCAGGAACTTGTTAATATAGGAAGTCAACCCCCATTTCAATATAAAATCGTCTACATAATATTAATGACCAAATCTTAAGAACGATCAATCAATTTATAATAATATTTCAAATTAAAATATAAAATAGTTATTTGACAATCATAATACAATGAATTTAACGAAGGGAATATGGAAAATCCAGACCCTTTGAAAAGAGGATTCAGCGTTTTTCAAATTTTAAATCGCGTATAACTCAAAAACAATCAATTTTAGTGAAAAATTACAAGAAACCTTTTTTGCCCATAATGACCCAAAGAATCTAAAAAAAATTGTACGAAGTTAGAAAATTGATTTTTTGAATTTGTTTAAAAAAAATGTTTAAACTATTTTCCGATCGCGGTACCTCCTGGCACCCTGTGGATTTATTATGAGGACCTCTTTTTCAGTAAGTTTGTGCAAAGAAAACGAATCTGAATAATTTACCTAACGGGGGAAACGATACAGCAGGGTCTAATAAATATCAGCCGTTAATATATGTATTCAATGCACTTAAACTATTACCTAGAATTCTTTGAAACGTCGTTCGGGGTCGGATACTCAAAAAAGGTCAGAGTTGCCGTTGCATATGCCCAGATGTGTATACATACAGGGTGTCCCGGAAAATAGTGCGTTCCTTAAAGGTATAAGTAGAAGGCACCATGTAGAACAAAAAACTCTTATAACATTTTTTTCTAAATGCAACCGTTTGACCAAAAAATTAAAATGTATTCTGGTATGTAAATTTAAATCTGACAACTATGTGCGGTACGCAAATTTAAGCATAGACAGTCCCATGTAAACAGAAACAGATAGTTTTAGAGAATCCTGTTTAGTGTCAATGCCGAAAATGTTTTCGAATAGTGAGTGTATTACCTATTATGTTATTACCTATGAATGGTGTTTGTGAAAGGTTACTTGAAACATCTATTCGGTATAATAATTATTTTCAAGTAAGTACAACTTAGTTATTTCAGTTCACAAGTAAACAAATTACTGAGACATTATCTGGCGTATTTAAGTTCCACTGTAAACTATTAAAACTATGTAATTCAGTTAAAGCCCTCAGCAATACTCAGCATTCAACCCATTTAAACCTTACTAAATACATAATACTAGTTCAGTTAAAAGATGTGTTTTTATGTTAAAAGATGTGGTAATTCGTTTAAAATTATGCAATCGGTATCTCAATACATTTCAAAAGAAAATAATTTTAGTAAACAAATCGTAAATACATGAGTATTACCTACTATTAGGTTGGATTATTTTAAATACTGTTAATCACAATCACAAACGAGTTTTTAATTATCTGTTATTATTCCGTAGTGCGTACGATGTTGCCAGTTTATTAAAATTTCCAAACATTAAAATACAGGTATATGGAAAACAATGTTAACTTTTTTTTGGAAACGGTTAATTTTAGAAAAAAATGGTATAGGACTTTTTTGTTCCAAATTGTGTATTCTCTCCATACCTTAAAGGGACGCACTATTTTCCGGGACACCCTGTATTTGGGATTGAAAGCGTAGAACGAGAGGGATCCTAGGGCATTATAATTTTTGAGATAATAGGTTTATTGAAATCAATTTTTTACAATAATTTGTTTACTTACATAATAAACTTAAAAAAGTTTTAAAAGAATAAACATGCTTGTTGACTTATCTATCTAATGTTTACAGATTAATATTTACAGTTTTTTGACAAATCATTTTTTTCTAGTATAATTTTTTGTTAAATTGGTACACAAATCCCTTTTTTATTTAGTCCAAGTAGTAAATAATTTTATATATATAATCTATATCTAAACCTTTCTTAAGGTGTTTGAAAAATACATTTCATGCATCTATATCATATACAAATCGTCTCCACTCTTGCTTATTCTTGGACCTTCGTTTCGCTTCAGTCCAAGTTGTATTTTTCTTCAGAATTCTTACCACTTCATCGTTCCAGGTTTTCTTTGGTCTCCCTTTTTCTCCCTTGTTTTGTACTGATGCCTCCCATACGCGTTTTACTTGTCTATTGTCGTTCATTCTACACAAAACCCAAAAAGATTTAAGCCTGTTCTTATCTAATATTTGTGTTTTTGGTTCGACTTGTAGTTCTTCTCTTACAATGCTGTTTCTTATTCTATCGCGTCTTGTAATTCCTTTTACTTTTCATGAGTACTTAATGTCTATTGAGTTTATTCTATTTTTCGATGATTGTGTTAGCACCCAGCTCTCACTACCATAGGTGGGGATCGGCCTGAAGATCATTTTATACACCCCCATCTTCGTCGTACTGCTTACTTCTTTCTTTCCAATGAATGCTCTGTTTAAGCTGTAGTACATTCTGGAAGTCATGGTTATCCTTTCGTTGACTTATTCTTCTGATCTTCCTCCATTTTCTATTTTCACACCCAGGTATTTATGTGTATGTTGTTACTTGTTCTAGTTTTTGGTTATTTATCTTTATATTTACTTGATTATCCTCATTTCCCATGACCATTATCTTTGTTTTCTCCATGTTTATTTTCATATTTCTTTCCATAATAATACAAAAAAATAATTTTTTATACAAATTAAGTTAAGTGATATTTTTAAAGTTTATGGGCAATTGATAGTTTGTTCGCAGACGGTAAAATAATGCAAAACCTATAAATTTTACAGATCCGCTTAGATTGACATGAAATTTGGCATATACATATATAGGTAGCATGGGGGCGAGTTTCATCCCTTCTCGAGGGTGAAAAAATATACGTTCAAAATAAGACCGAAAATGGATAAACTAACTAATTCTAAGCAACTTTTGTTTCATAGCATTTTTTCATTAAATTAAAACTTTTCGAGTTATTTGCGAGTAAGTGTGTTCATAAAAAAACACATTTCCAGACGGTTTCTTGCAACTAACTTAAAAAGTAAGTATTTTATCGAAAAAATAACATTCTTAGCAAAAATATATCCCATAAAAAAGTGAAAAAAATGGTTTAAGTATGAGATTACCTAGTAAAAGAAGAGTTATAAGTAATGAAAAACACATTGATACTCGCCAAATTTCAAATTGAATATATCAACGTGGAATAACCAAAAAATAAAGAACTTTTTGGGAAAAACCACTTTTTTAAATTGTTTAAAAAACTTTAATTTTGTTTTAGTAGCAAAAGTAAGCAAGTTACGCTTAAAATAAAGTTGGTCCCTTTCTTTTTTCGTAAAAAGAAATCGTGAAAATCACCACCTAATCAGCATCCCCAGTGAAATTAATCCTACTAATATAATATGATTCTTTTACAACTTATTCTTATTCGCATACTGCCCAGAGCTTTTCATTCTTCAATTGCTTAATTTTATCATTAAGGCTTTTCAAGATTTTGCTTAGACTTTCTTGTATACTGTTTTTTTTTGTACTTTTTTGGTATTCTCTAATTCCTCTAATATTTTTTTTTCGTGTATGGAGCCCTTTATATTTTTTACATCGTAAATAGTATATTTATTTGTATTGTTCTGTTTTCTAGCGACACTCTGAAACCGTATGTTGTTATTTTTTGACTGGGCCATTGGTCCTTGGAAGATATAGGTAGGTAGGCCCTTTTTAATAAAAGAAAAAGTATTGATTCCAAAGGTTTTTTATTTTGAACTGCCTCCTCTTGACAGATAAAACTTTATGGCATCATTTTTTATGGCATCATTTAACCCGAGCTTCGAATCTCCTACTGACACTAAGTGTTGTTTTCTGTTTTTCTGTTCCAGTTTAAGTCAAAAAGCTTAAAGTTGCAGTTTACTGAAGTTTCAAAATTGGCACGTTCCTGTATTCTACATAATAGGTATATAAAATGTGTGATGCGACGTTATCTCTGTTGAGTGTAAACAGATGTACGCTATTAATTATGAACTGTGCAACATTTTACGTATGAATTTTATTTTATGTGTTGCATTTGGTATGAGAGCTTCCTTACGGGCTTACAGTGACAGTGATATTTGACGTCTACAGTGACCCGACAAAGAATATTGAAGCTGCAGAACAACGTCGTCGAACTACAAAAACTTTATCGGGTTCCGAGATTATCTTTGATGAAAATATAACAGTTCTAGCAAATCAACAACAATTTTTCGTTAACGTTAATAATAAATCTCGTTTCATTTCCATGTTAACTGACAAATTAACAGCAGCGAATATTGAAGTGAAACAAGCTAAAAATGACGCATATGTCCTTATTATTGAGACAGAAATTGAAAAATTTAAGGCAACAAACACAACAATAATTGTAGTTGGTGAAGATGTTGATTTGTTAGTACTGCTTACTGCAAGGACTGCAGTAGATAAAGTTATTTATTTTCTGAAACCTGGGAGGGCTCAACAGCGAACATTCTTCGAAAAGATTATCGACTTATCCCAAATGCCAAAATTACATTTTATTTTTACATGCGATAACCGGCTGCGACTTTACGTCAGCAATGTACAGAAGGGGCAAAACGTCAGTGCTTAAATTATTCGAAAAAAAAAAAAGATTTGACTGACTGCTGTAAAGTTTTTACAGAACTTGATTCCACACCGCCAACAATAATTACGGAAGAAATTCGCTTTCTTCTTGCGGTTTATGGAGCTCCAAAAAAATTTAGTTGTCTTGATAAATACCGATACTTAACTTTTGTAAAAAATACGCGAAACAAGAAACAAGTACAACTATCATATTTTTCTCCAACATCAGCATCTGCTTTTCAACATTTGTATCGAGTATATTATCAAGTTCAAACATGGCTAGGAAATGAACTGAATCCAGAAGACTGGGGTTGGAAAGTAATAGATAATACTCTGGAACCGATTAAAACCTTACTTCCACATGCTCCAGAAAAACTCCTTAACACTATATTTTGAAATTGCAAAAAAGGTTGTAGTGCCAAATGTGGATGTAAAAAAGTCGGGTTGCTGTGTTCTCTAGCGTGCACTAACTGGCAAGGTCAGTCTTGCTCAAATGTTCAGTTTAGTACAACAGAGGAAGACTCTTGTGATTTTAATGAAGACACCAATGACTCAGTTATATTTGAACAATCTTTGAACATCCAGCAAGAGGAAGAGGAAGAAGATAAAATCGAAGAAGACTTGACTGTTGAAGTAGACTTTCAAGAATATGAATCTGATTAAAATGTCTAAAAAATCAAATCAATAGTTAACCTAATAATCAATAGCATTATCAATAATCAATATCAATAATAAGGTAATATCTAGAACTTGACCGGTATTGTTTCCTTAAATTATCCTAATATTGTCAAAACAGTTAGTGGAGTAGGCCTACAGGGGAAACCAAGGTAAAAAAAAAGAGCCGAGTACACTACCTCACAGGAGGTGTAGAAACGTGTGCATATCATGTATAATGTGACTTTTAGAATCGTGATATCTCAGGAATGGCAACTCTTAGGAAAAAAATAGTAAGGACTATTTTTGTAGAGAATTTTAAGGTGATACAGTAGCGATCAACAGGTAGCAAAAACGCGTTCCAAGATTGCGGCTGTAATTTTGAATATTTTTTCGAGATATTTGGCACCCGTATTCGTAATATAATAAAGAATGGCGGTACAGAGCCCAATTTGAAAAATATATTAATGTGTGGAAATTACTCTGTAAATAAATACATTATTAAAAAAACGAGCCTGTACCGCCATTAAGAAGAACAAAAAAATATACTTTCTTCAAATAAACTTTTTTATCCGATGCCTAGATTTTGTGTCATTTTGGAACTACTAAAATTTTTTATTTCATTAGTAGTTCCAAAATGACACAAAATCTAGGCATCGGATAAAAAAGTTTATTTGAAGAAAGTGTATTTTTTTGTTCTTCTTAATGGCGGTATAGGCTCGTTTTTTTAATATTGTATTTAATTACAGAGTAATTTCCACATATTAATATACAGGGTGTCCAGAAACTCTACCGACAAACGAAGACAGGAGATTCCTCAGATAATTTTAAGATAATTTAACCCAATTCACCTAATCCGAAAATGCTTTCTAAGGGAGCTAGAGCTCTTTGAAGATGGCTTCATGGCTTCTTGTAATTAGTTTTTCTTAAATATCTCCAGAATTCTTCTATTTAGAAAAACAAAAATTGGTATACATATTTACTTTCCAGAAATGAATCGATTCCATCCATTGCGAATTTCTAGTACCGGTCATAGGCGTCGGTTTTGGGTATAGGGCAACGAATATTTTATCGCATAACTTTTTTGCCTTTAACTTTTAAGCATTTTTGATACTGGATTATTAAATTGTAAGGTATTTTAGTACTAAAAGGTACTCTTTCTTTAAGTCGGTAGGACACACCGTTTTCCAGAAAAATCGATTTGAAAGTTTTTTGTTCTTGGAATTTGAAAAAAAATTTAAAAACATTAAAAAAAACTATGTATTTTATCAACTTAAAGCAAGAGTAACTTGTAGTACTCGAATACCTCATAATTTAATAATCTAATGTCAAAAATGCTTAAAAATTAAACACAAAAAAGTTATGCTATAAAATAACTGTTGACCTACGCAAAACGGACGCCTATGACCGATACTGGAAATTCGCAATTAATGAAATCGATTCATCTCTGGAATATAAATAAATGTACCAGGTTTCGTCTTTCTAAATAGTTTTTTTTTTGAAAATATTTTTTGAAATTCAAGAAACGAAAAATTCTCAAATCGATTTTTCTAGAAAACGGTGTATCCTATCGACTTAAAGCAACAGTACCTTTTAGTACTATAACACCTCACAATTTAATAATTCAGAGTCAAAAATGCTTAAAAATTAAAGACAAAAAGTTAGGCGATAAAATAACCGTTGCCCTACCCAAGACGGACGCCTATGATCGGTACCAGAAATTCGCAATGGATGGAATAGAGTTATCTCTGGAAGATAAATACGCGCACCTATTTTTGTTTTTCTAAATACAGGCATTCTGGAGGTTTTTAAGAAAAACTAATTACAAGACGCCATTTTCAAAGAGCTCTAGCTCCCTTAGGAAGCATTCTGTCTTCGTTTGTCGGTAGAGTTTCTGGAACCCTGTATATTTCAAATTGGGCTCTGTACCACCATTCTTTATTATGTTACGAATACGTGTGCCAAATATCTCGAAAAAATATTCAAAATTTCAGCCGCAATCTTGGAACGCGTTTTCGCTGGAACTTTGGTTTAAGGTTCTTTTACTTAACTTTTTTGATAAAACTTACCGTTTTCGAAAAAAATCCAAAAAATCTCAAATTTTGACCTTTGACCCCGAATAACTTTTGTTGCACACATGGGATCGATGGGGACTTTTAATACTTTATTTGTTATGGTATACCCTAGCTCTCCACCAAAATTTGGCTCTCCGGCAATTTTTGTTATTTCAAATGTCTATATAGACTGGGTTATTAGGAGGAGAACAAAATAGTTTTTCAATACTGATAAGTGATTATCAAAGGCCGGAGCAGTGGGCTTGTATAAGCAGAGCAAGTATTTTCGAATTAGGAACGGCCACCTAATCCACGTGATTACCTTCTTCTTTTTCTTGTACCACTCCTATCGCAGATTGGAAATCATCAAGGCTACTCTGACCTTGTTTACATCGGACCTAAAAAGTTCATTAGTGGTGCAGCCAAACCACTCTCTCAAATTCCGCAACTATGATATTTTTCTACGGCCTGGATTCCGTTTTCCTTTTATTTTCCTTGCATTATATTTTGAAGTAATGCGTATTTATGACCTCTCATCAGGTGACCCAAATACTCGAGTTTTCTTCGTTTCATCGTTAACAAAATTTCTGGGTCCCTTCCTATCCTTCGTATTACTTCAAGGTTTGTGATTCTTTCAACCCAACTTATCTTCAGCATTCGACGGTAGCACCATATCTTGAAACTTTCAATATATTTTATGTTGTTCTGTTTGAGAGTCCAGGCCTCTACACCGTATAATAGCGTGTTAAATACGTAGCCTCTTAGCATTCTTAATCGTAGAGGGATGCTTATATCTCTGTTGCAGAAGAATTTTCTCAACTTTATGAACGTAGCCTTGGCAATTTCTATACGTCTTTTTATTTCATTGTTTTGGTCTCCAGTTTCGTTTATTAAAGTTTCCAAGTATTTGTAACTCGATACTATTTCAATTTGAATGCTGTTTATACTAATATGTGCTGGTTGTGTCATGATTTTACTGAAGACCATATACTTGGTTTTTTTATATTAACTCTACGTCAGGTACGCAGTTATTGCTGACGAACTTGGTCGTGTTCCTTGGCTTTTCTCATTTTGACAGTGGTAAAATTAAAAACTAGGTCATGATTTTTTCCCTGTCAATACAAGTAGGTTTACATAGAGGTTTTTACACCTTTTGAAGTGGCTAGTTTCAATTACTTGTACACTGGACGTAAGTAACCACATTTTCTTTTTTTTAACTGTCAAAATTTCACCCTTTTGCATTTCAATCTAAGTGGTTCACTTATTTCCAGGCTTACACTGATGATGGTCAGTTTGACCGAAAACGTTTTGTACTTCCACTTCCTTGTGGATAAATTTTAAGAATTTTAATAAATTAATATACCTACATACAACAGAAGTGTTTACTTCATTCTACGTTATAAATGAAAATGTTTCAAGAAGCGACTTCATTCAAAACTTAGCATGGGAACTAATCAAACCGCAAATCGAATATGGATCAACTATACCTTCCCTGCTAAGAGAACTAAGACCACGAGCTCGCGTACTGCTCGGAGTTCAAAAAGTCGTACCCCTTCCCCCTAATGTTCCAACAAATTACGTGGGACGATGTTGTATTTGTGCACGAATTTGCAATATGTCAACAAGAAGGGCATGCCAAAGATGTGGCAAATTTGTATTCAAGGATCATTTGGGGATATTTGCACTGAATGTTTGACGGACTAAAATTGTGCCACTTTGACCATTTAATAGTTTTGTTCTTTTTTTACTTTTTAGTTCTATTCTAAGATATCTAATATCGAAGTACGGACATAAATAAACATGTTATTAACCATTAATTTCTTAATTTTGTCAAAGTTCGGTATTACACGACAAAAAAACGATTGGTCTACAATCGTAGACCGCGCGACTAAGCTCATCAGCAATAACCGCGCGCCTAACGTAGGGTTAAATAAGGCTTATAAATATCTTTAAAACTTTCTGATTTTGTTTCTAGCAAAAAATATTTGGTGGTACCCTAAAGCAATTCATAAGACAAAAAAGAGAAAAAATTTATATAGAAAGGTCACCCTGATTATAATTTTTCAACGTATGTTACAGTTATATATTATATATGTAATATATAATATATAAGTTTAATAATCCAGTGTCAAAAATTCTTAAAAGTTAGACACAGAAAATTATGGGATAAAATATCCGTTTCCCTACCCTAAACGGACGCCTATGACCGGTACTAAAAATTGACAAATGATGGAATCGATTTATCTCTGGAAGATAAATAGGTGTATCAGTTTTAGTTTTTTTAAATAGAAGTGTTCTGGAGCTATTAAAAAAAACTAAAATTAGAATACGCCATCTTTAAAGAGCTCTAGCTTCCTTGGGAAGCATTTTCGGACGAGGTGAATTGAGTTAAATTTTCTTAAACTTATCTGAGGAATCTCCGGGTTTCGATTGTTAGAAGAGTTTCTGGTATAACCCCCTGTACAATAGGTACATTATACCCTATATAATAGGTACAATCCCTACTAACTATAACCAATTAATTGTAAAATTATTGATTTTCTTCCTATTAATTTTATTACGTTTACTTAGATACAAATATGATCTTATCGCTTAAAATAAATATGTTACAGTTTGGTATTATATATTTTTGAAAGGTGTGTAAAAATCCTAGACATTACTCAGGAAAATAATATTTAATACCGTACGAGTATTTTAACGATATGAAAATTAATTTTTATGTATTAAATATCTTTGCGGTTATCCTGCCACGTTGTAAACGGTTTTAGATTAGTGTTTTTTAAGCATACCTGACATGGAATGACTCAAAAAATTGTGGTGATATGAATATGTTTGTATAACAACCTGCAATAATTTTACTAACTTAAAATTTTATTTTTATATACGAAATAACTACACAACCATCCTGCCTCTCTGTAAATAGCTTTATATTAACATTCTTGCGATATGTCAAAAATGGCACGACTCAGAAAATCGTGTAACTTTCCACGAATTTCCTTACACATTTTTTAACTATGTTTAGTAAAAGAAGTTTTACCAAACATCCTGCCATTTTGAATAATGTCTACTTAAATTATGTATTTATTTTATAATAAAATTTATTTTATGACTCAGAAAATCACGGAACCAGGGTAAACATTAGGAGACGTCATGCCAACATTTTTTTCGATAATTTTCAAATAATTATGTTTAATTTATTAAGTTGGCAGGACTCAGAAAATTATGAAAATTTCATTATTTTCATTACATGTTCGTATACCCATATACTCCCTTAGTCCTTTTGCAACCCTCCTGCCCAAAAAATTTTCTTCATAAAATTGATAGTGTTCTGTCATTCTATGGATATGGCAGGACTCATTTTTTCCTCATGGAAAATTTTATTTTCACAGGAAAATGTCACAGGAAACCCGTGGATTTTTCCATAAATTGTAAGCACCTTTTCTAACCTTCCAGTATTGCAAAGGGCAGGACTTAGAAAATCGTGGTTGAAGTTCTGTTAATATCTCCCAGTTTATGTGAGAGAACATCAAATTTGTTAACCTGAAACTATGCATGGAAGTGCTTGTTTGAGTAATGATTGTAAAAAAAAAATTTATTCTGGAAGTGACATCCGAAGTGGAAATTCCATCGTCAAATAAACGTATTTTCAACTTATTCTTCTTCAAGGAGCGTAACCAAATTTTAGGCGTGGGTAGCTTCCATGACAATTTGCCGATATCGTTCTCGATCTTGTGCGGCATGTAATAGTTGTTGATCTGCTGATAAGCCAGTCCACTGACGAAGGTTTCGGAGCCATGAATATTTCTTCCTACCTATTCCTCTTTTTCCGTCGATTTTTCCTCTCATTATATACCCGAGATATTCAAGTTTTCTCTTTTTATCACCTTGATTAACTAAAAATAACTAATTACAATGTTTTTAGGTGATCCAGTCAGAATTATGGAAAAACTAGTTATGTGTGGACTTAATAAGGAGACTAAATGGATACTGAAATATATTTATTTACCTCCAGTAATTTTTTTAGAGAGTCATGTTGTATGGTGTTTTATATCAGTAATCTGTAGCACTGGTGAACTAAAAAGTGTTGTACCCTTTTTAAGTTTCACGTCTCTATATCAACCGGTAAATATTTTTATACCTTTCTAATATCCGCTTTACACCAACAATAAATCCATGAAGAAATTCATGTAGCTTCAAAGTCAAACTTGACGTATACAAAGTACAATTTGACATCCAATTTTGGCGTAAATATAAAGAATATGAAGAAATTTGACGAATATATAGAATATATCCTATAAGAAAACATAGAGTTTCGAGGGGTTTCTGCACTAAATTGATGCAGATTACTCGGAGGTTTTTGGGGTTACTGAACAAGAATACGCCATCATAACCGATCCCCGTTGCAGCGGATTCCCAAGAACCGTCTAAACTTCAGAAGATAATATGCCTTATTAGTGACCTTGGGCACCACGCACCAGATGGTCCGGTGGTCAATTCTAATGGCGTATTCTTATTTAGCGGTACCAAAAACCGCCGAGTAATCTATTCGCATGTATTCACTGCCAAAATAACCTTCGAAATTCTAGAAGATGACGTTCTTTAACAGTGACCATGGACACCAGGTACTCTGGCTCATTCTAATGGCATATTCGTTTTCAGCAACCCCAAAAACCCCCGAGTAATCTGTTTGCATCAATATGATGCAGGAAACCCTCGAAACTACAGATGACGTATCTTAGCAGTGTTGATCCAGGGGTCGGTTCTAATGGCGCATTCGTGTTCAGCGACTACAAAAACTTACTAATAAGAAATCTGCTTGCATAAATTTAGGGCCGATAACCCTCTAACCTCCAGATGACTTGCTTTAGCAGTGACCCTGGGCACCAGAGGTATAGTTGTGTTCAACGAACACAAAAACCACCAAGTGTTTAAAAAAAAAAGATGTAGATCTTTGAAACACACTCAGTGATCAAAAGATCCAAAGTTACTGGTTTGGACGACCACTCGTACGAAAACAAACAAATGAAATAGAGAATGCGGAAAAATCCCCTTACGAATAATTCACACATCCACTACTTCGGGCTGGGAAAAATTTTTTGAATAGAATCAAAGATCCAAACACCAGTTCTTAGAAATATATTTCGCCCTCTTCAACCTCTCTGGGCTCATCAGTGAAGATGAGAGGTTGAATATCTTCAGACACATTCCAATCAAAAAACAACATTCGAGACCTAGACATAGCAGGAGCGGAAATCTACGCCCAATATGACAATGAAAGTCTCAAGTTTTAATTCCCTAATTATTACTTAAAGTAAAATGTATGTTTTAAAAACAGAAGATGTAGATCTTTGAAACACACTCAGTGATCAAAAGATCCAAAGTTACTGGTTTGGACGACCACTCGTACGAAAACAAACAAATGAAATAGAGAATGCGGAAAAATCCCCTTACGAATAATTCACACATCCACTACTTCGGGCTGGGAAAATTTTTTTGAATAGAATCGAAGATCCAAACACCAGTTCTTAGAAATGTGTTTCGCCCTCTTCAAACTCTCTGGGCTCATCAGTGAAGATGAGAGGTTGAATATCTTCAGACACATTCCAATCAAAAAACAACATTCGAGACCTAGACATAGCAGGAGCGTAAATCTACACCCAATCTGACAATGACCGTCTCAAGTTTTAATTCCCTAATTACTACTTAAAGTAAAATGTATGTTTTAAAAACAAAAGGTGTAGATCTTTGAAACACACTCAGTGATCAAAAGATCCAAAGTTACTGGTTTGGACGACCACTCGTACGAAAACAAACAAATTTTTTTATATTTATAATTAATACGGATTTTTCCGCATTCTCTATTTCATTTGTTTGTTTTCGTACGAGTGGTCGTCCAAACCAGTAACTTTGGATCTTTTGACCACTGAGTGTGTTTCAAAGATCTACATCTTTTGTTTTTAAAACACACATTTTACTTTAAGTAGTAATTAGGGAATTAAAACTTGAGA
The DNA here is from genome assembly GCF_917563875.1 of Diabrotica virgifera virgifera. NCBI lineage: Eukaryota > Metazoa > Arthropoda > Insecta > Coleoptera > Chrysomelidae > Diabrotica > Diabrotica virgifera. Next base: position 74,563,975 of record NC_065449.1, on the reverse strand, counting down.
CGGTCATTGTCAGATTGGGCGTAGCTCCTGCTATGTCTAGGTCTCGAATGTTGTTTTTTGATTGGAATGTGTCTGAAGATATTCAACCTCTCATCTTCACTGATGAGCCCAGAGAGGTTGAAGAGGGCGAAACACATTTCTAAGAACTGGTGTTTGGATCATTGATATATATATATATATATATATATATATATATATATATATATATATATATATATATATATATATATATATATATATATATATATATATATATATATAAAAAATCAATGGGAAAATCCCAATAGTTGGCTGTATACCATAGTTTAAAAAACCAATACAGAAGTAAAAACTTCGAGATGTATTCTGGTATAAAATCGTTTATTTAAAAACTATAAAATGTCATCGATTGCAGAACGTTTTCGTTCTAAACAGAACATCTTCAGTGCATCCTGCCGAGTATTTTGAAACTAGCACACCGTAAATAGTGTTAACATCATCATATATGGTTTACATAATGTAATATGTTAAAATGTCACTTTATCCATTAACATCGACTTGTAGTCATAACATTTTAACATATTACATTATGTAAACCATATATGATGATGTTAACACTATTTACGGTGTGCTAGTTTCAAAATACTCGGCAGGATGCACTGAAGATGTTCTGTTTAGAACGAAAACGTTCTGCAATCGATGACATTTTATAGTTTTTAAATAAACGATTTTATACCAGAATACATCTCGAATTTTACTTCTGTATTGGTTTTATATATATATATATATATATATATATATATATATATATATATATATATATATATATATACAATCGGTTTAAAACGTCCTCCGACGTCTTCCGATGCCCAATCTCCATGCATCTCTATCTTCCCAAAGGTCTTCGTCTAAACCTCTCTCTCGGATCTCTCTGTCTATTCCTTCTCTCCAGCTCTTTCTGGGTCGGCCTCTTTTTCTCTTTCCATGTGGTGACCAATCTAGAATCTGTTTTGGCAGACGGTGTTCTGGCATTCTCTGCACATGTCCATACCACTTTAGTTGTTGTACTCTTATATCTTCGACAATCGTATGTGTGACTCCCATAATCTCTCGTATACGTTCGTTATTAATTCTTTCGAGTTTTGATTTTCCTGCGGCACGTCTCCAGTAGTCTATCTCCGTGGCTTGTAGTGTTCTTTCAGTAGTTGTCTTTAACTGCCACACGTCACTTCCATACATTACTATGCTCTTTATAATAGTGTTGTATGTTCGATGTTTATTTTTTTTTGATATATGTTGATCCCAAATAATACTATTTAGTTGAGATATGGCCCTTCTACCTTGAGTGTTTCGTTTTTTTATAGCCTGATCTGATTTGCCGTCGTCCATGATTTCTACTCCTAAATAAGAATATTTTTTGTTGTACTTAATGTGTTGTCCGTCGTTTAAAACTAGATTCTGTTCGTTGCCACCGATGTTCATGTACATTGTTTTCTCTATGTTAACTTCTAATCCCCATTTTTTGTACTCTTCGATTAATTTCCGACTCATGTATTCCAGATCGTCATATTCGTTGGCAATCACAATTTGATCATCAGCAAAACATAGAGTGTACAGGTTGTTATTATTTAATTGTATACCCATGCCGCTGCACTTCCGTTTCCAAAATTTTAATGCTTGTTCCAGATATATTTTGAAAAGTGTCGGCGATAGGCAGCATTCCTGCTTCAGTCCTTTGTCTACTACAAAATCTTTGGAAACATTCGTTCCTATTTTAACTTTGGCGTCGGCGTTATCATATAGTTTTTCCACTGCTGTTATGAGATTTGAGTTGATGTTCGTTTGTCTTAGAGTGTTCCATAACTTATTTTGGGGGATGCTATCGTAGGCCTTTTTAGATCAACAAATAAAAAGTGGACTTCTTGATCTACAGCAACCTTTTTTTCTATAAGTTGAGTGATACAAAAAAGGTGGCCTATGGTCGATCTACCAGCTCTAAAACCCGCCTGTTCTTCTGCCTCCATATCAGTGTATTATTCTCTTTCTATTCTATTTTTGATCATTTTCCCACAGATTTTACTAATGGTACTAGTAACTGCTATTCCACGATAATTGTCGCAGTTTTGTTTGTTTCCTTTTTTATGTAAAGTTGAAATGGTAGAAGTTTTAAATTCAGCTGGAACCTCTACTTTGTTTATGCAGTTTTGAAAGAGTATTATCAGGTGTTCATATAGTTTTTCAGTTCCATATTTTATTAGTTCTGAGGGTATATTGCCAGGTCCGGGTACTTTTTTGTTTTTGAGTGAAGTACAGATATCCTTTACTTCCTTTTTCGTGATTCTTATAGGAGATGCTTCGACGCGTATGTTTTAGTTATTTTCTTTTATTTTGAATTCCCTTCGATCTTCTTGTAACAGTTTACTGAAGTACATGTCCCATGTTTCTAACGAAATTGGTGAGATTAAATCTTTTTTCTTGTCGTTGGTCCTAAGAGATTTAATAAGTTTCCAGCTTTCTGTACTTCTGGTTCCTCCTATATACGTATTTATTTTTTGAAAATTTTGATCCCAGGATTCATTTTTTTTTCTTCCTTATCATTTGTCTTACCTTTGCTTGATGGTTTTTGTAATTAGACCAATTGGTATCTGTTTTTGCACTTAAATAGTGTTCATACTTTTGTTTCTTTTGTTTTATCGCTGTGTCTATTTCTTCATCCCACCAGTATGCAGTATTTTTGTTTTTCTTTTCGTAATATCCAAGGGCTTCTTTTGCTGCAGAGTGAATACTTTCTTTAATGTAATTGTAGTGGTCTTCGATGTTACTGAAATTTATGTTTTCAAGCTTCTCGTTCAGTCTGTTTTGATACAATATTTTTATACTATCTTGTTCGAGGCTTATAAGATTATATCTTACATCTTCTGCCATCTCTGAGCAAACTACTGGTTGTTCCTTCTGGCATCTTCTTAAAAACATTATTTTTGCTTTTAAGAAATGGTGATCGCTTCCACAAACTGCACCTCTATAAGCTCTTACGTCGTAGATTTTAAGATTTGATCTTTGGCGTACAATCAAGTAATCTATTATAGATTTTAGATTCCTTGTTCTCTGTCCCCAGGTGTATTTATGTACTTCTCGATGTTGATAGAATCCATTTGTAATACGGAGCTGGTTCTGTTCGCATATTGTGATGAGTCTGGTCCCATTGTCATTTGTTGTCTTCTCCGTAAGGACCAACTATTTTACAGTGTTGTTTGTTTCCGACCCTGCCATTAAAATCTCCAAGCAAGATTAATTCCCTCGTATATCCTATCGATGTTATTTCTCGGTTTAGTTTCTCGTAGAATTCTTCTTTCTTGTTAACCAGTGCATCGTCGTTAACTGCATATACACCTATTATTGTTAGTTTATGACCATGTATATTCAGGTTTATTTTAATTAGTCTTTCATCTATGGCTTCCCAAGTGGTGATATATCTTCTTAAGCTTTTACGAATAATTATTGAGACTCCTTGTTGTGCTCTTTTTTCTTTTGATATGCCGCTATAGAAATGGTCGTAATGTCCTAAGTTTTCTGACCCTGTACCTTTTTTCTTGGTTTCTGTTAACACTACTATGTCCATATTGAGCTTCTTTGTTTCATGCATTACTTCATTGATTTTTGTAGAGAGACCCTGTACGTTCCATGTACCTATATTCTTGATCCATTTTCGTAGCTTAAGTCGTCGTGTTTTATTCCATCCGTTCCGAGGCTGTAGATTTGGCTTTTTAACATTTCTACATTTTTCTGAGTATTGAGGAATTAGCCCAATGCCTCAACCCCCAACCTGGAGGACCGGATGATTTGTTGTCAAGGTTTTCTTCCTCTAGCCTTTGATGGTTCAGCATCTAACTACAAGGCAGCAGCTTCGCCTGTACCCTAGGCAGGGGCCCCTACAGGGTGCTATCATCCGGGCCAGATGAACCCTGGTTTTTTAACGAGGTTGTTACTCCTCCCCCTTCCTCCTTTATCCGGGCTTGGGACCGGCAACATAACAGCTAAACTACTCAATTCGCCCAGCCGTCATGCAGGCGGAGTTTGGATCTTTGATTCTATTCAAAAAATTTTTCCCAGCCCGAAGTAGTGGATGTGTGAATTATTCGTAAGGGGATTTTTCCGCATTCTCTATTTCATATGTTTGTTAACCACCAAGTGACAAAATCTATCCCTTTAAATGCTTAGTTTGACACGTTTGTCCAGTTTTGTATACATATTATGCACTTTAACATGCAATTATGCATTTCCACCCAGTTTTCTATTGCACACTTTTTCCTGACATCATCCTGAACACAATGTTTTTAGTGATAAGTGCCCTGGTCTAAAAGGAAACGTTTCATTTCTAACTCGAAAATAATTATACTCAATGCGTTTAACCAACAGGGGCAACACAAGCCAACCATATATTTATAATAATATAAAAATAAATATATATTCAAAGTTTTTTGTGTTTTTAGGGTGTTGTCAGTATTTGTTTGGTATTATATTACCTAGATCCTGCTGTGGTTACATTTGATGAAATACGTTCAATTTCACGAAATCTATGTTTACAAAACAAAAAATTTGAAGATATTGTAGATAAGGAAGCAAAATGTACAGTGACTGTTGCCTATTTGTTATTGGTACTTACTCTTTTATTGCACATACTCCTTTTAAAGCCATTCTACTACAATCAGGATGTTCAGCCAGAGTGGTGGATTATTAACAAATATTATAGCGAATATTTGGGCTATTTAGCTACGATCCTAGTGAGTTGTAGTTATATTATTGGTAAGACATTTTTAAATACAATGCAGTAACACCTGTGTCAACCGTCACCTGTCATAACCGGCCACCTGTACTTACGGAAAATTTAAAAATTCCCCAAACCGATTATATAGGTTTGTTCCAACTCGTCGAGAACCGTACAATGTACGGTAACGCTTCTGCGCAATAGATAAAATGCGTTACAACTGAAAATGGACCGTTCATTGTACCGTCCCTTCGTCGTTCCAACTCAACTTGGGATCGTCCGACGTACGGTTTCTGAATCGTTATTTCAGTACCTGGTCAAAAGCTATTACCGTTTGGACTGACCTGCGCATTATACAGCACCTCCAAAAATTCTCATTTTAGTTCAGGTTCAGATGGTGGTTTTATGTTTATTTCAAAGTATTCAAAGTAAAGTTAAGTGCTTTCAGCCGCACTTTTATACGATACATCAGTATCAGAGTGCACCATCTCAAAAAACATAGTTCTTCACAAATCAACTTTAACTTATTTTTTCTGAGAGCAAATATTTTTAATCTGTTGTAAATAGTCAATTTTTTTTCAAATAGAACATTATTTTGGAATTAGATGTTTATTTTATGGTTCTTTTAGATGACAATTTTTAATTATTTTTTTTAAGAATTAAGATTTTTTTTAGAGTTGGTGCGCTATGAAACTGTCAACACGTGATTTTTTTAATAGTTAGTGCGTTTGGTATAGGGTATTTGTATGGAAATCAAATAAAAATTTTTAAGTATTTATTTATAAAATAAAATTTATGGTATGAAAAATTATAATAAAATCAAAATTATTCCGAATCGTCATTTTCTTCAGCAGCGGCAACTGTAGCAGAGGTACGTAAGTTCTGGAAAAACTCACAGTGAATTCTGGGTATTGCACCTGAGGAGCAGAGCGACAATAAATCACGTTTTTTAAGTTCTGGCACACCAGGAGGTTTATTAGAGAGGATGAGAGATGGTTCTTCATAAGCCACTCTTGTTCTATTTTGTCGAATATTTATGACCTTATATTCTTTGTCAAAATAAGATTTCTTATACATTATTTTGTATGGCTGGTCTTTCTCAAATTTTAGAATTTGCATTTCGCTCCATTTTACTTTGTCTCCGGCTTCATTTACATTAAAATTTTTCCCCATTTTTTGTAAATTTTTTACTTCATACACTTCGGCTATTTTTTCTGTAGTGTACGGCCGTCCAGTTTTCTTAGCCAAGCTAATTATCGGTACCCGCTGCGATGGAATATAGAGCGGGTTTCCCTTCAGGTATCTTTTTTTTTTCTTTTTCTATGAGGGCTTGCATCGCATCACCCTCATTTTGAGTATGCCCAACTACTAAGAATTTGTGGGTTATGTTTTTTATTGGCAGATTTTGACAGCAATATAAAAACAAGCTAGCAATGAACTTGTTTTTGTTTTGGCCCGGGCAATTATCAGAATAAAATATTATGGGCTCATATTGAGCTGCGCGGTTCTTTAGATACTGCCAAAGACACGTACCTATTTCATTCACACCTCTGTTTGCGATACCTTCGTGCCACAAAAAACTATAGCCATGTTTATGGGAAATATAAAAAATAGTGAAGTTGTAACATGATAGCCGCCTCATATAAAAAAAATCACTCCGATTTCCTGTTGGTAGTGACAATACAGCTTGGAGATCGAAGCAACAAACTATAGTATTTCCATCTTCCTTTGAATAATTGATATCAAACTCCTTCTCTAACCGACTCTGATTTTTTTCTGTAATATGTGCATCATAATTAAGTTGTTGTAATGCTTTTTCATCTGCTGTAAAATTTTGAAATGAGTTGCAGAAACAACACTGGTCCTTTTTTGGCTGAAAAAAAGAAAATATTAAATTCCGTGTTAAAAATCATGGTGTAGTAATGGAGTTTTACGGGAATTTTCTGTTCTTCTCTACATTTTTCTTGATACATTCTGTACATAGTAGCTAAATTTAGAGATCCGCCTAGGTACTGTTTGTTTGTCCTTGCTCTGCAATAATGAGAGTCAATTAGTGGAAAAGATTTGATGTGGCACCTCACGAATTCTTTTTCATCATCTAGCACCCTTGGTCGCCCAGCATTTTCTTTTCCTACGCGATTGATATTCTGTACAAACCCTAACTCTGTTTTTTTTTTCATTGCGGTAATTATTATCCTATTTGAAATGATTAAGGTGTTCATAAAGAACACTTTACATACTCTAATTTTTTCATTTTTCACCTCAAAGTAATAAGCTCTATTTTCACTTCTATGACTCCCTTCTTTCTCATATTGATATTTAGGCCTCACCGGCATTACACTTTTAACTATAAAATCTCGCTGTCTATTTACATCACCGAGTCCCCAGTAGTTTTTTAACAGTTCTTCTCTTTCTGTATCACTAATTTGTTCTGAACATTTTACTTTGCAACGTTCATTGCAAGCAGCTTTCACAGACCTTGCAGCGGTTTCGTTGACTGCGGCGCACTTTATAAACTTAAATTTCAATTGTTTTTCACGTAAAGTATATTTAGAATCATACACAATATAAAATAACTTCCAAAAGAGACACCGAACACCTTAAACACAGAGAATACTCGCACGAATGACAATGAAGATGCAGATTTTGCAGGTATTAACCGTTTCATACCGCACCATTATCAGTTAGTAGCTGACAACAGTTCTACCGATCAAGTTTCATTACGCACTATTTCACATGATGCGGTATGAAACTACGACGGTGTTAACAAAATATTCGATTCTGTATGTTAACAAGTCAAAATTTTTTTTATGGTGTTGGAATTTTAAAATGGTGCAATTTGAAACTGATAAATAAACATCTTTTAACCATTTCCTCATACTTATCTCAATATTGAAAAATTTTGAGTTGGTGCACTCTGATACTGATGTATCGATATTATTTACTGTTAACATTTTATTATTAATGGTAGGGGAGCGAAGTATGCTAAATGTGCAGTCACTCGAGCGCTTTGGGGACCTATTGGGTTGTGAAGAGTAGGTCCTAAAACCAAAAAAAGTTAAGTAAAGTTTTCCATTTTAGTGGGCGCTTGCCATTTTTTAATTTAATTTTCCATTTCCAACAATCGTTTTTTCCGATTATAACGCCATCTATCCATAATTCGAAAAAATGTTTCGAATAAAAGTTACTTATTTTTACGTAAGGAATCCAAATCTGCAATAAAAAATGAGGGCTCCTATTTAAGATGTTAAAGTAACCCCCCACCCCACATCCGTGGGGGGTCGTGTTTGGTACCATTCGATAGATTTTTCAAAAATATTGAATAAGTGTATTTTACAATTTTTCGATCTGATGTTCATTTCGCGATATATCGCGGGATTCTTATTTAAAATATTAAATTTACCCCCCACCCCTCTCCGTGGGAAGTCGTGTTTGGTATCATTCGATAGATTTTTAAAAAATATTGGGAAAATATTTTTTAGTTTTTCGATCTGTCATTCATTTCGCGAAATATTCGCTTTTTTCTTGTGAAACTTTGGGACTCACCCATTTCCTTACGCCAGGCTCAAATCGTCAGATTTTTGAAATATACACTCTTTTGCATGTACTTAACTTACCTTATCTTAATCTGACAATTTCGAGTTTTTTAGGGGATAGATTTTTTTTTCGGGCCCCCCTTAACGAACTCCCCTGTGTTAAGAGCCAATATATGGTAGAGGTACACCTGCAGGGTACCAGGTTTCTCCCATATGCTAATCTGACGCGCTCGAGTAACTGCAAAAATCCCCGCTTGGGCTCCCCTACCATAATTAATTATTAACTTTTTTTCAATTATTAGATTATTTTTGCTTCAATTTGATTGATAGTTCTTTCAACTTGTTGCTTTTTTTTAAGTATTTCTCATTATTGGTCAATCGTTCATTATAATAATTCACACAATTCTGTGCTCTGTGCGTAGAGTGAGTTAAGTCCAAAAATGGTCGAAATGAGGTAATGCACTATCTGTATGTTAGGATTTGATATCTACATGGTGTATAATTTTTAAAGTCCAATTCCATTCCTAAACTGAGATATGCATTTTACACAAATGAAAAACAGTCAATACTAACTGTGTAATGCGTGTTAAGTCCTGAACTTGGACATATCACACTTTACACTAAACATTATTTAAGAAATAGGAAGACTCAGTGTGTTAAGTCCCACAATTTTGAGACTTAACATACTGTACACTAATAAGTTATTGCGTTGACTCTTTGTACGCTGCGCGCCGTTAAAGCTGATTTGGCTATTTTACTAATCAGTGGCATATTGATTAGGTCCTTTCAAACGAGCTTGTATTTTAATGAACAACATAACGATTTAAAGATTTTAGTTGGAGTTTTCTTCTGTGATTATTTTGTTGGTTTAGTTGAAGGAATTTAGTTAAAAGTTTAACCTTCTGTGATTATTTGTTGGTTATTTCAAGGAATTTAGTTAAAAGTTTAACCATGTCATCCAGAGCACAACACATATTGGACATGTTAAAAAACGATGAACTTGAGTCTGAAGAAAGTCTAGGCAAGTTTTATTTAATTTTTAATAGTGCTGTAGATTTTGGGCCGTGCTACCAATGATCTATTAAACTTTTAATTGCAAAAACATGTATTACATACTTTCGATGGTAAGAATGAGCCGTTTCACTTTTAGACAAAGAAATATATAGCTCCCTTTGTTATTTTTTTGATAGATCGTTCATAATACGGTTGTTTTTCTTAACACTGACATACTGTAGTGAGCTATAGTTAATAGTTATTCATCATCATTCTCTTTTCCTTATTCCTATGCAGGGTGGGCTTCCCTAATTGCATTTCTCCACACAATTCTATCTTGGGTCATATCAATGTTAATACCCTTTACCAACATATCCTGCCTTATCGTCTCCCACCCAAGTCTTCTTTGGTCTTCCTCTCCTACTCCTTTCAAGAATCCCAAGAATCTGCACTTCAGCTATTCTTTGTATTGGGTGATTAACGTCTCGACATTGAACATGACCAATCCATCTTAAACTCTGCTCTTTCATTTTGGCATCAATTGGTGCCACACCTAGATTTCCCCTAATATACTCATTTCTAATTTTGTCCTTTTTTGTCACACCTCTCATCCATCTAAGAATTCTCATTTCCGCCACATGAATTCGTTGTTCCTTTTTCTTTTTCACTGCCAACATTCAATTCTGTACCTACATCATAGCCGGTCTTATGACTGTTTTATAGAATTTTCCCTTCAGCTTCTTTGGAACTTTCTGTCACACAACACACCACTTGCTTTCTTCCACTTCATCCATCCAGCCCTAATTCTACTGCATGCATCTTCATATATTTCTCTCAAATACTCCAAATACTCTGTCTTTGCCCTACTAAATTTTAAACCTTTTCCTCCAGAGCTTGTCTCCACTGTTCCAGTTTTTGTTCTAAGTCTCTTTTCACTATTTCCTGTTAACACTACGTCATCAGCATTGACACTACAACACTGCATCATACGTAATAGTTATTGCTTAACAATAATTTTTTTCTGCTTGAAATAGTACAGAGGGGGAAATGTAACTTTCCTCCTGAGTAAAACATGATTTTTTGTCGGGCAAAGTTCGAAAAATTGTATATTGTACAGTGGCTGAAGTTTGTCAAAAACTAGCCTGTAATAATTTACTATAAGAATTCCTTTGACCGTAATCAACCATTTCAATGCATTAGTTTCAAAATAAGAGGCAAAGAAAACATTAGCAAAATGGACCCTAGTTTACGTTACCCAGGAAAAAATCCTATACCTAAGAAGAAAAAAAATGACCTCCTCGACCTGCTTCCATACATTTCACCAGTATATCACCAATTTTATAAAGACTTAATTACCTCAAATGAAGCAGAGGATACCTACCCTGATGACATTCCTTATGAAGAAAATGAAGAGATAGTACAACCAGTCGACAAAAAAATGAAGGTAAATGTGAAACCCACGAAAAAAATTACAGTTTCCCAAGAAAATAAACCAACCAAGCAAACTGGCAGGAAGAAGAGAAAAAATGTAAATACTAAATAATAAAAAAAATATTATTTTTTTTTCCTTTATATTAGTTTTTCTTTATTTTTGGTATTATTTTACTTACTTAGTATTATTACTTACTCGGTTTATGATGAATAAACAGAAGTTTTTATCTTGCGTTTTTGCATTTTTCTATTTTTATTAAAACCTGTTACTTTGGTCTTAAGAATCCCCATTATTATTATTAAATAAATATTATTTTTTATGTTTCTCGTAATAGTTTGTGTTTTGCGTTAAGCGTGTTAAGTTCATGATATTTGTGCAAATTGTGTTAAGTCCATGTAAGAAAAAGTTTATTATTTTTTTTATAATACCTATATGGTTTATTTATATTATTTATTGACTATTCTATTGAGAGAAATAAATATTTAATTGATCAAAATTATTTAGAAAACTTTTTAGGGATACGTTATTGTAATAACTCCAAAAGTATAACTCGAACAGACGATTGCAAACTTTAAACGCGTTTATCTCAAAACAGTGTTTTAGGACTTAACTCTCTTTACGCACAGAGCACAGAATTCTAATTTGACAGGTTAGTCCAGGGTAATAAGGTTTTTTCCATGACACCCGAGTAGCCAGGGTACTGAAGCGTTTTTTCGACAGGTTTTGCCTATGAGAACAAATTGTAACTGTTTCCTGCGTAGGATCTGGCGGCCATTTTTGTTTATAAACAATTTAATATCGAAAAATGGCATTTTTTCCGTTTTTTTTCAAATCAATGGAAAACAGTGTACCTTGTGGTTACATTAGTACAAACATCTTCGAGAACATGGAAAAACCTTTAAAATGACGTATTACAAGGGTTGATACACTTATTTATTGTTAATATAATTGAGAAAAAAGTCTAAATTTCAAAAAAATTAATTTTGCAATAACTATTGGAAAAATTAGTGTACAACTTTGAAATTTATGACAAATGAGGGTTAATTAGTGCTTAATACGTGACAAAATTTCGAAGCGATTCATTCAATTGTTTATATTTTATTCAAATTGTTTATCCCAGAGAGCTTTTTTGCAATAACATAAGTCAGAAAAAGAGAACATTAGAACCACTCTGTAGGTGTCAAATGTATGAGCATAAGCTAAACTTTCAAACCTGTTTAAAAAATGTTAATAAAGAGTGCATTTATTAGTAATAAATAATTATGCAAAAGTCTCGACAATTTTTTCTGATAAACAACTTGAATAACTTTCTTGTTATGGCCGGTACAAACATTTTTTTGCACATTCTAAAAGATGGCATTTTTATACGAACTTAGTAATAAATAAGTTAGCCTAGGTCAACTAGGGCCAAAGTAAGCAACATTTTTTTTAAAATCCACAGCTAATTTGTTTATGATAAATAAGAATCGAAAATAGCGCTCTTCCACTTTAAAAGAGACGAAGTATTCAGAAAAAATTTTGGATTTATTTGCTCTTTAAGGGAGTCGTCAAAAAGCTTCAAAAATGAAGTACAAACGCGACCCGCTTGCTACCGACGAAGTAGAAGCATAAAATCCGTGCGACCTAAAATTGAAATATCAACTTCAAAATCCTACAATTTTTTGTAACTTGGGAACCAACCAATGGATTTTAATGTTTTTTTTAATTTGTATGTACTTTTAGCGTACTTTACAAATATGGAGTCTGTTGATTTATAAATTATTTAATACAATGTTGTGTATGTAATAATTGATAAGAAATTGTAATAAATATATTATTACTACACTCACCGGCACAAAATTCGGCCACCCAAAATTTTTGATTAAGTTTAATAGTTTATAACTTTATTATTTGTGCTCCGATTTTTAAGATTCCTGCACCAATTTGTAGATACATTTGTTGATATCGTTTCGTATTTTTTCAGTAACAAAAAAAATTTGCTTGCATGGCATTATACAGAGGTGAATGGAAGCGTTGTATTTTCTACCAACTTTAAAAAATTCTGTGGAAAAACGGAAGGGCTCATTTTGTGTCAAAATCTTGTCATATTATCCCAGAGACATCACTAAAATTTTGTTTTTTGAATTATCCGCATATCTCTTTTCTTGTAAGAGCGTATCATTTTTTGTAAGTAAAACACTGATTGACTCATAAAATAGAGGTTGGATTGATAAGATTAGAATTGCCCGCATGCAGCCCAGATCTCAATCCTGTTAAGCATTTATGGGATGAATTAAAAAGAGCTATTCGCCGTTATCCCAGGCCTCCAGAAAATTTGGTACAGTTATGGCCTTGGTAGAGGAATATCGGACTATTCCCCAGGCAATATTAACACACCTTTATTCGATGCCAAACAGATTGCGAAAAGTCGTTGCTGCAAGAGATGTATATACTCACTATTGAATTGTTTCGTTTTGTTGTTAATTTTGTTTTGTTTTTTTTTTATTTTAGTGCGCTTGATATTTTTAATTAAATAAACCTTCAAAGCAGTGTTTTTATTCACAGCTCTTACAAGAAAAGAAATATTCGGATACTTCAAAAATTAGTTTACAAATAGATGTTTACATGTACTTTTTACAAAAAAGTAAAAAATGTTTCCACTTAATAGTAGCTCTTGTACATACTTTCCAAATGAGTTCTTCTCACATGGAATGTTTTTTAATAGAAAATTCGTATAAATAGTTCCTCTATAGGTACATTTTAAAAAATCTTTTTAAATTTGTAATTGAAAAAAACTTTATATTTTTTATTCATAGAAATATAAAATCTAAGGCATAAAAATGATTTGCTAAACAATGAATCCCAAAATTCAAATTACTGCAAGCAAACTGTAAGCAAACTTATAGAGTAAAAGTCGCACTTTTATAGAAATTTTTCTTTTATTATATATATATATATATATATATATATATATATATATATATATATATATATATATAGATATATATATATATACAGAGCGGGGCTAAATTATGGAATAAATTCATTTTCTTTAAAATCGACGACTTTGAAGAAAAATCCCGAAACAGGTCGATTTTTATTTTTAAATTACAATTTTTTTGGCATATATTTTATACTAGTGTCGTCATCTATCTGAGCGTCATGACGTAATCGATGATTTTTTTAAATGGGAATAGGGGTCATGTGGCACCTCATTTGAAAGGGTGTTCAATTGTCTATTCAGTAATATAAACAATAATATATTTATTAATACAGGGTGACCAAAATAATAATTATTGAATTAAATTTATTGACGCAAAAGAAGAATGTATGTAATTTATTTAACTGAAAATACATTGTACTGCTGTCAGTAAATAAAAAAAAATTTCGCAAATAAACATTTCTTTTCGCTTAAATTAA